>NW_028277030.1:62005984-62309015 GCF_059951505.1 Python bivittatus | reverse complement strand
TTTGGGTGCTTTGCAGCCTGCCTGCAGTTACAACCACAGGGGTGCTGCAACTCCCCCCACCTATCTCTCCCCCCGATCTATGCCTTTTTGGCTGCCCTGCACAGTGGCACTTGGCGGCAGCGCCAGGGTTGGGGCTGAAGTAGAGGCCCGGGGCCCTCAGCAGTGTCAGCCAGCTGCCACAGCTATCCCAGGCTTCTACTTCAGCTCCAGCACCACTGCTGCCACTGAGAAATGCTGCTTCAAGCCCCACACCACAGCCAGCCACCCCAGCACTATTGCACAAAGCCCGAGTTGCCCCCACCGCCCTGCGCTCCATTGTCTCATGGCTTTCATCAAACTAGTCTTGATGTGCCTAGGTTTTCAGTCCAAGTACAGTTCTTGCAGTCTGCAGGATGACATCTTTAAACTGCATTCACTTTTCAGAACAGGTTCCTATAAGCAGTAAATTGCCAGAGTGTTTTTCATTAAGTACAACTTGCAAACATTAAGTACAACTTGCAAACATTGGACTTGGCCTGGGTGTTGCAGTCTGCCGATGTTGAATGACTTTCTGACAGTCCTTGGTTGCTTACGATGTAGAGGAGCTAATTTTGTGCAGGTTGAGGACTGTTAGGACTAGTGTGTGATCTGTCCAGCACTCAGCACCTCGCATGGCTCAGGTGATAGTGACATCTCTAAGGTTGCACTGACATACTATGACATAGTCAAGTAGGTACAGTGTTTGGACCTGGGATGTATCCAGGTAGTTTTGTACTTGTTTGCAAGTCCAAACATTGTGTTAGTGATGCACAGGTTGTGCTTGGCACATTTGCTCAGAAGCAGCAGGCCACTGCTATTTAGTTTTCCCACCCCATGTCTCCTGAGGACTCAGTTGTCCCAGTTGTCACTATCTGTCCCTGCCCTAGCGTTGAAGTTGCCCAGAATGACAAGTTTGTTGCTGGTGGGGATTGTTCGAATAATCTGGTCCAGGTCCTCGTAGAAACCTTGTCTTCATCTGGACTCATGAGAGTTAGTGCGTAAGCTCTGACAGTGGTGCTATACCGGGACTTGCTGAGAGGAAAGTGGAACTTCATAATGCATTCATTTATTCCAGTGGGTGGAGTAGAGATGTTCTTCAGCAGAGCAGTTTTGATTGCAAAACCTACCCCATGAGTACTGTTGCCAGTCTGTGGTTTCCCAGAAGAACATATATCCACTCACTACTTCTTGTAATGAACCCTCCTCTGCCAGCCTGGTCTCACTAAGTGCAGCAATGTCAATGCTATAATGGCGAAGTCTGGCTGCCATGAGTGCTGTTCATCTTTCAGGCCTTGACACCTTGTCTCTATCCAGTGAGGTGTGGCTGTTCCAGGCTCCAAAAATGAGTCTTCTTTGATTCGTTTTTCTTGATGCTTGACCGCTAAGGAGATGATCTGCCAGCTACGGTTAGCTAGCTAGATATTGTGGGGCAAGCAATGTTTAGGGTACCTTTTCAAACCCCTCCCTCATGCAAGGGTGGACAGTGCTATCTTAGAAGGGCTGCCCAGTCACTCTAGATGCTGCCAGACATCTCTGTTGTCCCAGGTACTGAGATGAATAACCACTGGTCCAAGGGCCGCCCATGTGCTGGTTTGTGACTATAACTGCCAGTGGTCATCTCCACCTGTTCCTTCACCACTCCCCCATATCGTACAGAGCTCAATGAATTAGGTTTGGACTGAGATGATTTGCAGACGAGTTGTAGATGAAGATGAATCACACAACAGAAACCTGTGTGTGATGGAGTTTCAAGTGGAACAGCCGATGCACGGGGGGAGTCCCACTCTTTCAGCATAACAGGCCTTAATCCAATGGCATGGAGAACCGTTATGACTGGAGACCTCTTCTGCTGCAGTGGATGACCAGGATGTCTAAGTGTCTTGTGCTCTTAGCACTCCACAATGCCTGCTGGGCCTGCCTTCTTAACTGTTGGACCATTGATCAGTCTCCTCTGTGCAATCTGCCAGGACCAGACTTCACATGCTAGGATAGACAAATCCCCTATCTCACTGAGAGTTGAAGACCCATTGGCTACTCTCACCTGGTTTGGCCCACCTGCTGAGATGGTTGACCAGGGTATTGCCGCTGCACATATTATAGCCACTTGGAGCCACAGGCGAGGACCAAAGGTGAACGAGCAGCCCCAGAAAGGGCATGGCAGGCCCCTCCACCAGAGGTGCTACCCCATCCTGGACACCCCATACACTGCTACATTACAACATACATACACATTTACATACAACATACAATTACATACACATACATTACTACACTCAGGTGGTAATTACAATCAAGGAAGCAGTTCCATTAGTTTCTATTTTATGGTAGAAAATATCACTTTCCCATGACTAGCATTTGAACTATGTCCAGTCTGCCAAAACTGAGTTCTGGGTAAAGAATTTTTCATTGCTTTACATCACCCCCAGAGTATTGGGCATCAATTGCAAACTCCTTCTGGAAAATTATCTACACTTGGATACAAGTATTATTTACTGTTCATTTAATAGAACTAGTCTGTTTACTGCTGCACAAGCATTGGATGACCTTTTTGGTCTCACATACACACAAAAAAGAAAATATTCATCTGAGGCTGCTCAGGTTCATTCTCCACCCCCTTGTACCCATTAATTATAATATTCCAGCCTTCCCCAGGAATACTGAATGTAACTCTTGTAGGGTATCAACTACCCATTCTGAGAAATGATTCTTGCAAGACTAAAACCTATCAAAGTAATATATATATACTACAGACCCAAATTCTGGCAGATACAGATGAAAAATAAGCAATGGCATTCTAATGATGACATATTTGTTTGTAGCCAATAATTGGTCATGTTAAATTTCTTCTCTTGCAAAGAGTATGTTCTGCTAAACACAAACATGCACCTTCATGCTGAATAGCACCCTGGGATGCATTGAAAAAAGCCTAGTCAGTTTCTGGCAAAATACCAGTGTTCAAAAAATATTGTCATTTTTAGCTTAGCTTAGCTTAACTTAAAAAAAAAACAACTTTTAGCAAAGTAAATAAATACAGTAACAGAAATAAATCTAACCTGATTTTCAAATACCAGTGATATAATAATAGCATGAGCAGCTTTTCATGAGCTTTTAAACATGGTACGTCATGCCAAGTGTTGATATGTAAATAAAATATGGCATGCGTATTTCCACTGCACTTCTATAATCTCTTGACAGCTGCGTAAGTGGAGGACAACCACCATGGTGAGAAAGTCGACTTCTGGTTAGACAAAGTAGAAGGAGAGCTATTCTTGTACCTTGCATTTTCCATGTTCTTTCCACTTTTGATGGACTACATGGAAATGGAAGGGAAAGAGGGAAAATACTGAGATTTAGTGGAAGGTATGATAATATGGAATTGGAAGCAAGGATTTCTCTGTGCCAAACTGAACCAATTCAAAACATTTTGTAGTTCATTTAAAGTAAAAAAAAAAAAAAAAATTAGGTAGGGAAAGGTAATTGAATAGATCCAAAGAAAACATTCTTTCTTATTCAAATATGTATATACAATGGAGATTTACAAACATTTAAATCACACTTCCTCATTCTTGTTATTTCTCTCAAAACCCCTGATCTGGAGGGGATCAGGTTGGGAAAGGCTATAACAGTTGAACACTTTTCACTCTCTTTGACTATGCTGGTGAGAATATTAGTATTCCCATATTTCATTATTTATTGATTTTTCAATTTTGGTTCACATCATGGTCTTCTGTGCCAAGTATCACAATTTCTGAATATCCATTATAAAAATGTTGGAAAGAAAAAAGTCACATTCAACAAAGGTAAGGAATTTTAAGCCTTAATCCTTCCCTTAGGGAAAAGATAACTGAAATGTAAATGTGACAAAGAAACAAACAATTTGTAGAGTGGTTAAAATGACACTAAAATGTCAGGCAGAGCAACAGTGGAACTGCAAAGCTCCATTATGTTGGTCACAGATAAAAAGGAACAATATTAATATCTCATTAATTTATTTAAAGAAACAGGGATGTCGTTTTAATTTACTACCTGTAAGATAGCAGTTAGGGATAGACAAGGGTGTTACCTGAATGCCTATGTTAAAAATAGAAATGCTAGTATCAAAGATGCTTACCATTTTGTGCATGTCAGCATTAGCTATAGAGTGAAAATTACAGAATGAAAATTAAAAATTTATTTTATTTATTTTTATATATCAAATTTGTCACCACCCATCTCATTGAAATGACTCTGGGTGGTTTACAGAACAGTTAAAATCAATTAAAATTACAAAATTACAATCTACTATTAATAAATAGAAAATAAATGGATCCAAGAATAATTGGCAGTCACTCAGGGAGCCTCATCAAGGTGCCAGCCACCCCCAGTATTGGGTAAGATCATTATCACCCCATGCAACTTGGCAGAGCCAGGTCTTTAATCCTTTCCAGAAGGCCGGGAGTGTGGGGGCCTGCCCCACCTCTAGGGGGAGAATATTCCAAAGGGTGGGGGAAACGGCAGAGATGGCTCTCCTCCTGGGCCCCACCAGCCAACATTCTCTTGCTGATGGGATCCACAACATGCCCTCTCTGCCTGACCCGGTGGGATGGGTTGATGTGATGGGGGTGAGATGGTCCCTCAGGTAACCTGGACCCATGCCATGTAGAGCTTTAAAGGTAATAAACATCATTTTGAATTGGACCTGGAAGCAGACTGGGACCCAATGCAGCTCGCACAGTAAAGGTGTCATATGTGCCGTTCTTCGGGCACTCAAAATTGCCCATGCAGCTGCATTTTGAACCAGCTGATTATTTATAATTATTATTATATTTATAATTATTTATAATTAAACAGAAAATACTCTGTTAGGAATGCAACCTCTTTTGCTTCCATCTTACAAAGAGCTGTAAGTATATGTCTGAAAAATAGTTCATGTAAGGTTCTTGACAGACATATCTGGAAGAAATTATTTGGCAATGAAATTTTTCATGTAACAGAAAAGGTATAAAGATGGTCTTCCAGCATTTATTTGGTGGATTATCACTGCTGTATCTTCAGTTATTTAGAAACCACAGTTCCACTGAGAACAGTACTGAATCCTGATCAGGTATTCATCTTAAGTGGCTTCAGACGGAATGCAAATGCAATGCAATGAATCAGTTTCACTGAAGCTGATCAGGAAGCAGACACGAATTAACTGCTTCAGATGTTAAACCCTTTGGTTACATTCATTTCCATATATGCAGATTCAAAAAAAAAAAGGTGCATCCATCTTTCAAAATATAACAAGATTATGAATTTTAAAGGGGAAATGGGATTTTCTAAAACACAAGGGAGTTCTTGAGAAGATGGGAGGCAGATACAGAGCATAAACAACTGATCCTGCCTTTAAAAATACAGACATTCAAAATCTATCCTGTTTTAAAAAAACACATTCAAACACTGATTTATTATGCTACAAAAGAAAAGGGCTAAAAACATTTTGTTAAATACCTGAGCACCTGTTTACACATGGGGTGTTCTCCTTCATGAATCAGATGTTTGCTGGGGACAAGGTTGAAAGAAATGAATGCTTCTATTCACGAACTTTGCTACCTGCTGAAAAAGTGTACTTTGCGAAATAGCTCCGCAACAGTGATGGAAGATTTCTCTTAATTATGTGGTTTTTGAGGAAATACCTTGAACCTTTTTACCTCCAAGGAGACTGGATTTAGCTGTGACCTCTCCTATAGCTTCCACTCAGGATGTCACTTGGGAACACACATTGAAGGAAAGCAAGATCCTCGTTTAGAAATAAGGGGGAGAAGGCTATTTTTTGTTTGTGGATCAGAGCAGTCATAAACCCAAGTAACCCAATACTTATTTTACCACTTGGATGTATGCACATGGATTTCAATGACAGAAATAAAACTAGGGAAATAAATTAGGATGCTTAAAGGTAAGAGAAAAGTTAACATTATCAGCTTATTCGCTTAAAAAAACAAGTCAGTCTACTTGACCATTTGTTTTTCAAGGGACAGACTCTTTCCAATATTAATTATCATGTAACTCAAAGGAGTGTGTCTTCTTATGCTGGAAAAGGCAGTTTCAACAAATCTCTATCTTCCACTCACTTTCTTTGCCCTCATAAGAGAAACCAAGGGTTTTGACAGATTGTACTCTTCCTCAATCTCAGTTGTGGTGCAGGCAGAAACAGAAGTGGAAGTACCAGAAGAAAAGTAATAATCCGCAATACTGTGGTTATGCACCACAAGATTTTTTTTTTTCCTCTTGTCCCATCAATTGACTGATCAATGATGATGGTCTATGGGTCAACTGATGAATTGTCTGCCCTAATGACCACTAGTTGGCAACAAAGAGTTAAGGTTTTTGCATTCCTTGGCTGCCATCTAGCGATCTGGATTTGTGCAGCCAAGATGTAGTCACTGGATAGGTGCTCCTGAAGAGCTGGAGTTTGAGAACGGGGTTTAGTGTGAGAGCTGTAAGCTACCCCAAGAATGTATTATGAGGAGAAGTGAGGACTTCAACATTTATTTTTATTTATTAAATTTGTCCCCTGCCCATCTCCCCCCAATGGGGGACTCCAACGGGACATGCCCCATATTGCCTGCATCCAGTGTCTTGAAGTGGGATATTAGGGACTATATCACTTCCAGAGTGTAGCAACTCAGGAGGACACTGAGACACAGGATGAGGCATGTGTTCAGGAAACCATTAATGCACTGTCCTCATACCAGGGCAAAGTGGCTGTGTAGATCTACCCAGAGAGCTAGTGCATGAAGAAGCAAGTGGCCTTGTCCTCCTCTTGCATAAGGAGACTGTACCTGTATGTTCTGTATTCTGCTCAAAGGCTGAGTGAGATTATGCAGAGTATTAAAACTCATACACTTTGTATCAACACAGGCTGTATGTATAAACTCAGTATGTGGACTTTCCATCCCAATCCAACTTCTTCTTGATATGGAAAGCATAATGGTACAAATGTTGCTCATTTTTCCAGGAGTTTTAGTACATGAAAAAGATACAGAGGTCAAAATATTTTAAATGAAAAGACAGGCAGGTAGATCTTAAAATACTGTAAAACATCAATAGTATAGTTTTTTCCTGAGGTCTAATAGTGTAGTGAAGACTTAAACTAAAACTCAGTTGGCATCAGTAGGACCAAGTCACAATCAGACCTTAACCTGAAAAATCAAGCATAATACTGGTATATATATATATATTTCTAATACAATTACATGTAGGAGGATGATCATCCATTAAACTTATCACAAGAAAAAATATTAGAAAGTAACCCATAATCAACTTGCGGTTGAATAGAATGCCTACGGTTAATTCTAGTCTGACCATAAGGCAGGCGCTGGAAGACCTACTATTGATCCTGGAGACTTAGGCCCTGGTGGTGAACTTTCTGTTGTGATACCTTTTTACTAGGTTCTCTTCTGCTTAACTGATATTCTCAGCCTGAGCAGTTGTGTTGATTTCTATGGGAATGGAGTAAGCAAATAAGCAGAAAGGGGCCCAGTAAAGCAGAGGCCCTGCTGAGGTCATCTTCCCTATTCCAGAAGCAGAGTTACTACTTGGTACACCCTATTCCAGCTTATGACTGGCATCACAGGAAGAACCAATATCTCAAAGAACCTGTCTACCATGGTTAAAACCACCAGCTCTTCTATTCACAAAAACTCATAAAATATATGTTTTTTTAAATAAGCAGTTCTGTGTATATTCAGGAAACTCAGAACATTATGTTACTTTTTAAATATAGAATTATAGTGCATACGTTATTTTAACTAAAGCCTCAGCATCATAACTGGTTGCAGGTAAACAGTTTCCAGAAAAAACAACTATGCTATTAGAACTTGGCTGGATAAAATAAAAATATCCTTACAGTAAATAAAGTGCTATGATAAGGAATCACCCTAAATGACCACTCAAGTTATGCATCTAATGCCAAGATAAACAAGCCTCTCTTTCATTGTTGAATGAATAAGGGTATAATTGCAAGAAAATGCTGATGTTTGGTATGTGCTATGTACATAGGATGTAAATAATTATACCTATTTTAATAAAGTAACACTGCAGTACAGTTCTTTCTCAGAAATCCCACTGAAGTTACTAAATTCTGAATTTATCCTCAGCCTTGCAGCCTTACAGGGAGTTCCGATAGGCTAATCAAAAGAGCCATTAAGATGTTAGAGCTGATACCAATATACCATATGATCACCCAGCAAAAGCACAACAGCTGCAATTTTTAAAAAATGAGGTAACATGACAGACTTCACATTATCCATAAATATAAGGCATTATTCAGCACAGGACAAAGCTGACATATTAGCTGGGTGCAGGAAACTGTCTCAGTAGATGGCATCTATGCCAGCTGGGATCCTCTACCAGGGCTTATGGCTATGCTATGGTTAGCAAAAAAAAAAGATACTGATTATCCAGAGCATACAGAAGTTTGTACAGGTAGTCCTCGTTTAGCAACCACAATTGGGACCAGCAACTTGGTCATTAAGCGAAGTGGTCACTAAATGAAACCACACCTGTGCTTATGATCTTACTTCAGCCTTCCTTTGCTTTACAGACCTGAAAAGGTTGTAAATGCGAGGATTGGTTGCAAAGTTACTTTTTCATCACCATAACTGTGGTTGCTAAACATCCCCCCTAACAGCTGGCAAATTAACATTGCTAGGAAGCTTTTAAAACTATCCAATGTCTTCAATATAAGTAGGAGAAACTGGTAGTTATTGCCAATGTATTGGTACATATTATAAAATATTTGTGTATTTATTTATGCAATTTCTATAGCCGGCCATCTCAATCCAAGTGACTCTAATATCTAATACCTAATAACACCTTAGATATTCAAATACCTATGAATGTGGATACACATTTATAGTCTTTGTTGGTATGCTCATATCTGAAGTATTTGTAAGTGCTAATAAATTCACCAATTGCTTGCCAATTTCTCCTTCTTTTATTTAAGTAGTAGATATTTTAAAAAGTTTCCTAGCAATTTTAACAAAAAGCCACTTTGCAAATTCCAGTATCAGTGGAAAAATAATCATATCATATATAGCATGAAGCAAAACTTGAGTTAATATTCAATGAGCTAAAAAAAATCTCCCCCCATTCTGCTTCTGACGTATTTCAACACCTCTTAAACATATAGTTTACAATAATTAAATTATTGCATTTATCGTCTTTTTTGTTATGAGATGCAGCCTTAGGAATAATAGATGTATCCTTAGGAATAGGCAAATTCACCAGACAGATTAGTTACTTTTCAGGGCTGGCTGGCTGGCTGGCTGGCTGAATGAGGTGTGTGTATGCGTGTGTGTGTGTGTGTGTATATATTCACACACACACACACGTATTTACTCAACCTGGCTCATTATGATATTCAACTAATGGGCCTTTAAAATGTTCTTCTGTCACATACTACTTTGCATAGCTACCATATCATGTCCATGTTAACTGTCCTGAAAAGCAACTCATAAGTTATTTAAATTAAAATTACCATAAATGAGCATAAATAGAAATATGTATAAAGTATTAATATAAATGTACTTCATCATTATATTAATATCAATGATGTACTTCATAAAACATGCCAATAAATGCTGATTATTTAAATATAATCATAAAAGATGACTTCTAAATTACTGCACAAATGTTGCTGCACAAATGGAAATTCTGTTCTCACTTGTGAATAAAGGAAGAAGTATTGGAGGACCATTTTCCCCTCTGAATACAGTTGCCAAGAATCACAACAAAAAGGTGCACTCATGTTCATGTCCCAAAGTGAGCCATGGTGAAACAGAGGGCTGGATGAATCAGATTCTGAGCTCATTCAAACTGGCGATTCCTGTGTTTAATCAGAGGCCCCGAGGACTTCAGTCTGCTCTGAACGGTGAAATTCCGTGTGTACCATTCGCCTTCCTGAGGTTGTTTGTTCCTTCGCTCCCAAGTTTGTGGCATATCATGATGGATCTCATGAGCCATGAGCACCCCAAAATCACATCCCCTTTGCCTCGGTTTTCCTTAAGCTCAATATCCTTATTCCGTATGTATCGGACAACAATCCCTATCATTTCCTGCCGCCATTACTGGGAATTGGAGAAGTTTTAATCCAGGACATCCAGAAGGCATCGGGTTGTACTAAGAGTTTCCTAACTAATAAGGGAAGAAGAAGGGCTAACCTTGACATAATTAAAAAAATATAAGATGATTTAAGAGTAGAATCTGGCCCTGCTTCCTAAATCTAGCTTCGTTAGGCTAGGATCCTTTTTTTTTAATCTGTATCTTTGGTTAAGTATTCAAATAAGAAAAGGGGGCGAAAGTGCATTTTCTAAAGCAAGAGTTATTACAAATAGCAAGGAGGTAATACAAATAGCCCCATAATTCATGTACAAACCTAAAAAGAACTATATTTGTGTCAGGCATGAGACTCATTCCAGGTCAGGAGGGGAAGAAATGAAGTCAGCATGGTTCTGTGTACTTTTGTCTTGACCAAATGCATGTACACAGAAACTATTTAGTTTTTTGTGTTTTGCTTGCTGCGAGAAACCTGTAAGACATTTTTGAAAATAAAAAGCAGAAACACATGAAGCACTGACTGCCAGTCCCTTCAGAGCCTGTGGACAACTGTACAAAGTGTGGAGTGGGGTTGCTGCACTTATGGTATGATGGCCCCAATGTATCATAAATGATAAATGACAGATCAAGATGATTGAACAAAGTCTTGATCCTTCAATGCACCTGCACTCATGCTCTCATAAATGGATCTATTGCCTACTTAGATCCATGTACCTAATATACAGGGAATGAAATATGGAGATTACAGTTGAGTTAAAGCCCATACCAAAACTGCAAATATGGCTTCCAGACAACGTAGTGGAAGCTGTTTCAAGTAAAGCAAGCAGACTTCCTGTACTATTCATAGGCTGAATCAACGGCATACTTTGCACAGCTTTGTGTGTGTGGCATGCCAGTTGTGCTTGTTCCTGGACTGAGGGAGCCCTGCTCAGAACTTGTGCCTTAGTCATCTCCTGAATGGATAACTGCAACAAGCTCTATGTGGAGCTCTCCCTGAAGAGTATTTGGAGGCTTCAACTGGTGCAGAATTGGGTGGCGTGGGCTGTTATGGGTGCTGGTCGTTCTGCACATGTGACACCTCTGCTCCACAAGCTGCGTTGGCTAGTGTCATCTGTTGGGGCCCAGGAGGACAGCCTTTTCTGCTGTGGTGCTCACCTTCTGAAACATCATCCCCCCAGAAACCTGACCCTGCTGGCTTCTTGCAGGGCTTTCAAAACCTGGCTTTGCCATCGAGCCTGGGGCCCTGATAGCATGGGTGAGCCCACGTCATGGGTTGTTTGAGTGTTTATGAGTCTTCTTGTCTGCTATTTTTATGTCAGTTTTTTAAAAAAAATTGGTTGTTTTTTACTGTCTTTATTCCGTTTTAATTGTGAGCCACCCAGAGTCATGTACATGAGGTGGGCAGCCTTTAAATTTACTAACCACATACATACATACATACATACATCTAATGCATAATCTGATCACACTGTGGAGGAAGAATTGCCTACTATAAAATGGCTCATAGCTGAACAATCAACATACATGAGGCCTCTTGGACAGAGATGAATATACTTTTCTATGTGCTGAAAACAAGGGTTTTCAAACTGTACCACCATGACTTGTCCAGAACATAGCCTTATAGGTGCTTAGATATCTTATCCAGTTAAGGAAATCCAAACATTCAAGGGAACACAAGCCTGCTTTCTCCCCTGAAGTGAAGGAGGCTATGTCACCAAGCATAGATACATCTTCATACACATTAGATATTCTCCCTCAGTGTGGGATATAGTTAGTAGGGCTGTGTCCAACATGTGAAAAAGGGGCTTTCTTTCTCAAAGCTTTAGAGTCCACTTTCTTTGGAAGATCTGCATGATTGCAGAAGCATCTGCAGGATCCACCACTTCTGTCAAAATGATAACAGCAGCACTGTGCCATCACAACACAAGCTCTGCTTCTTTCATATAGGAATGTGACATCATGACACACGTACAAAATGGGC
The DNA here is from genome assembly GCF_059951505.1 of Python bivittatus. Lineage (NCBI taxonomy): Eukaryota > Metazoa > Chordata > Lepidosauria > Squamata > Pythonidae > Python > Python bivittatus. The sequence continues at coordinate 62,296,939 of NW_028277030.1, read as the reverse complement.
AGACACTTTGTCAAGTCAGTGTAGAGCTTGCGACGCATCACTGTGATGCTCCTCTCATCACTGGCCACCCTGCTGCATGGCTGTTTCGAAGGCTCTCCTTTGCTATCTCCATTTGTACGAGCATGCCCACTGCTTTGCTGACAATCCCAGAGTTAGTGTTATCTACGCACGCACCTGCACGGAGAGCCGGGGACAGCTTCAAAGAGGCTGTGCAAGTCTTTCAAAGGGTGCTGTGAGTTTAACGCTTCAAAAAAGGGTGATTCACTTGCACCAACAGAATTTCTGAAGTACCTCTTCCAAATGCTTTATATGGTCTAATAGTTGCACTCCTTGTTTAAGTTTCTTCTGTTTCAGTGACTGGGAATTTGGGGCTTGGAGAGCTTTTTCTGATGGAATGTGTCATTTCCTATTAAAAAAAAAAAATGTATGGAGCAAAAAATCCACTAATGGAGGGTGGAAACTGCCTAATTCAATAGGATAAATGAGTCCTTATATTCCCAGAGTTTGACGCTAAATTTTTGCAATGTTCCATTTTTAATGCAAAAAAATCCTCTTTTGAATGACTTATTAATAGGAGGATTGAGAAACAGAAGAAACCTTTTTTTAAAAAAATGGGGAAAGCAAACATGAAAATGGGTGAATTAGGCATAGAAAATCTACATAAAAGAAAATACATACTAGTCCTTACAGATTGGTGGAGCCCTTATCATACTTTACTTGCTGGGATTATCTGCCAAAACCCCCCTGATAATAAATCTAGTCCTGGCATGGTTTACTCATTCTTTCCTCCTTTTGCTGCAGAGAAGGGGAGGGAGAGATTTCAATCAAAACAAACCTTAGTCTTTTCTATTTTTAAGGCACAGGTACTTTCTGAAGATAAGCTACTAGCCTGTTCTCAGTTTTAGTACAATTAAAGTAAATTCATGAATGGAGAGTGCAGCCAAAATAATAATAATAGAAACCCAATCTGACACAACATGTTTAGCCAAGAAAACTTTCCACCATAATTAGCATTTTCTTGGTTTGAAGGTGGAGCTACTACACAGTGCAACTTCATCACAGAAGGCATAAACAGTATAAATAACTCAGGATGCTCCTTGAAATAACAGCTTCTGCTCTGCACACCTGTAGAAGGACATACGAGCCAAAACTGCTCCACTGCACATTTGTAATTCTACAATATGCTGGTATGCTGCAATTCCATCTGGCTTCGCTTCCAAGCGCTTCTAAATGGGGCAGAGATGTTTTGTGTGCTCATTAATGGCACTTGAGAGTATTCTGATTACAGTGAGTGCAGAAGGCAGACCTACGTTCCTAATGGCGCTTGCTTTCTGACGCAGGGGGAGCCAGATCCTGCTCTGGGAAACTTCAGTGGGCTTCTTTGGGGATAGCACTGGTAGCTTTGTAATGTTGTTCTCTTTTTCTTTCTGAATATATTTGCATACCTTTGGGGCATGATGCAGTTAATGTTGAACGTGCAACAAAATGTGATTAGATTTCTGATGCTTACAACTCCTACATTTAAGAAATAATAATTATGTAAAGCCTGTACTCCACTGAGTGGTACTGAGGCAGAATGGGTATGTCTCTACTTCAACTTCGTAGGGATAGAAAGAATCCAAAGCTCAATTCTCCAAATATATACACAAATAGTATTTTTTTTTACTTCCTTCAATGAAGAGTGGATTTAGGAATATGAAGTTACACCTATCCTTTCTGTTGATGCTGCTTTCCACAAACATAGTCTGGGGTGATGAACGCATTTATCCTGAACGATATCAGAAACAATCGAGTACACCAATCAAAGGACCACCTTTTCTGCCTTTCAGTGTAAAAAGTCCTGGTAAGTGATATTTCCTTCTTAAATTATCAATACTTTTGTTAAGTATGTTGGTTATGAGTGCCAACCAAGGATACTTACTGCTTCATAAGTGTTGTTTTGGGGAACAAAAAACATTGGTTTTGTAAAAGATAAGATACTTATCTAAATTATCCCTGTAAAACTGAATACAGACGAGTAATTGCAGGGAAGTAACCCATGGGAGATTAAAATGTTTGAATGCTCTATCTATAAACATTTCCAGTCCACGCACAGAAAACTAGGATGTTAAGAAAACCTCTTTGATACACGGTCTTTCCATGAGAAAGAAGATTCCAATTATAAGAAGAAACTGTTTAAAGATACTTGCCACCAAATATTTTAAAGTGGTTCATCCCAGAGAGGTTAGATTGTGTGGTTTTCCCAAACTCACTCTTCAGCTTTATGCTCACCAATTCAATTGATGCAGTTATGAAAGACTGGAAAGCTACAGAGACCACATTCTGGCATTCCAGTTGTGACTTTAAGAACACCTTCTCCAGACTATACTTTTGTGGTCTAACTTTCAAAAGGCTCAGGAGAGAACATGAGAAATGCACACTGAAAACATTTTTTCACTTCCTTTCTTCCCAAAAACAATTAAAATATAGATGATGTACCAGCAGGAACAAATGCATGAAAACACTGTTAGTACTGCCCGTCACTAAAACTTAGTTCTGAGATTTGTCGCAATAACTTTGTAATCCATCCCACTCCAAAAGAATTCTGAGCAGCTAACAGCAAAATGGAAAATAATATTTTCTTAGCGTAACACTAAGACTTTAAGCAAAAGTTCAAGATATATATTTTCTCCTCTGTAAGAAAGGCTCATTGATACCCACAGAATATCTAATGTGGTATCACAAGATATGTTCTAGAAAAGCAGGTAGGCAACCTGTGACCCTCTAGATCAGTGTTTCTTGACCTTGGCAACTTTAAGATGTGTGGACTTCAACTCCCAGAATTCCCAACTGGCTGGGGAATTCTGGGAGTTGAAGTCCACACATCTTAAAGTTGCCAAGGTTGAGAAACACTGCTCTAGATAATGGTGAATTGCAAGTCCTATCATCTCTCATCAATGGCCAAGCTCACTAGATTTAATGGAAACCAGAGGTCAGCAATATCCGGCAACCTATCATGCAGGCTTCCCTATTGTCCTGTCCTGCAATACATGAATGGATTTAGCTTTCCATTCATTTAGGTAATACTATTTAAGAAGGAATTTACAAAAGAATCAAAGAGAATTTATTCTGAATGCAAAATTCAAGCCCTTTATTCATTTTTATGCAAATATAATGCCTTTAATGAGAGGCTATGGTGATGCTGAAATTCCACATTTCACTGTTAGTAACCAGAATTTCAAACATTAAATCTTTCATACTTTTTCTGGAAAAGTTCTGACTTCAGGTTTTAGTCTATATACTGACTGGTACTTTGATGTAGAAATGCATTTGTTAGATGGATTTTGAAATGATAACATATGCTTCAAATGTAGACCATCTAATGTCATTTGCTGAAATCTGTATTTTTCATTTTTTATATTCCATTTCTGTTTTTAAAATTGTGTTAGCAACCAGAGTAGGAAGCAGTATCAATCAAATAAATCAAACACATAGCTTCATCATCACAATCATCATCACGTTGTGCCTCTCTGGATACTGCTGCATGACAGCTTCTATCCTCCCTTGTCATTATCCCATGTTCACTGAGGGCACCAAGGATTGTAGTGTCTAGAGCAAGGTTTCTCAACTTCAGCAACTTTAAGATGTGTGAACTTCAACTCCCAGAATTCTGAGAAATATTGGTCTGGAGGATTTTAGGTAGTATGGCAGACCTACAAGGAACTTTTCTGAAATACCGAGGAGTGAAATTATAGAATATGAGCTACCTAAAAGGATTTTCAGTTAATTCTCAGATTTCTTTGTAGGATGCTATGAAGGTTAAAACTGCAGTAAGACTTGTACAATCACTCTTCTTTACAGTCCCTTGAGTGGCTCAAAAATTATCTTAGGTAACTGCTATGCGCAATTCATAGCAAAAGTGTTATTAACAGCAGGTTAAAATAGATACAGGAATATAAAAGAACTTGCTATCTTTTTTCTAAGTTTAACAGATTTTTTTTTTCAGATTCTTAAACTGCAATTCCATATTGACTTACAGCTGTTGGCATTTTAAGGGAATTAAAGCTTAAAAGGAAACGTTAAGGTTTAAACATATGCATTTCTAATGTTGTCAGGCAGGAGCCTACTTTGAAATCCACATGAGGATTGAGAAACTGATGCACGGTCCTTGGGCTGGAAACGATGCCTCGCTTGATCTAATAATTGCCATCATCCCCAAAATGCTGGCTGGGGAATTCTGGGAGTTGGTCCACATGTTAAAGTTGCCAAGTTTGAAAAACACTGCACTATACCATTGGGAATGAGGGCAAATATCCCCCACTGCAGCTCCTCTCATCACAGCACCAATCTCAAGGAAACCTCGACCTCTGAAATGGGGAAGAGTTTAACAGTAACTCCTCCCACAGAGTTGTGTTTCTTCTCTGCTAGCAAAGATTTGTTCTTGTCTGCTAGAGACAGCAAGACTTGATCTAGTGAGCTTAAGTTACAGGAGCATAGATTTCAGTTTAATATTACATGGGATGTTTCTAATTAACACAGATATTCAGTTCCTTTCTAAAGAGGTACTGACTTTCAATGCCTAAGCAACAGACATTATATAATCCAAGCTAAGTGAACAGGGCTGATACTCAGGAATTGGTTGCTGTTGCATCCTGAAACAACATACCCAGAATAACACCCCCTCCACCTTTTATACAAATAGGGTTTCCATGGAGCTTCAACTATATACTTCAGTCATTCAGGATCATTGTTTCTAATACAGTACAAGGACTGGCTTTTGCTTCTAAAATAATTTGTTCCAGAATAAAATACAGCTAACTTGGTAATGAATAAGTTTGCCAAAGACTGCAGATACTTTGAACTAGTAAACCAAGTAAAATAGATGTTAAGATTAGCTTTCAAGTTCTAGATACTAGGTTTCTTTGTAATTTTTAACATGTTCAATGTACCACTGACACTCAGCCATATTATAATGTTCATCGGTCCATGGGATTTCTTGTGCAGTTCCTGGAAATTATCCTGGAGATACTTTTCACAAGGCATATTGTAATGCAAGTTAAATAAGAATAAGTAGGTTTACTAAATGCACAAAAAGGTAAACTTATCTCCCGAAAAACCTTTAAGACTAGCAAGAATTGAACAGCTCTTCCTGATGCCCAACTGACAAAGACGTGAAAAATGTGAATGTGGTTTTGCTATTTTTGTAGTAAGTTCAAAATAGATTTATCGAGAGAATGCATCTTAGTAATTGTAAGGCAATGCTCTTCCCAGCATAAACCCTGAAGTGATTACATAAAACCCATAAGACTTTTACAAGATAAATCATTTTACTTATTTGGTTTGCTATTGCTGCTCTATTAGGTTTGCCAAACATGATTCTAGTACTCTGGTGTGGTCTCTGGCAAAGCATCTGCCCAAAGCTTTCCATGGTATCCAAATGGGTGCTTTCAATAACTATTAAAAGTTCTTTCTAATTTAACCTGAGTTGCTTCTCTTAACATTTGGAGTTGTAAGGAAACATAGCTTCAGTGACACCTACCCAACCTGAAACTTTCCATGTCTGTTAAAAGGACAACTCCCAGAATTCTAGTGACTATGAATTTTGGGAATAGTAGCCCAATATTTTGGAAGGTATCTGGATGGGAAAATCTGGTTTAAATTATGAAAAATGTAATACAATCTTAAAATCAAGCCTCTAACAGTTCTAAATATGTTTTTTTAAGTGTCATTTTTGCATTTATGTCCAAGGTCCTCACAGATTCTGTATATTCTGCAAAAAGATACACATTCCTTGATTTTCTTTGGCTTGCACATGGTTGCATGGCTCCCTCTACTGGTTTAAAAAAAAAACCAAGAAACTACATTAATATTAGAAGCTTAAGCATAAACATATTGTAGCTCCAGTTCCAAAACCACGTAGGAATAGTCCATTCTGGACTTTTTTTTCAGTAATAGAATAAATTACTTGTTAGGGGCTATCTCAAAACACAAGGATCATGTTTAACTCACTGAATATCACTTTCAGGAAAGGTGATATATGACTTTGGGTCACTTATTCCCTCAAGAGTTCTTATCTACCTCAAGAGTTCTTGTGGGGAAAATAGGAGGAGAAAGCATGATGTACACAACCTGATGGCATATGAATCTAGTAAATAAAAATAATAATAAATACACTTTTCCACTGAACTGTGCTTTGCAAGTAAACTTGAACAGGATTGTTCTCATAGGACTGGCTCTGCCCTTCAGCAGGGTGTCTACTGCTGGAGAAGAAAGGATGGTGGATTGGGTCCCAGAAATTCTTGGACAACCAACACGTTTGCTAGTCTGTCCCTGTCCTTATTCTGGCTGTACCACATCTCCTTCCTTCCTGGTGGAAATATCATGGCGAGTTGGCTTTGGGAACAGAGATCATCTTTTCATATCAGGCAACAGGTTCTCCTGAGACACTGCTACACTTCGTTATTCTACCTAGCATTATTACGGTTTAACTTCTCCAATTAAGGCAATCACAGTCATTCACACAATCAAGGGGCTTGTGGGACCCACCTTCTTTCTGTATATCGGAAGATGTACACGGGTTTGGAAGAAACAGAGATTCAGGTTCCTACACTTCCCCTACTTGAATGAATCTGACTCCAAATGTCTCTAGTGCAAAGAGAAATGTCCTCATCAAGCATCTAAGGAACAGAACATGTATGTCCGACAATTCTGTAAATGGTCCCATGCCAACAGATTTGTGTTGTTTTATGCAATCTGTTACAAAGATGAAATTTACTGTTGTGATTTTGTTTCTTATGAGAAAATACTGCAGGCTTCAAAATACGAACAGTCCATTAAAATCATGAACAGGGAGCAACCCTCAGGCTTGTCTTATCTAAACATTTTGAAATTTCATGCATGCGGAAGCCAATGAGATGCTTTCAGTTTATTTTCAAGGAACCTTCGTTAAACCTTCACTATTTTGCTTTTTTGCTATTAATGCATCTGTGCTTTTGTTTTCCAAGGTCAAAAAATTATTCAGCAGATGTAAACAAGCTACTTGAGAGAGGAAAGAAAAGTTTCGTTTCGTTTCCTTCCTTCCTTCCTTCCTTCCTTCCTTCCTTCCTTCCTTCCTTCCTTCCTTCCTTCCGTAAAAAAACTATCATGTTGTTATAAGAAATGACTGTAACTGAACTATATGTTAAGTGGCATAGCTGTTTTTTTTTTTTTTTAAATAGAGGTTGTTAGGAATGTGTACAATGTTTGAAGTTATGTCTACTTGCCCTTCTGAAGCATTTAATTTCTACAGGATACTAACTATCTTAATGTTGTTTTAGTTTCACAGGCAAGGGGGGAACCAGGCCCTCAAGGCCCACCAGGCCCTTCTGGCCCCAGGGGGTTCCCAGGCCCTTCAGGAGCACCAGGAAAACCGGGCTATGGAACCCAAGGGCCTCCAGGGCCACCAGGACCCCCAGGACTTTCAGCTGTTGGAAAGCCAGGCATGCCAGGAAGACCAGGAGACAGAGGATTATCTGGTGAAAAAGGAAACATGGGCCCTGCTGGTCTTCCAGGGCCAAGAGGCCCCCCGGGGGTCCCTGGTCCTGTGGGAATTTCTATGGCTGGGAAGCAAGGGCTGCCAGGACCCCAAGGATCAAGAGGCGTCCCTGGAGAAAAAGGAGATCCAGGCATTCCTGGTCTTAAAGGGCCGAAGGGAGAAAATGGATTTGGGGTTCCAGGTCGCCCAGGGGAGAAAGGTCTGCCAGGGCCACAGGGGCTTCCAGGACGTGCAGGGATAGGAAGGCCTGGGGAAAGGGGGCTTCCAGGGCAGCCAGGTATTAAAGGGGACCAGGGTTTACCAGGCTTACAAGGACCAGTTGGCCTTCCAGGTCCCCAAGGCCCTCCTGGGAAACCCGGAGTACCCGGAAAAGGGCTCCCTGGCCCACACGGATCACCTGGCCTCCCAGGAACCCCTGGGGCAAAAGGACTTCCTGGCCCTCCAGGCTCAACTGGGCCCTCTGGTCTCCCCGGATTTGGAAAACCTGGATTGCCAGGGATGAAGGGAAGTAGGGGGCCTGAAGGACTCCCTGGTAGCCTAGGAGCCAAGGGAGAACAAGGCCCAGCTGGTACCCCTGGAGAACCTGGGTCAATAGGGCCACCTGGAGAAACAGGTCCTCGAGGGCTGAGAGGTGCCGCTGGTGTAAATGGCAAACCTGGGCTCAGAGGGGAAAGAGGCCCTGCAGGTCCATCAGGCTTCCCGGGTACTAAAGGAGAAAGAGGCTTGCCAGGATTGGAGGGCAGATCAGGGAAGCCAGGGGAGCCAGGACTTCCTGGCTCCAAAGGCTATCCAGGTATGGCAGGGTCTAAAGGAGATCCAGGCCCTGCTGGGCCACCTGGTTTACCTGGACCAATGGGGTCATCAGGACCTAAAGGTGCAGCAGGAGTCAGTGGTGGGCAAGGCCCTAGAGGATCACCTGGCATACCTGGTACAAGAGGACCAGTTGGTCCTCCAGGTATTCCAGGACTCCCTGGCAGCAAAGGGAGCGCAGGTGCACCAGGACTACCAGGTCCAGCTGGAATTTCATCCAAAGGTCCAGATGGCCCTATGGGACCACCTGGGCCACCCGGTTCCAAAGGCCACACTGGGGAGCCTGGATTGCCAGGCCCTCCAGGCCCCCCTGGTCCTCCTGGACAAGCAATCCTCCCACAGGGACAAGCCCTTGCAGGAGTGCCAGTTATGAAATCTGGGGCAATTCAAGGTCTCAGTGGCAGACCGGTGTCAGCTTTCACTGTCATTCTTTCCAAAGCTTACCCTGCATCTGCTGCTCCTATCAGATTTGATATCATTTTGTACAACAAGCAACAGCACTATGACTCCAGATCAGGCATCTTCACCTGCAGGATACCAGGGCTTTACTATTTCGCCTACCATGTTCATGTCAAAGGCACACATGTTTGGGTTGGTCTGTACAAAAATGGCTCACCCATCATGTACACATTTGATGAGTACAAGAAGGGATACCTTGATCAGGCTTCTGGCAGTGCTGTTATTGACCTCATGGAAAATGACCAAGTCTGGTTACAGCTGCCCAACAATGACACAAACGGCCTTTACTCATCAGAGTACGTCCATTCTTCTTTCTCAGGTTTCTTATTTGCACAAATGTAATATGCAGCAAAACAGAAAAATGCATCCAGGTATATGTGTATGTACTTCAACATATACAACAGAATTAGCCAAATTAAACCTGAATGCAACATTACATTTCTAAAGTACATAATGCATATGATTAAAAAAATTAAAAGGGAAAAAGAATTGTTCACAAGGTACAATCATACTGTACTGCAACACTGAGAAATGCATTTTATTTGCCCATGTAGGAAAAGCTAATTAAAACTGCCAAGATTATTTCTGAAAAAGGGCACGGCTGACTAAACCTCCTTTCATAGATGTGGAGAGCATAATGCCACCAATACAAATAAACAAATAAATGTGCAATACATAGCTTTATGAAAAACTGAACCAGAAAAGGCAAGAAATGCAGTATGTAATGTCAATCCTACCATTCTAAACATTTTCAATGAATTATTTGCATCAGAAAATGAATCCAGTTGGTTCAGTGGTACCCCAGATGAGCATCTAAGGTGGAAAGAAATGTCTGTCCAAATGTGTAAGTGCACAGACATTAGCTGCAAGCATGAAAGGCTGCTTCCATACGTAAGTCACTCTTGTTACCTAGTCATGGGTGATCATATGCACTGTAGATCTATTTAATACTGAATTGACAGCGTTATAATCCTCAGAAAATATTTCAAATTATTACCCTTTACAGAATGACATCTGTTTACATACAACATTCAGAGAATGATACCTTACAACTACATAAACTAAGAAAACCTTATTTTTCTTTTACTTTATGGTGCTTGTATAATGATTCATTACTAATTGTACCACTGGGCAACCAGTCCACATTTTGTTAATATTTCATCCCATACCAACTTCCTGATTCCAAACCGGTTTGTATAAAATCAAAATAAATGGCCTATACTGTATTCTTTCGAAAACAGCATTTTACAGTTTGTTCTAAAACCGTCTGTCCATTTTGGTTAAAAAAAACTTATAAATAAAAAGTGAAACATTTCTTTCAATTTCTCTGAACATTATTTAGTGAATGTTGCTATCAAAAGATAGCGTTATTATCCTAAGTGCTTACTTTGACAAAGTAAGCCTTCTAGGTTTAATTCTGCCAATGGTTTTTACTGCACTGTGGTGTTCTACTGTACATTACCCTGGGAATTCCTGGAGGAAAGGTTTAACATCTTTATAATACAAAGACCCTATCTATGTTTAGCCCTGTCCCTTGTTGCAATCCACAATACAATTCTATCATACTTGCTGTGGGGACTCAGCATTCCTTTGGTAAAACTTACATACCCATGCACCCCACCAAGTCTTAACGTCTACTTCACATATGTTGGGTATCCCCATTCCATATCAATGATGGCACTGAAACCACAGGATCCAAGACAACCCCCTTAAATCTTTTGAAAGGAACAGCTCTCAAACTACCCCTTTGTGCTACCCTAGGACACTATCTGCATTGCTGTGTGTCTCAGGATAGGCCTTAGACACAAATTAGGCATTCAGATACACATACAGGACCATTCAATCCTGTGCCAGATTCCCATATGTAAAGTAAGGGCAGGAGATAATCTACAAAGGAGTGAAAAAAAGTGGGAAAATGCGTAACAGTTTCATGCTGGCTAGTTTTTCACATGGCTCATTCTCTAATGCCTGCATTTCTTTCTCTCAGCCTACCACTTAAACCAAGTTTTCCAGTGTTAGCCTTGTGAGGTAGCCCAGACAAGAAGCACAACCAGGAGTACTAGCTCTATCTTTATTGCAAGGTTACATTAACAAAATCTTGCAAGTCTGAAAGTACCCCTCCCTTCATTCACTTTTACTCCCCCAAAAACTAGGGGAGTCCCTTCTGAGATGCTTTTGCCACCTCTCCTCCTTCGGACTCAAATTTCTCTTATCAGACCGTTGTCTAGGCTGTGGCTCTCCTTCCTGTCTCCCAAGGTTATTCCCACATACCATTACATCCAGTTATTTGCAGGTACGGGGAGGGTTGAGTAGTGTCATGCCCTAGGCACCCACAGAATCAAGAACTCCTGTATTTGGGTCTGACTTCCTATCTAAGGGCCCCTCCCACAGGGTAAGCCAAAAGCTCGGCTCCTTTACTGGCTGCAAAAGTTTCCAATAAAAAGTGTTGTTTACTGTAAGGTAAAACATTTTACTTATTGCAGCGGGGAAGAGGTTACAGAACTGCAGTTTGTACCTACACACTAGTTAGTCAAAAGGCTTTCTGAAGAATTAATCTGGGATTTGTGATAGTCCCACATACAGAAATCTATGCTATGATTCCAACTCAGTCCACATCAATATATTTGAATTGTGAAAATGCACGGCCAAGACCATCATGAAGGGCCAGTTGTGTTCTGACAGATACACAAAAAGCAGCTTCAACAAAGAAATAGCCCTTGAAAGACAAGGAAATCACTCACCTTTAAAAGCAGAAGTTTTATAATTATACTGTATGGCAGCAACCATATCCTTCCAGAAGTCATATTTTCTCCTAGGGCTGCGCTACAAGCATAAAAAGAATCCCCATTGGCTTTTTCAGTGTAAGCAGCTTTTCTAGCAAGCAATGAGAAAATAAGCTAGCGATCACAAGTGCGGCCTGAAATACAATGCAGCCATAGAGTGTTCTCCCATTCAGGATTCCAGCCAACCTTTTTTCCCTTTTCCAAGACACTCTACTCCATCACCCTGCTTCTGTTCTTCATCCCCCCCACCCCACAGTTGATTGAGCATGCTCAGTTATCAATGCAATGTTTGGGAATGCCTTCCTCTGATGCCCCTCAAGTTGCTCCCCTTAGTTTTGTCAGCATAACAACACATTTAAAGACTGACTTTGCTATTAATATGTAGGACTGGATTTACCCATGTGATGTAACAAAGTGACTGAATAAATTATGCCCTTTCATTATTGCATTATTGACTTGATTTTTTTTATATTTCTCTTCCTCTTGAACTACTGATTCCCCGTACGAAACAGACATTTTAGTATTAAAAAACAAAAGCAAAAAATGATTCATCACAGGAAGAGGATATCTTGTGCAAAACAGATTCATCACAGGCATCACGGCAGTACATAAATGATAGCGCCTGATCATTACAACAAATCTTATCTGTTTACAGATGAGTGTTTTGGGAAACTTTCTTCTTAATGATGCCTAACATGAGCATAAAAGCCTTGCTTTTCATATGGGTCTCTGGATGAAGCAACATTTGTACACCAACTCATAAGAAATGTGGAAGTCATTCTAAACAAAGGGATACATTTAATAAGTTTAGAGACCTCAGTCAAAAAATAAAAAAATCATTTCATGCTTGCCTGTTTGCCATGTCCCCCATAGGACACGCCTCCCCTTTTCAGACTTACATTTTTATCCATCTTTTCAGGTTTTTATACCAAAAAAAAAAAAAAAGGAATATCTTTGAAGCAAGAATGGCAAGTTACAGGTAGTCCCTGAGTTAAGAACGCCCAGTTTACAGATGACCCATAGTTAAGAACAGAGCCTATTGGAGCAAAATTTGAGTTAAATACACAATGGTTTGAGTTAATTACATACTACTACTAATACAGTATTATACAATAATACTGTTCTGGCTTACATACAAATTCGACTTTAGGATAGATCTTGGAATGGAAGTCGTTCTTAAACTGGGGACAACCTGCACTAGACCACATACAGTAATAAACACACTGAAAAAGAGTTTGCCTGCTCAGTCCATAAATCTTCAGAACAAGAGATTTATCAGGGCTGATCACAGAAATGATGTCTGAGTTTCAGGGACAAGCCAATAAGCAGAATCAGTGTTCCATCTAGAGGTAGGGCTTTCTGAAATGGAAACAGAGACAGGCATGGACAATATTTACCTCCCTAAGAAAAGAAATTAATTTCTTCAGAGTTCTGTAGATGTGTGTTTCAGTTCTAGCTAATTCCTATAGTCGCTGCCATATAACAAGGGTAAAGAATTTGATCCCCGAAATAATGTTCAAGCTTCATGTAATATGTGAGAAGAAAGAGGAATAGCACAAGGAACATTAACTGAAATGTATTTCCCTTGGGCTCCAGACCTGATTATTACTTACTTTGTCTAAGTCATCCACAATCCGTGCACAAAGAAGGGCCCCGGGCAGATCAAAGTAATTGTCATAGGCATAATATTTAGCTGTAAAGACAAGAAATGTAATGCCATATTAGATACTTAGTGGACAAACCAACATTTTATGAGGAAAGTTATTATTTACTATAATAATACTGGTGTCTGCAACCCTTGCATCTTGAACAGGATATTGCTCAAATAACATCAAGATGTTGGAGAATCATACAATTAGTGCTGCCCTCCAGACCATAACCCAAATATCACCAAAGGAAATCCAAAATTATGTAGGAATTCAGGGATATATCAATTTCCAGGAGCTAGGTGAGAGTGAAGCCTGGAAGTGCTGTTTGTCAGTGATGGGGCCGGCCTTCTAGAATGAACTCCCATTGAAGATTTGTCTGTCCTCAACACTGTCTGCCTTCCAGAGAAAGCTGAAAATGGAGCTTTTCTGAAGGGTAGTCTCCTCTTTTTAGAAAAAAAAACCTTACAACTTTATCCATCTCAGACTCTCCCACATATCAGAGCATCTCAGATTGTATACAAAGCAAACTTCAGCCTGACTTCTTTATCACCTTTGGGAATAAGCTCCCAATCTCCAACTTACAGTATATACTTCCTTCTAATTTTAGCCTTATAGGTAGTCTTTGGATATAAGCCTTTTACAGTGGATTTTAAATAGTCCACTAAGTCTTTGGAAAAGAAATGAAAACTTCCCAGTTTTAATACTGTGACACATTAATTATAGGAAAACCTGACATAAAATGTAAGATCCATAATTGGAATTGTAGCAATTTTTCTTTCTTTAGTTAAAAAACAGCTATAGTGGATTGCTCTAGCTGGATTAGGGCGACAGCATTGGAATCTCTCCTCTCCTCCTCCTCCTCTCCTTTCCTCTCCTCTCCTCCCATAGCTATTTCTTTATCATACCCCCACTCCCCAACCCACAGTTTGTCCTGCCTAAAGCCTCTGAATGTACAAAAGTCACAGATACAGGCCAGGTGAGTGGATACAATATGGAAGCATCAACCTGTTATATGGGCTGTGTCCATGCACGCAATACCTGAACGAGAAACCATTCCACTCATTGTCTTAAAGTGTTTCCACTCCCTCCTTCCATACTTCTCCAAGATCTCTCCAGAGGTCATATGTTTTGTACCATGACTTGCCCTGTTTGGGGGAAGAATCAGATATGAATGTTATTATATTTTATATTCTTTTATTTCTCTTTTCCAACATTATAATAGAATTCTCTAAATGCTAAAAATAAAAAAAGGATTAATTACACATTAAAATTAATCACCTATAAAGTAAGGTGAACCAATTTATAAAATCTGCATATAGCAACCGTTCTTTCCTTCTCAAGCAAAAGCTATTCTCACTCATAGAAACACAGGTCTAGATATACCCTTTCTCCTTCCAGTAGTAGTAGCAGAGAAGAAGGGAAAAAAATAGGACGGGGGTGGATAAGAGATCATTGAACTGGGAAAGGAAGGGAAGAGTATCAGGGATTGGAGATGAGCTGATGGGAAGAGGAAACTGAATAAGGAAGGAAAGAAAAGTAAGGGGCTTTATTTAGGAATTTTGAAAGGCGTAACTATTTTAGGCAAAGTAAACTTCCCAAGAAATGGCTGATCTTCACAGACATCCATAACCTTCAGCAGTGATGTCTGCCATCATCTGCATCTCATATCACTCTTTGCTTTCAATGGTAACTTCTGTTATTTTGATAATTGTTTTGTGGTGGGTGGGGAAAATTTATCTTTCTATCTATAGAACAGAAAATGCCATTAAGAATTCAGATTCAAGGGTGAAAGTATAAATATCGAAGGAATAATGCCTAACAGTTCATATATGGCTTCAGTGAATAAAAACAAAGACAAAGCTGTTCATACTGCATTTGCATGACATAACATAACATAAATGTCATTGTCCTAGCCCTTAATTGTTCCAAAATATTTAGCATAATTGCAGACAGGGAAATAAAGCTATCAAACATGAAGATTTCTCTACTAGCAAATGTTACCACAGTTCAAGTGCAGGCTTCTAGGGGTATATGGGCGAAAAGTAAACTCCATCAAAATGTACCATTTATAAGAAAACACCAAATAAAAATGTGTGCATATGCCCACATGCTACACACAGAAGTGTCATTAATTTATTTATTAATCAGACGTACAGAGCTGTCCAACTCAATTGACTCTGGGCTGCTTACAATGAAAATAATAATAATAATAATAATAATAATAATAATAATAATAATAATCCCCAATAAGATGGCATGACCTGATAGAACTAACAGAAACCAAAAAATAACAAGGCCTGATAATAAAAAACAACCAAAGAAAACCACTTCCATCCTAGAGCCTGGGGAAAGAGCCAAGGAGGGCAGGGTTAGGGCAACACGAACCTCAGGGGCGAGGGAGACTATCCCAAAGGGCAGGCACTATTTATTTATTTAATTTATATATCTGCCCATCTCATATCTGTGCCTATGGGTGGCTTACAAAGTTACAAACACTTATAACTTACAAACCCTTAAAACTGACAAACACAAAATAATACAACAAAATAACCCCCCCCAAAATGACAACAAAAACCATTAAAAAAATTAAAAACAATAAAAAACATGAAAAAAATCTATAATCTTCAGGAGAGGACACTCAATTTCCCTAGTAATAAAGCCACTTTGCAGGTTCCATACCCATATTACTGGATCCCCAGGCCAGATGGCAAAGCCATGTTTCCAGGCCAGCAAGGTTGGGGCTACTTTGACCTTAGGGGAAACGAGGTTCCAAAGGGTGGGTGCGATGGCAGAAAAGGCCCTCCTCCTGGGCCCTGTCAGGTGACATTACTTTGTGGACGGGACCTGCAACATGCCCTTTCTGCTGGACCTGATGGGATGGGTAGATGTGATTGGGGAGAGGAGGTCCCTCAAATAACCCAGCCCCATGCTATGTAGGGCTTTATAGGTCATTACCAGCACCTTGAATTGAATCTGGAAGCAAACTGTTAACCAATGCAGCTCACAGAGCAAAGGTGCAATGTGTGCTGCTTTGGTGTACACATAACTGCCCGTGGTGCTGCATCTTGTACCAGCTGAAGCTTCTGGAAGCTTTTCAAGCGCAGCCCCAAGTACGGCATGTTACAGTAATCCATGCAAGATTACTCAGGGCATGAATGACACTGAGTGTAGGGCCTCCTGGGCCAGGACTGGGCATAACTGGTGCACAATCCAAAGCTGTGCAAAGGCCCTCCTAGCCACAACTGCCACCTGCTAATCGAGCAGGAGTCATGAATCCAGAAGGACTGGGCTCTGGGTCTGTCTGGGGCAGTGCCACCCCATCCAGAACTAAAGAAGGTAAATTTCCAGATCCTGGTGGTCCCAAAATGAAAAGCCACTCAGCCTTGCCAGGATTGAGCTGAAGCTCCTTACCTGGGACTCCTCCTGCTTCCTGCTTAATGGCCCGTGCATCTTGGGGTTATGACAACAATTGGGACTGCCAGGATTGTTGTCGCTAAGCAACGTGGTCACAACCCATGCTTTACGACCACATTGCTTAGTAATGGCAATCCCAGTCCCAATTGCCATCATAACCTGAGGACTACATGTATTAGAAGTAAATCCTTATTATGATCAGTTAATTGGGAGATCTGTTTGACTATACACATAGCCAGTGCTCAAGGCAGTCTTCCCCAACTGGTGCCCTCCAGATTTTGCCCTCCAAAATTACAAATACTAGAATCCAAACATGACTGATATGAGGTGGAAATTCCAGGCCTGTGGCTTCAACACATCTGGAAAACATCAAACTGGAAATGATGACTTAATGGAAGGAGGGGAATGATATGATTGTACTTTGAAAACAAACATTGTGAGAGTTAATAAATTATAATAACATACATTTTTATATGGAATGTGTTACCTCAAAATGGTTCCATCCTCTGCAAGTTTAAGAAAGTTCCCCTCTTCCAGGTCCAGCACCAACCCCTTACAGCTGTATGAGTTCAGGTTCGTCAGTGGAAGAGGAAAAAGATGTGCATTATGAGTGAGCTTCAAAATATACAGAGATGCTGTAAACTATGCTACAGACTGTGGTCTTAAATGCCACGGGGGAAGTAGAGATAATCAGGGCTCTTAGTATTAGACGAAAGCCTGGGAGTTCAGCGCAACCTGCACAATGTGGGAAAATGATATTAATCCATAGTCTAGCTTCCTAATCAACACCATCAAGAAACTGGATATGTTGGAAGATTTATGGACAGGCCAAAGGAAACCTATGGCCTTTGGTCTAATTACAAAATCTCTTTGCAAGCCATCAATTTAGACCTCTGCCAAAACTGATGCATCCCTTTCATGGCAGTCTGCTGTGTGCCACTATCACCCCCCCCCTTCCTTTTGTACAACTCAAGGCAGTATACATAATGCTTCCACCTCCAATCTTCCACACAACAACAATCCTGTGAGGTGGGTTGGCCTGAGAGAGTGTGACTGACCCAAAGTCACCATCTGGCTTTCATGCTAAGGGAGGACTACAAATTCACGGCCTCCCGATTGCTTGCCCAACACCTTAATCACTCCACCAAACTGTGTGGAGGGTAGATAAAAATAAAGTGTCAGGTAGAGAAAGAAAAGGATGATTGACTAGAACACCCTCCAATCCACTCTACTCCTATAACAAAGCAATGAAAAGAAGGGGTGCTCACACCTCATTTAAAGGTTGCAGAGAAAGGCTTGCTTATTTATTGTAATGCAGGCAGAGGCTGACGGGGAAAAAAATCCCAGCTCCTCAACCAAAGGATGGGATGAGAATCTGTGGATGTTGGAAATCCATCATACTTGATGTATCAACAGTATTGCACAATCAAGGAAACAAAGGCACTCTTGCACCCAGGAGTCAGGATAAACGTTGGGTAGAGAAAATAGGGAAGCAGGATATAGCCCCCCAACATTAGTATCTACAGCTGCAGTCCTACATGCTCTTACCTTGGAATAAATCTTATCAAATTTAATTGGGTATACTTGCTTCTGAGACACTGCTCAGTTGATAACACTTAAATATAGGCAGCCTCCTGTTCCAGAAGCAACTTACAAGCAGAAACAGAAGGTAATGATAATAATAAAAATCACTCACCAGAAATCCCAGTTTTCAGGGATCACATCCAGTAGTTCCTTATCATATCCTCTTTCTTTCACCATGTATTGAGCAAAGCTGTCATATATAAGCTACAAATTAAGAAAAAAGTTTAATGCTATGTAAAAAAAAATATACTGAGATGCTATTGCTTCACATTTCAGGATCAACCTTACTAGCAACAGAAGCGTTCTGTATGTAAAAACTTCAGCATTGTATATGAGCTCTTAATGGTCTGATTCTTTAGCAAAAAGTTAGGCTTTAAGATGGTAGCATGTTCAGAAATGTCAGGGTTTTACCTTCAGAGTGTTCTGATCCTAATAGCACCTGAAATCAGTTCACAATTTAAAATATATACACGTTGTTGTTCAGTCGTTAAGTCATGTCCAACTCGTGACCCCATGAACCATATTGCACCAGGCCTTCCTGTCCTTCACTGCCTGAGTTTGCTCAGTTTCATGCTCATTGCTTCAGTGATGCTACATACACATAGCATCACAGAGATATATACACATACAACTGGTTAAACTACATGGCCCAGGGTGGGGGTACTGACAGGGCTCATTAAATAACCATGAACATAATTTCCATGCATTTGCTACAGTGGTTTTAACAGACAGACCTGGGAGCCCTATTTTAAGTAAAAAGTGGGATATAAATATTTGTATTATTTGTGTTATGAACAAAAAGTGTACACGTTTTTCTTTCCATTGGCTACAAACCTGCTTATAAATCTGCTTGTTTTACCATACCAACACATTCCAAATGCATGTGTACTGTATGCAAAAGCAAGCCTAACCTGGGTGTAAGCATGCATAAAATCCAGGGACTGACTTAAGAATTATGTCATCACCTAAAAGCACTGTAGGAATTAGAATTCAGAAGTTCTTACAGAATGGGATCTCTGAAAAGGGAACTCTCAGCATTATTTTTCCAGAGTTCCTCTCTTTGGAAGTCATGAAAATTGAACTGCCAGAAGAAAAATATTATTAGTATACTAGTGGAAGGGCAGATTTTATTCTAGTTATACATTTATTAGGTGTTGGTATGGAGCAGTTTCTTCATGTAGTTGTGTTTGAGCAGCACACAGGTGATGGTGCTCTAACTTTCATCAGAATCTAAGATCTCCTGAACCTCTGCCATTCCTGCAATCTGCAGGAAAAAAACTACCCATGTTTAGTCCCTACCTAAGAAGAGAAGTGGGGTTGAAAAACAATGCAGAGACACATTTGCGCACTGCATGATGAAAGATGCAGTTCAGCTTGTCTAGAAGTCGATGTACTGATTTAGGGAAAAAGGAGAGAGACAGAAAAACAGACAAGGTATCCCATCTACTGAATAAAAAATATTTACCAAAATTTTATATACAAAACATTGCTACGCTTGCAGTATGTTTTCACCTAGTATTTGAATGTCCTTGAATTAAAAACAAAATCAATTATCCTAAATAAATTAGAAAAAGTTAAAACTACCGAGATATACAACCTCAAATCAAGTTACAGTATTAACACTCACAAACCAGTTTGGAAACACAGAGGTAAATTGGTAGGAGGCACAAAGGCTGTCAGCTAATGCTGTCCTGGGAGTAAATGCCAACAGCTATAATGCAACTTCCGACGGAACACAGATTTCGAAAGACGAATATCAAAAGCCTACGCCTCTGCATTGGCAACAACAAAATCCCACTGACTTCAGCAGGAGTTACTGCTTGGTGAAAGAATACAGGCTTGTAATATAGCACAACCTTAGGCGTTCCGAAGTTAAGCCCGCTGCTTTTTCACACAGTACAGTTTAACTCCGGATACGTGCATGCTGGCCGAAATACAGCCTAGCGGGGGCTCCATCCCCAAATTACTGGCCTCCTCGAAAGGCCCGTTCAGGCCAGACAAAACTCAGGCGCCCCTTTCCGCTTCCTTGAGTAGCGGTAGTCGGTCCCCGTCCTCGGCTGCGGGCTTTCCTGCAGCCGCGCAAGAAGACGTCAGAGCGCCGCTTGCAGCGGAGGGGTACGCGCAGTGCAAACCTGAGGCTGGGCCACGCTCGCTAAGATCAGGATCCTCCCCCTCCTACCCCGGAGCGGCCACCCAACCAGTCCGAGGATTGCTCTGCGAAGCTCGCCAGCCAGGCGATCGTCGTAGGCGCTTTTCCCCGGGGCTGTTTCTCAACAGCACTGCGCTGGGCTGCGGCGGCCATTCAAACAGCCCAGCCGGAACCAGCCCGGGCGGCCTTTCCTCCAGCTGCGCCACTCACCCGGGCGCTCTCCACCAGGTTGTAGCGGCATAGCGTGTGGTCCAGATCGAAGCCGATCACTTCACAGTCGGCCAGCGAGAAGAACTGGGCCATGGCGGCGGCGGCGAACCAGCAAGCGCGCGGCTTCCTTTCGGTGTTTCGCGAGGAAACTGCAGCTCGGCTGTGCGTGTAAACTGCTGGTGCGACGGCAGCTGCCGTTTCCTGCAGAGGCTGAGCCTTTTGGCCTGCTTTGCTTCACCTTTCCTTTCCAGCAGGGCTTGGGCTAGAGAACTGGCTGTGGCACTAAAAGTCAGAGTCCATTTGATCTCTACTTCTAACTAGCACGAACTCCGCGGGTTGTAGGAGAGAAAGTAGCGGAGGACTCGAGTGTAACGCCGGTCAGGGTTTCAGTCGGACGCAGAACAGCGTTTAAATGCTCATTGCTGAAGCACATGGTGTCGGTATGGCAAGATGTGTAGCCCTCTTCCATGCAGAAAGGTGAAACTATTTGCTTTGGGTGTTTAAGACAGGGTTGACCTGAAAGCAGTTTGAGTCTATCACTCTTGCTCTGTGATTTGCATATTTACTGGACAGTTATCATCTGGATCTATAGAATTTCAGAGTCTTGACAGTATTCATGATTGACCTTACAGATAAGCGATGCCTCATATATTTCCACTTCAGAATAGTTTAAAATTGGAACAAGAGCACTGGAGCCTGGCTTGTTGCTATCTGCCAGATTGATCCAAATTGCCCATGGGTGTCTTGTTCATATTAGCAACCGAAATTTAGAAGTGCGCTATCATCCAACAGTAATAAAAATGAGGATGTACGCTTAAAATAAAAATTTCCAGTCTTAACATTTTTCTTCTAGAAGAGAATATACGTAGCTCAGGGTTGCACTGTGGAGTCCTTGGGGTTCTCTCTGAGCTTGGCTGTTTTCTTCCAGATGTTTCATTACCTGGCTAGGTAGCATCTTCAGTGCTGCACTTCAGCTTCAGCACTGAAGATGTTACCTAGCCGGGTAACAAAAAGTTTGCAAGAAAACAACCAAGCTCGGAGAACCCCAAGGACTCCACATTTTTCTTCTGCTAGCTGTCTTGGGTGTTTAATAAATATATTTATCTAGTGCAAGTAGAAAATTCAAAATAGATTTATTTACAAATATTTATATGCCACCTACTCATATGACTAAGTGGCTTACAATATATAAAATATATTCACAATTCACAGTACAAAATTAAACACTGTTAATAAAAGCTACTCCTACCACCAATAAGATCTTATTGTCTAAATGCCCTCTAAAAATAGATTGCCTTTACCATGTTTCTGAAGGACAGAAGGATGGGAGCACACAGATTTCAGGAAGATTATGTTCCAGAGAGGGGGCTGCCAGTAAGAATGTTATTCTCTGGGTCCCAGCCCCACAACCTAATCTCTTGGGCACCCAAAGCATTCTCTCTCTGCTAAACCATGTAATTTAGGCAGATTTTACCTAAAGAAGATGACCTGGAAGTAACGTTGGCCGCCAGTACCTTGAATGGGCCCAGAATCTATTGGTAAGCAATGCAGCTGCTGTAGGAGAGACACTGGGCTGAAGCAGCTAACGTTGGTCAGTAGGCAGGCAGCTGCATTCTGTGCCAGCTGCAGCTTTCAAGTTGTCTTCAAGGGCAACCGCACGTACAGTGAAGTTGACAGAACATGCAAGCAAGATGTGCTGCTTGTAGTTGGAGACTGAAATGCTAAAGTTGGAAATAATAAACAGAAAAATGTAGCTGGACTGTATGGTCTAGGGAACAGAGATGAAGTAGAATAATTTTATTTTGTTTATTTATTTATTAAATTTCTCCCCTACCCATCTCCCCCCAATGGGGGAACTCTGGGTGACTCACACAGAACATTAAAACCATAAATATACATAAATACATAAAACATTGATTTAAAAACATTACTAAAAAAGGGAAAGAAGAGTCCAAGAAGATGAAAAATCTGGGGCTGAAGACAGCAGGCCTCTATGGGGCTAGCCATCCCCATGCTTGAGGTATTCCCTCCCCACCCCAGGCCAAGTGGCAGAACCAGGTCTTCAAAGCTCTATGAAAGGACAGGAACTTGACAGTTCCTGTCAATCCAATTATTACTTCATGGCTGTCACAGTTTACAAACAACCCAAACAATGGCTATGTACATGGGCATCACCAGGCACAGCCCACAGAAATCTAATTGATTTTAACAACATCCATAAAGACATTAAAAATGGAAATGTGCAGGAAAAAAATTCCAAAAGATCTCCAGTCTAAGAAGGAGGTCCCAACCTTGAATTGGTATGCAACGGACAGGTAGTAATGGATTCAAAGCAGATGAAACAAAAATGGCAGGAGTACTGAAACTCTGTCCAGTAGAGATGTCAACATCTAGTTCCGTACAAAATCTAAGATACTTTAGAAGATACTCCCTATTTACAAGAACGTTAGTATTAGAAGATGAAGTTAGATCAGCATTCTGGTTATTACTGAATTAGACAGCTACAGGAATTGATGGAATATCCATAAAAATAGGGAAAGCAATTGAAGAAGAATCAGTAAAGCTTCTAACCAAACTGGGCCAGTAAATCTGGAGAATGATGTAGTGGCTAACTGACTGGAAGAGTTCAGTCTACATACCAATTCAGAGAGAGAGAGAGACTTGGCACATTTTGCAAACTATCACACCTTATCCTTAATTTCACACGATAGCAACATAATGTTTAAGATTATCCAACACAGACTAGGGCCCTAGATGGAAAAAGAAATCCCAGAAGTTCAAGGTGATTTTAGAAAAGTCAGAGATATTGCTCATGCATGCTGGATAACTGAGGAGGCCAAAAAAAAAAATGCTTCACTGATTATAGAAAGGTCTTCAGTTGTGTTGATCAAGTCACACTGGGGAATCTCCTTGGGGAAATGGAAATCTCAGGATATCTCCTTGCTCTCATGTGACTCCTGTACACAGGACAGGGTGAAACATGAGAGCAAGATGAAACATGGTGAATCAGACTGACTCCAGGTTGGCAAAAGAGTGAGACAAAGCTGTATACTCTCTCTTTATTTGTTCAAATTATGTGCTGAATAAATATTGAGGGAAACTGGATTGGATGAAGTTGTAAAATTGGAAGAAGAAATGTTGATAGCCTCTGCTATAGTGATGACACTAGTCTAATAGCTGAAAATGCAAATTATCTGCAAGCTGTCATAATGTAAGTCAAGGAGTGCAGTAAAAATGGGATTAAGTTTAAAATATAAAAAGACCAGACTAAAGATAACAAGTACAGTAACCAGCCTTAGAACTGACAATGAAGTGCTAAATAGCTTCTGCCTCTTACAATTTACTACCAACAGCAAAGGAACCAGCAGTCAAGAAATATGCCACAGAGTAATACTTAATAGAGTAGCAATGCAGGTCTTGGAAAAGATATTTAGATGCTAGGATGTGTCTGTACCCACAAAGATCAGGATCATGCAGGGAATGGTGTCCCCTGTGATACTCTATGGAAGGAAGGAAAGTTGGACTTTGAAGTAGCAGGGCGGAGAAAGTACTTTTGAACTATGGTGTTGAAGAAGACTCGTAAGAATACCATGGATAGCCAAAAAACCCAAACAAATGGATCATTAAACAAATCAATCCAGAGTATTAACTTGAGATACAAATGATGAGGCTCAAATAACCATATTTGGATACCAGGTGAAGACCTAGTTCCCCTGAGAATTCCATTAAGCAGGGAAAAAAAGGAACAGAAGAGGATGACCAGCAGCAAGATGGACAGACTCAATTTCAATGGTGATAGGTGCACTATTGTGGGACTTTAAGGGCCAGCTTGGGGATAGATTATCCTGGAGAAGATTTATCTGTACAGTCACTAAGAATTGAAACTGACTTGTAGTACTTAATTAATGAAAATCAACTGAGAAATGACAATGGTATGTATGTATGTATTTCTACAGCCATCCATCTCACCACAGGCAACTGTGGGCGGCATACAACAACACTATCTTCTGCATCTCCTGGTCCAGAATCTCTTGAAACTGGTCAAAGGGTCTCCACACCATGGCTTCCACCACTATTCCAGCAGGAGCCATGGATCTAGGAGAAACCCAAGGGTGCACACCAGTTCCTTCAACTCCAGTTCAACTCCAGATAGGACAATAAATGGAACAACCAGGGTACCAGGAGGTTTCTGTAGCAACAGTAACTTCATCTTGCTGGTATTCAGCTGTAGTCTCACAGCTGAATACAGCCTGGATACACAATTAAGAACAATGCTTAACTGACTACTCCATGCCAGGCAGCTGCTAACCGGACATGAATCCTGCCAGAGCAGCTCAAGCCTAACCTTGTTTATATAGTGCTATCATATCTGGCTGCAAAAACCCAGATTACCACTTGATAGAATTATTGGATTTTTGCAGCTCAGATATAGTTGCCAGATATTCAGAAGTAGATCAATGGTCAAAGACCATTTTGTAAATAATGTTCATACTTTAGCTGTGCTCTACCTACTGCAAAATATATTTCAGTAAATGCATTTTAGGCTAATTAATGAAACATTAAAATCCCAATTCTCTGACACTTTGACTTTAGGCAGAGATGCGGATATAATACCGTGTCATATATTCAATGACATATGTTTTCAATTACAGATCCTTACATGATAGGGTTATTATGGTTGGTAGCACAGTCAGCCAGATGTTTAGACTGGATCTGGGATTTTTATCCACCTATTGAGTCCTTCCCAAGGACATTGTTATTATAATGAATGACAAAAGCTTAAATACCTTTAAAGCTGATGATAGGAAGTCTGTCTTCTGTGAAGGCCTGGAAGTGACTCTTGATAAATGTTTGTTGGGAGCTGAGCAAGAAGAACCAAAAAGGCACTTTCTGCAAAAGAACTGTTAGAATTCTCAAATGAGCTAACCTCATTCTGCTGAAACTGAAGATAAAGTTATTATATTGCTGAATCTTTATTTTCAGTAGAAGGCATTTAGAATAGCTTCAAAACTGATCGGGGACTGCTGGTGAGCATCAAGTGAATATCTAGATTCCCCACTTCTCTATCCCACATGAAGGAGGAGTCACAGAGAGGTCCTTCAAGGTCTTTTTCACTGTCAAGGCTCAGAGCTGCTTTACAAGGTATGGCTGTAACTCCCAAACTTTCAGGACTGTTCCCACAGGAAAACGAGGGAAGAATGCATTCTTTGCTGCTTTCATGGCCCAGAGGACAAGCAGTACATGTCCCAGCCAGGCTGTAAAAGTCAACATGGCATCTGCAACTACATGATGGAAGCCTTGCCTCTTCTTATGTGCACTGCACACACAACGTGCAAAAAAGGGATAGGGTTTCAACTGTGTGGCTGCAACCATCATCTTGACTTTCTCGAACTATTAATGCCCATGACCCTCACCTCCTGGTTTTGTTCCTCTCTAGGGAAAAAGGCAGGGAATCTGGAGTTTCAACTGATATGGAAGGCAGTCAGCATCATACTGCAATGGGTTTCTCCTGCATCTGCTCCTGCGTCTTGGCTTGCAATGCTTGGAAAGCTTAGCTACCCATGATGACCTGAGTAGAGGCCAGTCCCTGGGTGGGGAACCCCCACCCTTTTCTAATATTACAACTACACAACAGCCATATTTCCAGAAGTTTGGCTTCTTTGTAGCTGTTAATACTACAAGTAGTACAGCCAAACAAAGCAGTTATCTTCATCGTACAGTATGGATAAAGCACAAAATAGAGTTGGTTCAACACAACACTCTGCGTTATAAAGTGGTGTGTTCCTTTCCATCAAGTGGAGCGGTTGACATTCTAGAAATGAAGAGATACTGGCAACATTGCTTCATTCTACTGGATCATGATCCTACATCTGAAGGAGAAATCTTGATTCAGTTTAAGCCCACATTTTTTCTACACTATTGTTATTAGCATGTCCAGGTGAACCATCTGGATCAAGGATGCAAAAGGAGGGAAAGATTATACATTCCCTAACTGTGCTATAGCTTTCACCTACCATCATCTCAAAGGTCTGACAAAATGACATGGAAACCTCCAAATACAGAACCTTTACATACAGTATAATCAGCAATTCAGCCCTTAGGCAAGAATTGGATTTGGGGAATTTCTGGCCTGCAATAGCCTAGTCTCTTACCCAGCAGCTTACATTTTTATCCATTAAATTAAACAAGCTCTCCATGGGAAATCAATATATTCTGTAAGCAAAACAACAAATCTAGACAACAACCATATGGCAGTTAAATAAATGTTCCAGGAAATTCCTGCAGTAAAAAGCAAGCTAGAATATTTCCTTGTATAATACAATTTCCTTTATAGCACCCAGAAAACTAAAGGCTAACAACCCTGCTATAAAATTTAGTATATCAGCAGATAAGTGCTTGGGTTAAGAAGCTGGAGCTACACTTTTCCAAGTGCTTAGTCATTTTTTCAAATTTCTGCAATTTTTTAAAAATACAGGACATGATTATGGTGTTGCTGTGGAAATCAATTCTGCTATACAGCAATCACATGGATAATCAGCTGTACTGTATTTGTATGATTGTTGGTTATTTTTACACAATCAAAAAATTGTTTAAAAAAAAAACAAGAAGTATTACTTTCCCCACCTTGATATTTTCTTGCAATGATGTAATAGTTTTTCATTCTGCAATATAGAAAAGTCGCCTTTAAAGTATAATTTGTCACATCAGTCAAACTAAAAGTTTGGTTATTGAGTTACATAAACACAGTAGAAAGGTGAGATGTCACATTTATAGAAATAAATAAAGATGGTCAGACTAAGAGGACCAAAAATATTTCAACATGTGGAGCTTCCCTTAAAGATGATGCACCTATCCTATCTTGGGGGTCAGGGTGGGGACTTCGTTGAATGCTAAGAAATGATTAAATGTGGATCCAGTGGCTTCTTAATATGTGTTCAGTTGTCTTTGGTAAACTGAAGTGGACAAAGGTACACGTGATTTATTATGTTTTGGTTTAATAAGCTGAAAGAATCTAGCCATTGCAGTTTATAAACCATAATCTATGACTTAGGATATTCTGCAATTGTTAGGAAGGTTAGGTGGCCCATGCACTGTTGTTGTCCTGTTGATTGCTTTGGGTTTATTCTTGGCATCCATTGTGGATTTTTATATTTAACTGATATTCATGTATTGTGTTTAATGTGTTGTAAGCCACCCAGAATCACATCTGCGAGATGGGCAGCTGTATAAATCAGTCAAATAAAAAAACAAATAAATGGTGATTTATTCAACAATGGTGTAAGTGGGATGTATTCAACAAATGATGATTAAGCAAGGCATTGCTTGATGGAGTGTGTGGACCCTGTCATCATCCCCTTTGTTGCACCTGATCTGGTTTGCCTATAAAGTTAAATGAATGGGCAACAGCTACATTCTTTCTTTGTCTAGTTTTCTAGATACTTTTTGACATAATTCGGGAGGGGGCAACATTGTCAAAATGGTGAGCGCTACTGGCGGATTTAAGCCCCTCCCCTCTTTAATATGCATTGCACACTTTACATAAATGTAAGGGGCTGGGCTTTGATCGCCTAGTTGCCTCTGCCATTTTGATGTCATTGACCCATTGCACACAGATGCCCCTGCTTTCCAAATACTCTTCATAATGTGGCTAATCCTGGATCTCTCCCAAATTGGTTTCCTAACTTTGACTAGTCTATGCATCTTGAAAGCTGCAGTTCTCCTCAATTCCAGTAGAAGGAGACTGGGATTTCTTCCTGTCTAGCCTTGGAAAAGGAATGTGATTTCGTAATGAGGTGTAAAATGGAGTACTTCGCTTCAGGTAATTTTAATGTATTTATTGTATTAATTTAAAACATTTCTACCACATGCTAGCACAGTTTATAAAGACTGTCTCTGCTCTAGGCTTACAGTCTGAAATATTTGGTCCACAAAGGGGAAGAGGATGGAGGAGGAAGAAAAGAAAAGGAGATCCTAGTCCTTAACCTTATGATTCTCATGTGGATTCGCTGGGGTAAAAACAGTTCAGGTTCCCCGATGGAATGGTTGCTGGCAAAGCCAGATTTAGGAAAGAGCCCAAGGCAGCTGGCAGAAATGATGGAATAGCCTGGCTTCTGCTTTTTCCCTCTGCTCTGCAGCCACTTAGAATGGCAGCGGGCTAAGTGATTTAAATGCAGAACATACACACCAGCTTAGGTAATTGGTGGCATTGGTCATTATTCATTTTGCAAATGCACTTCAGTGTTCTGAGTAACATCATGTATAAGTAAACCTGATAATAATGGATGTTCAAGGATATTTCAAATAGTAAATGCAAATTAAAAAAAAAAAAACCACACAGCAGAGGAAGCCATTTTGTTATTGCTTTCCCAAACACCATTGTAAAGTATGGTGTCAATTAATGTGCAAATAAGCATTATATATTCCTGAAACGCAAATGTTTCAGCTATGTTACAACTGTGATTTAATTACACACACACACACACGAAAAACAGAACACACAAAACATCGCACTCAAGATTTTTCTTCCATTAAACCAACTTCTAATTTGTTTATGGAATTATTGCCCCTTGCTTAGCCAAGAAAAGCGTGTTTTACAGCTGTGTTTAATCATTACAGTTATTTTGTATAAGTAAACAACCTAAGCTGATATTACGTTAAATGGAATAGGTTTTATTGGAATCAGAGGTAATGACAGGCTTTTATCAGGGAGAATGTTGTTTGTAAAGAATGTATACCAGTAGACCACAAGCTGTGCATTTAAAACAACTTAAAAATGCTATAATTTTCAGAGGTTGGTATGTGCATAATGCTAACAGCACTAAGCACAATGTAAAAAACTGAACACTTGAATTGCTAACAGTTATTACATTTCTGTACGATCCATTTAATTATGTCTTGTTTAAAGCAGCAATTCAGGCCACCCAGCTCTTATGTTGAAGATGAACATTCAAGGGTCTATAATCCTATGTCAAAATATAAGTCAAATGGGGAACCCTTCCATATAAACCCGTAGATCACACAATTGTATCAGGAGTTTCAGATGGGAGCATTGCTCTTCCACCACCAGAGAATAAGCTTGTGCACTAAGCGATGCTGGTCTCTCTTGCTTTGTCATTCCTGTCTTCTTTTTCACTAACTGGAAGCTACTTTGTACCTGATAGTTTTGCTTTATTTCACTTTATCATTTCCCCCCAATTTTAAGTGTGATTCACCTGTACAGATTTGGGAATTAAAAAAAAATCTCAGAAAAAGAAGTACCCAACCATGGGGTGGCTTGATGAGCTGAATTAGACTAATGCACCAAGGGTTTCCCCACCCCTAGTTTAAAAGAAGGTAAGTCTATGAATAAAAATACAAAATTCTCCCAAAATGTTCTACAGTTTATGTTTTCTTGGCATAGTTCATCATCCTTCAGAAGTACTGGTGCCAAAAAAAAAAAGGTTGAACTACTTGTTACAACTACTTAACCCAATTTATACACTTCCAATAATTCCCTCTCTGAAAGGCCATCTGGAGATAAAGAGATGCTAAGAGCACATCTTTCCCTTTTTTTTTTTTTGCAAGTGAAAGAAGAAAACAAAAGGTGTGAGTATGGTGGCTTGTAGGGGGTGGCTGAGATAAAAACTAGCGTAGGGTATCCAGCAGGATACTTAGTGGCAGTGCCCTCCACTCTGGCAATACCACCAATTGGTAGCCAAGGCACTGAGGCAACAGATCTGTGTGACAGTAAGTCCTGTATGGAGCTTCAGCTTTGAAGATTTACAGCATGTTAACAATTCTAGACCTCATCATCTTGTAAAGCTAGGCTATTGCTAGGATTTCATTAATTTATACTCTGGTTGTAAATGAACCCCTCATAGCACTGAAAACATGCTGTCAAAATGTAAGCAGTTTAGGCAATCAAGTCATTGGAGTATGAGAACAGGTATAAAATGTATCTGATTTTAGATGAGAAGAAGCTCTCCTTAGTGTTGGAGTTTGAAGATTCTGAATAAAAATTATATCCTGGCATTTTATCAAAGCATTCATGTGTATTGTTACTGAGCCTTGCCACTGATCTCAAAACAAATTCACAATGCGAGCAGCAGAAAACAGGATTTATCACATCTATTTATTATGTTAATAAGGATTTGGGGAATAGGTTTGCACACAAACGACACAGATTTTTTTATGCTCTGCAACGGTAGAGTATTTACAATGCTATGAATTTGGCTGTTCTAGTTACTATGAAAGGATTGTGTATGCCAGTAAACTAATGAGTGGTCTGGTTAGCAAATTAACTAAAGAACAATAATGTTCCCTGAAGACTGGAATTCTTCTTCTCCAGTCTTTGAAAATAAGATTTCTGCTTTTTATTGATAAGGATAGAAAAAAATGTTCACAGAGAGTTCAAGCTGGTGTTTCCTAAAGATATTATGCAGTCACAGTTGATTTGCCTGCAGAAGACTTTTCTGCTCTCTGTACTATGCTTGCTTTATTCATAAATAAAACATATATTACACAGCAGGGCTGTGTATAGTTCAAAGATAATTTGAAAGAAGTGCTTTAGAACCTGCATGAACATAGCACTATCCTGCTACTCATTAAAGAGTCAACCTTTTCCAAACTTCGATATAAAAATACTGTTTAAGGAATGTATTCATTAAAGTTGATGTGATTCTTAAAGATTAAGCAGAGTTTCTGCCAATGAGATCAAAGACAGAACAAGATCAGAGTTCCCACCAAAGAAAGAACAGGCTGTTCGGAGGTTCTGCAGAGCTGTAGTACTTCAAGAAAAAGACTAGTTTTGCAGTGAGTTTATGTGCACAACCCTGGAGCTGATAATAAATCAATTCAGCTTCCAGTCTCTGTCAACGTCATGGGAATAGGTAGATCCAGAGGGGATTCCAAGCTGTCTCAAAGCCACCATATGGAAGTGTCCTAGAATTGCTGTGAATGGCAGTTTACAGTAGCATTCAGCAGACAAAAAAATTTGGAACTCACACATGTTCATTTAACATGTATGATTCGCCTTGTCAACCACGTATCAGTTGCTTGGTGGGCTACAGTCCATGTACATAGAAAATTGAGCAGATCCCAGTTATGTCAAGTACTAACTACAGATTAAGGGAAGTCCTGATGTGGGCATGGTTCTTTATTTGAAATGCTACATATTTCAGTCCAAAGATCCATCATTCTGCAGAGGAATTTTGACCTACAGACAGGTTAGATGGTAAAATATATTTTAAGATGACAGTGGGTTTTTTTGCAGGAAAGTGGCCATAAATGCTAAAAGAATAGGAAGCAACTGTGATATTTTGAACTATATTATGACCTTATTTAAGGTGTATTACACAATGTATCCAGCATAGGGTAGATCTATATTTCTAGATAATAGATGTAGGTGTGGGCATACACAACAAATTGCAGGAAGTATCTTGACTCCTCCTTTTTCTATTGCTTGTGTTTTTATTGCAGTGACTATTAATGTTGTCTTTAATTCTATTTTAAATTAACTTGTTTTCTGATTTTCTTTTATCATGGCCAACCATATCTACTGCTATTTAGAGTAGAAATGTATGGAAGGAATTATATGTGCATTTGGTACATTCTGGGGCTACATATCTGGCAGCAGAAAGTTTAACCAGGTCATCCAAAATGAAGTCTTGCAAGAATGCAAGAGATTTCCAAGCAGTGGCTCTGTGACTTCAGAAAAGGTGTGACACGGGATGCTGAACGTAACCTCCCCAAGTACAATTCTGAGAGAAATATCACTATGACTATCATGCAAGTGGTTTTTAGGTTAGATCTGTCTGCAGCAGTGACTGATTATGTTTGAAATGCAGATAGACTAGGAGAACTACTTTTCAGTTTGCTTTCGATTCCCATGGTTTGTCCGCTACTTCATTGATCCCAGTCAACCAAATTCTACTTGGTTTTTAGATGCAGGAAAACATGATCTATTCTGTTCCATCCAAAGACAGACCTAAGTCCATCCTTCTAATTAAAAACAGGCAGGTAGCAAGCAGTACAGATCTCTGCCTTGTTCAAAGTATAGTGTGTATATATACATACATATACATATACAACTCCATCATCTAGTTTGGCTCTGTGCTTTTGAACATATATGTAAGCATCTTCATTGGTGTTTTGGTTGACATGGAACGGCAAAGCCTCTGGCCTCTAGAAGCTGGAAAATAAGTTTGGCAATGCCTCTTAATTGTCAGAAGTGAACAGGCATGGCAAGGGCAATTGTGCACTTGGGTATACTATAGTTGGGCAATCCTGTGTTTTCACTGGAATTACATTGGTGGATTCAGAGTATACATCATTTTTATATGCTGATGATATCCTGGCAATTCTAGATAATGATTCTACATCATTCCTAATTTCACATGGGTGGTTCAACAATTTGGAAAATATTCAGGCTATAGGATTAGTTGGGAAAAATCTAATTTATATTCTTTGGGATCTGATATATCAGTAAATCAATATAAGATGTTGGGTTTTGTCATATGCATACAATATATTAAATATTTAGGATTAACTATATAAAATATTTCCAAATATGTAGAAATTAATAAGTCATAGATAAGATTTCTATGGATATAAATAGTTGGATTAAAGTTCCAGTAAGTTGGTGGGATAAGATGAATGTTATTAAAATCAATATTATTCCCTGATTGATGTATATTTTGAAAGGTACCTCAATGTTAATTCCAAATAGATATTTTATTCAGATTAATAGACTAATAAGAAAATTTATATGGCAAGACAGACAACCAAGGATTTCATTGGTGAAGTTGATCTATCTCTTGAAGAAGGAGGTTTTAATTTATCAGACTTTCAAAAATATATTTGGCCATTTATCTGGAGGTTGAGTCATGGCAACTGGACTTCTTTTCTTTTTCTTTTTGGTTAGAGATGTTTTGCTACTTGGACAAGAAAATAAGTCCAGTTGCCATGACTCAACCTCCAGACAATTCCACCTGGATGACTGAGAATCTTCATAAACATTTGGCCACTTACTTTATCATCTACATTTATGTGGATGAGAATTTACATCAACCTCTATTGGCTTTATTGGAAAGTTATTATATCTCTCTGTTAAGATCCTGGCAATTACCAGGGTCAACATATAGCAAGAAAGTTTTCTGGCTTATGTGCAATAAGATATATTTGGGCTTTATTGGGGTATATATTGGGCTTTTCATGCTGAGTCTCATGAATATTTAGCTTTGTGATTAACTGTACTCTAAAAATAGCTGGGAAGACATTGTATTGGAAAGTATGGGCAGAATCTGGAATTGTTTGTTTGTTTGTTTATTTATTTATTTGTACATAGACTTATCCCCCGCCCATCTCCCCGCAATGGGGGACTCTGGGCAGTTTACATCAAGTTAAAACAATAAATACATGATTAAAATTTATAAAAAGACAAACACATCTACACAGATGGAAAGAAGAGAAAAAACATCCAAGAGGCTGATGGAAGCCACACTAGGCTTCTAGGGGGCTAGCCAACCCCATTTCTGACATCCTCCCTCCCCGCCCCAGGCCAGATGGCAGAACCAGGTCTTCAAATCCCTCCGAAAGGCCGGGAGTGAGGGGGCCTGTCTCACCTCTGGGGGCAAGATGTTCCAAAGGGTGGGGGCTGCAGCAGAGAAGGCCCGCCTTCTGGACCCCACTAGTCGCAGTTCTTTTGCTGAGGGGGTCCGGAGCATGCCTTCTCTGTGAGATTGGGTGGGACAGGTTGAAATCAAGGGGCGGGGCGGTAGCCTGGCCCCATGCCATGTAGGGCTTTAAAGGTGATAACCAACACCTTGAATTGGACCCGGAAGCAAACTGGTACCTAATGGAGCTGATGGAGCAAAGGTGTTATATGGGTCCTTCTTCGGATCCCAAAAATAGCTCGCGCGGCTGCATTCTGGACCAGCTGAAGCTTCTGGATACTTTTCAAGAGTAGCCCCATGTAGAGCGCATTGCAGTAGTCTATCTGGGAGATAACAAGGGCATGAGTGACCGTTCGAAGGGCATCCTGATCCAGGAAGGGGCGTAACTGGTACACAACCCGAAGCTGTGCAAAAGCCATCCTGGCCATGGCTGCCACCTGCAATTTGAGCAGGAGCCGTGAGTCCAGGAGGACCCCCAAATTACGCACTGGGTCTGTCTGGGGCAGTGCTACCCCATCCAGCACCAACGATGACAATGTCCTGGATACAGAGGAGCCATTAACCCACAGCCACTCCGTCTTACCAGGGTTCAGCTGGAGCCTGTTGTTCCCCATCCAGACCCTCACAGCCTCCAGGCACCACAAGAGGGCAGTCACGGCATCACTTACCTCACCAGGGATGGAGATATATAATTGAATATCATCAGCATACTGATGATACCTCATCCCATGATGACGGATGATCTCACCCAGCGGTTTCATGTAGATGTTGAAAAGGAGCGGAGAGAGAACTGAACCCTGAGGCACCCCACAGAGGAGGGGCCGAGGATGGGACCTCTCGCTCCCTATCACCACTGACTGGGACTGGCCCCGAAGAAAGGAGGTGAACCAGCACAGAACTGTGCCACCCACCCCCAAATCCCTGAGCCGTCCCAATAGGATACCATGGTTGATGGTATCGAAAGCCACTGAGAGTTCAAGGAGAGCAAGGATGGTTGCACTTCCATCATCCTGCTCCTGCCAGAGATCATCCATAAGTGCGACCAATGCCGTTTCTGTTCCATAACTGGGCCTGAAACCTGACTGATAAGGGTCCAGATAATCCATTTCATCCAGGACCCTTTGGAGCTGTGATGCCACCACTTTCTCAACCACCTTCCCCAAGAAGAGGAGGTGGGAGACTGGATGAAAATTGTCCAGTACGGTAGGATCCAGGGAGGGCTTCTTGAGGAGGGGGTGCACCAACACCTCTTTAAAGTGTTCTGGAAACACTCCCTCCTGCAAGGATGTATTAACTATAGCCTGGATCCAACCACATGTCACCTCCTGAATTGCTTTCACTGCCCAGGAGGGACATGGGTCCAGATGACAAGTGGTGGCCCTCACAGTCTAGAGGATCCTGTCCACTTCCTCAGGAACAACAGCATCAAACTGTTCCCAGATAACTGGGCAAGAACAATCCCCTGGTATCTCCCCAGACCCTAGGCCACGCTCGGAGTCCAACTTGGAACGAATTCGCACGATTTTATCCTGCAGGTGCTCTGAAAATTCCTCCATGTGGCCCTGCAAATGAATCTCCAGCTCCCTCCTACCGAGGAGGGATCTAGTGATCCCAAACAGGGCCACCGGGTGGCACTCTGCAGACACGATAAGGGTGGAGAAGTATTGGCGCTTTGCCACTCTTATTGCCACAATGTAGGCCTTAATAGCAGCTCTAGCATGTGTTCGGCCTGTTACTTTAAATCAATTACTTTGTAATGATTATTTTAAGGAATCTCAATAACTACAGTTAGAATTTTCTTTCTGTAATGCATTAGTGGCAATATAATCAACTTAAACATGAATTATCACTATGGACCAGATGTCTTAGCTGCTTCAAAGAACCCTGAAATGCTATCAGTGGTGAGATGGCTACATTGTAGGTAATATCGAAGATGCTCTTTTCTAGTCTTTTTAAATAATATTGATTTTTTTGACTATGGAATAATTTTTAATGCTTGTTTCTTCTATGATCTGTTTTTACTGTTTGCCACCCAGAGTCACGTTCATGAGATGGGCGGCTACATAAATGTGATGAATAAATAAATAAATTTCTGATTGGGTTTGTTGATATTAAACCAACTTCAAAATTATATCAGAAATATTATTAAAAGTTGAAGTTACTGATACATATTTCTTAACAAATAAAGAATTGGAATAAGCAATAATAGAACATCAATAAATCCAAGCCTTAAAAAAAGGTTGAGTTTACTTCTTTGGACTTGATGTTAATGAATCCATCAAAAGTGTTTATTCCAAGTCTGTTGGACTTCTCAAAGAATTTATCAGAAGTGTTGGGCTGCAGATCTTCTGTTTTGGCAATATAACACATTTGAGGGTATATTAACGATTTGATCTCTTTTTGGAAGAATATTGTAACATATATGTAGATGTCTGGATAAATGTTTTCAAGTTAAAAAAGTCAATCTTATTTTGAATTATATTCCAAATTGTAGAATCTGATCACTCTTGCAAAGTATTGGTTATTACAGGGAGGGGGAATAGCCAAGATAATTATATTGAGAGACTGGAAAAAATACTATTACTGCTGACATCAAAAACTAGATTCAAGAAATATGCAAATATCCATTTTTGAAAAGGCAGGGCTTTTTTTACTAATCAAAAAATGAACAATATATATTGGCATAGATTTTATTATATTTTACAAGAATAGAGACATTTTTATGCACAAATTGATACATTGCTATTACATGATTAAATGTATAGGTGTGATGGAATGGAATCATGAAGGCCAAACTCAGGGAGGGAAACATCCTCTTTCGTCTCCTGAGGGGCGAGGAAGAGATAAGAGGATGAGGCTGGCACCTCCCTGAGGAATTCACTCTGTTTTGACTGGCTGACTTTGGGAACTGAGGTTTCAGTCTGGGAAGATTCTTGCTAGAGGTTGTAGCTAATAAACATTGCTGAACTGAATCTGCATGGTCTCCTGGAGTTCCTTGGGCTAGGCCTGACATCATGATCTTATCTCTTCCTCGCCCCTCAGGAGACGAAAGAGCATGTTTCCCTCCCTGAGTTTGACCTTCATGATTCCATTCCATCACAATAGGTGATATATATTTCATCTTAAATTCATCTTAATTTATCATGTTAATTTTTTAGGATTTTTCTGTTTATTTGTTCATTTTTTTTCTCTTTGGTATTCCAATTTCATAATTAATTAATTTGTTGAATATTACTTTTTAAAATTTGTTTTCGTTTACTGTTTTTTCTGTACAGTACTTCTCTTTTAAAAATCACAATACAATTAGTTTTTTAAAAATCCTGTGTATTATCCAGAAAGTGTCCAGGATAAGAATACAACCACACACCATATAGAATTCAGAGATTTACTGGCTTCGGTAGAAGAGAAAGGAGGACCATGGCAAGTGGAATGGAAATCAGTGTTTTCTGAACAACATAATTTCTTGTAAGGGTAATGACATTTTTTTCACTTAGGTTTGAAGAACCTGGGGAAGGTTCTTCCCCAGGTGGGGAAGAGTTGAGAATTCATGGCAAATATGATAATAACAACACATTTATTTGTGTGGTACAATGATTTTGCGGATTGCTTTTATTTGTGGTGTACAGGATGGAAGGGACAATATGCCTCTCTGTGTGTATAAAAGAGAGAGGCAGAAAGAGGAGAAACCAGGAAGTACATACAAAAGAAGTTTGTCCACATTTCAGTGTATTAACACAAAAGGTCAGTCTGAGTGGTTATTCATTACCAAGAGCGACAAGATTTTACAGTAGTCTCTCTGCACTAGCTGTATCTTTGAGAGACTAAAGAATATTAGGAGGAACAAAGGTAGGAAGATTGGCTGAAAAGTTTCTGTTCTGCTTCTGTTTGCTTGTTCTATCTTTTTTGGCTCTCGAGATAATGGCTCAGGTCTTTCTGAGTGATCAGAAGAGGAAGTGAAACATTCCCCTCACATGAAGAGTTGCTTTTCATTGCTCAGATTTCAGTCCTGAGTTTGTAGCTGGAAAACGAGGAAGAAACTCTTGGTGAAGACTTTTTGTTTTCAGAAGGTGAGAGGAAAGAAGTCCAAGCAGAAGATCTTCTCCAGTCCCAGCAAGTTCTCTTCCCTTTTATCTTGTTCAAAGGAATCGAAGAATGAGTTTTGAAATGACATATAACGAAAGAAATATTTTTCAAGGATTTGTGAAAGCCTAACACGGGACAGGGGAAAAGAAGCTGAAGAAATTGAAGCTACGAAGTAAGAGTAGCCGCAGTATGGGGAACTGCTGCCGGAAGCATTGTGCAGGTCTGGAGTCCTACATGCTCTGGCTTTTCAATGCCTGTGATTGCAGGTCAGGAGGTAAGACAGCTACAGACGTTGGTACAAATGGCCCTCCGGGAGGACCACCCACATCATCCCCACCCAGAACAGTAGAGCCGACGTGCAGATTTGTTGCCCTGTTTGCTTACCAAGCCCGGACTGAAGAAGATCTGAGTTTTGAACCTGGAGATAGGCTTGAAGTGCTGGATACCTCTCAGGAGGGCTGGTGGTTTGCACAACTGCTTGTGGAGAATGGTCTTGCCAGACCTGGACAAAAACTGCAAGGCTATATCCCAGCTAACTATGTTGCTCCTGACCAGAGTATTGAAGCTGAACCGTAAGTTCTGATACAGATATAGAGGTAGAGGTAGAGGTAGTCGTAGTGGTAGGGGAGAGACAGGTACATAGATTTACAGATAATGTACTACGTAGCAATCACCAGACAGACAAATAGTCTTGGGGAAATGGCCAAATCTATGGAGCTAAATATATGGAGAATGCACTTTTGAGTAACTAGAAGCGACCAAATGTTGTTGTGGGATTTTTGTTTAACATAACATTTGTGTAGACCTAATTTATTAATTATTTTCAATAGAGGTTGGAACTGATATTATACTAGTAGCCCATCCAAATGGATTTTTTTGGAAGTAGTCTTAATTTTTCCCTTTCTCAGAATGAATGTATTTGATTCTTAATGAATCACTGTCTGTGGGTCTGTGTGTGCAAGTGTACCTTTTGCTGCTTTAGGGATGAGGTACAGAGTAAACAGGACAAATGGAGTCTCTTCCACCCCTCAGTTAACAGCAACTATTGAGGTACCTAGATAGCAATAAAGAGCTCCCCTCCTGGAAAGTCTGGGCTCTCCCTTCCTAAAACAGGCTAGCCTCATCTGTTTTTTCAGTCATCGTAACCTGAAGAGGGTAATTGTGGCCTTGGGATCACCCAAAGGCAGTGTTGTCCAAACTTGGCCACTTTAAGATGAGTGGACTTCAACTCCCAGAATTCCCCAGCCAGCATGGCTGGCTGGGGAATTCTGGGAGTTGAAGTCCACTCATCTTAAAGTGGCCAAGTTTGGACAACACTTCCCAAAGGCACGAACAGAGCAACTGTCTATTTAGCTGTGACTTGGAGCATATGACTGAAACTGAATGGCTCCTAAAGTGGGAAAGGCAATATCTATGGCCCTTAAAAAGTGATGCATTCCAGATCTCCTGAATTTTAGAATCGCTATTTTAATTATTCAAATATCTAGAAAACTAGTTTGGCAATGAAGAGTGGTAAGACTTGAGTGCAGCTTGATTGCTCCTTGTTTACCTTAGAAAACCAGGAAACTGAGGTTTCATTTGCATGAAAAGATAAACCAGGGCCGTAAGTTCCTTACTGAATAGAGAAATATGTGCTGAACGAAATTGTCTTAGTACAGGGAGTTTCCACAGGTGGATATGATTCACTGGTGCGTATCTGCTGTGTTTTGAAGGACTTTTGGTGATTTAGCTGCTGTGCAGATCTGTGCACTCAACATTATACACTAAAATAAAAACAAATGAGTTATGATTTTATTAAAAACTAATACATATATTGTGGCATAATTATCTGAGAAAGTAGACATTAGGCTTCAGTCAGATTACAGTCTAACAATTTACTCAAAAGCAATTTCATTTTTTATATGATTTGTATTGAAACTATTAAGGAAGATAAAAACTAATACAAACTAATATAAAGTAAGGAAGAAACAAGAAAAAGAAAGCAAAGAGAAAGCAAAAAGTGCAAGAAAGGAAAAGAAAGAAAAAATATTTTTATAAAATATTACATAAAAATAAAATATAAAATATAAAATATATTTTATAGCTCTTATATTTCAGTTGTTTTTTCCTCCTTCCTTATGCATGTTCACCTGCAACATCATGACAACTTTCATGAAATTGGCCTCTTCAATCAGTCCTCATAGACTTGAGGCTTTCCTATCACTTCATGTCAAATACTGTGCTTTTCAATAGAAGCATTTCACAAGTACAGCTGTGATTCAAGCAGTGAAATGTTTATTAATGCACGTGTAAGTGTGAATCAGCTCCCAGACATCTGGTGACTTTTTATACAATTAAATTGAAAAAATACCACAAATAACTGAAAAATGAACACTTTAGATGACTAACTCAGTAAAGTTTCTATCCTATTCTTTTCATTGGAACAGAGAAGTGGAGCTGTTTAGCTGCTTGAGTTTAAGCTGCCATCTAAAGAAGAAGATGGATAGGGTGAAGTCTGAAGGAAATAAATATAATTTATGGCAATAATACATTGAGGTGTTTCATTACAGTGTGTGAGCCCTAAAGCAAATGCAGGCCAGGAGCCATAAGACTTCATAAACCCTGCTCACTGGCAAATCCCTAGATTTTCAACAGCAGGTGGTCATTATGCCCTCCCAATCCTGTAATTCATAAGTCATGGCTATCCAGGAATGAGTCTTCTCAGTGTTGGTCCCCTGGTTCTGGAATTCTTTCATAGAGCAGCATTTCTCAATGTTGTCAACGTTAAGATGTGTGGACTTCAACTCTCAGAACTCTGGGAGTTGAAGTCCACACATCTTAAAGTTGCCACGGTTGAGAAACACTGCCCTGGAGAGATGTGCTTGGAAATGACTTTGTGGCATTGTTGTGAGGGAAAGACATTCTATTCTCTGAGACTTTTTCATGCCAGCTCTTCATCTATGCTACAGTTGTGCTTTTTAGTTAATACGTTGCTGCCTAGCAGATATTTT
The DNA here is from genome assembly GCF_059951505.1 of Python bivittatus. NCBI lineage: Eukaryota > Metazoa > Chordata > Lepidosauria > Squamata > Pythonidae > Python > Python bivittatus. The sequence goes on along the minus strand of NW_028277030.1, from coordinate 62,255,643 downwards.
AATGCTTTTTGTGCACAGTAGGCTTCTCACCCCTCTTCTTCCTCATCTGCTTCTCCTTCTCCGTGCCCTTTTTCTCGTCCAGATATTAGTTTTTAAGGATTTTGTAAGCTTCCCTAGGAAAATATTTGTTTGGAAGTGCGTCATATACATTTTGGAAATAAATAAATGAGAAATAAATGTATTTTTAATTATTATTTTAAGTAAAACAAATGAAATAATGTCTTCTTGCTTAACTACCTTGCTAATGTTAATTCAACACACCTGCTTCTGTGCCTCATACAAACAAGATTTTGTTGACATCAGTAGTCTGCTAGGTGTTCTTGCTGCTATCAGAAACACACCAGGTGTGTGTTGCTTGTCTGTTCCGGGAATGCTTGCTGCAGGTGGAAGCATCTGCAGACGAATGCAGTAGGGGAAAAAAATGCTTATATCGACTTCTTATTCTTAGCATAGCCTTGCATTCTGAGAAGCTGGAGAGTACTATTTATGTAATGGCCATTTCTTCACGCTGCCAGCTTTCAGAAATGGGCGTGCCAGGCCAACCTTGTCTAGGTTCAGAGGTTAAGCAGGGTTGGGCCAGGGAATCCCAGGGTCCTACTTTAGGTGAGACTGGGAAGGTTAGAAAAAGAATCTCGGGCAAAGGCGATGGCAAACCTCTTCTCCATTTTTGCCTAGCTAAAGGCCTGGATGTCTCTGTGCACCCACCAGGATTTTGAGTTAGATGCAAGCACATTTATATCTTAGAAATCACCCTTCAAAACGTATCTGTTCTTCCTGATTGCAATTAATGCATGACAAGAAAATTACAGGACAATAAATATGTCATGGAGCCAGGAGCATCCAAGACAATTCACTCATCTCTTGTCATTTGTAATACTGAAGAGCACACGTGGGTGCGAAAGATCCTGTTTTTATTTGTTTTTATGGGAGTAGTAATACAACATATACAGTTGGGGAAGGCTACGTTATCATACATCCTGGTCTTTTCACACATCAGGACAGCTAAACCATAAAATGCTTTATTTTCCACTAAACGTTAGAGAATTAGCTGTGTTACATTTTTCATTCACATACAGATTCAGGATTTTCATTCCCCTGTCCAACCCAGCCAGCCCATAACATCCTATCTAGAGAGCTCCTTTGTCATCTTCAGTACCTAAATTTGGGGAACAAAGCTGGGGAGCCACACAATTTCATGGGTGCTCCTCACAGCTCTTAATGACAGGAAGACATGCAGTTCACAGGAAGGATGGGCTTTGGAGTCAGAGAATTTCACATCCAAACATATCTTTTCTAATGATACAGGCATTCAGTAGTTCTCAGCAGTTTAAAAAATCTGCTGTTTGATATGCTCACGATTAAGTTACAAAACAAATCATGCTGTTTCAGGACAGCTGTTGTGGTATCTTTTTATAGCTTATAATATCCATAAAATATTATGGACTTGTATATGTTTCTCTTTTCGGCAAAGCAATTTCTGCCAGTAGCCTACACAGATAAGCATATTTTTATATGTTCCTAACAAGATCCACTATATGTAGAACCAGCTACTTGGCTAGAGATGCAAATACTGCTGAGGAATCATCCCATGTGATATGAAATGTGGGAAGGAGAGAGGCAATGCCTAAGAAGGTGATTAAACTTTTCCATCTGGGAGTAGTCTATATAGGATCTACCACTACAGTGAATTTCCTGTCTCTCCCTCTCTCATTCCTGGGGTTCAGATGCTTGTCTTGGACTGAGGTGTCGGGTCATCATGCTCCCATTCATTAATGCTGTTAGCAAGGATGTGAAAGGGATCTGTGCATGGACAAAAAGCTCCTCCATGGAAGGAAGGGTTACTTCTAATTGTCCCTCATATGTATTTCATGGGGAGAAATTCTTGTTATCCATGTGTTGAATATATCAGTAGCAAAAAGGTGATCTCTCGGTGCTTCCGCATGAAGTTGGTTGGGGAAATGGGAACTGTATTCCAATAGATTTGTTACAGTCTGTTTTTGCAGTATGCTATTTATACCATTGTCCTCTATTATTTGTAGCTGGGAAAAAAAATCTCTGACTAGGCTTGAAAAGTTGAAAAGAAATAGATGGTCTTTCAGTTTTTTTTCCTTTTTCTTTCACATTCTCCATGTATTATTCTCTGCTCCTTGACATCATGTGGGTGGACTGGGGATTGGGGTGTATCCAGCCATTTCACCAAGACAGATGCAATTTTCCCACTGCTGACTTAGAAACTTAGTACCAGTCTTCATTGTTTTTATTGTAGGTAGCAACGTGTACCAAAATACAGAAAAGGTGAAAAAATGCCATTTTTTCCAAGGCTGTTTGGGTTACAAGGCATTAGGGGTTTAGAGAATCCCTAACATAGACAGAACCTCTGTCTATATTAGCCAATTCAGAGACTGAAGGCTTTTACCCATATATGTTATTTATTATGTAATTTCTAAGGCTACATAATGGCACCATGGAAGATTATTATAACTAATAAAGTTTTTTAAAGAATATGTTCATTTTACAGCTCTAGTTCAGCTTATTATAGAAGTGAAGTTTTGTTGGATAGTAAAAATTGAACATTGGCTTCTAAAGTACTTCACCAGTTGAGGCACAGGGCAGGGTATTTTCAACGAATGCCTTCTAATTACTTATCTAAAAAATTGAAATAATAAAAAAGGACATATCTTCCTAAAATTATACTTTTGATTCTTTTAAACTATGTCTGAACGAATTTAGTTCTGTGAAGATTTTTTTTTAAACAACCCAATTCATCAAAATCACATCCTCAGTATCTCAGTTTTCTGGAGTGGATGGGTTCTGCTTATTTTACTAGTGACAGACATTTTTGTTCAGTTTCAATGCCAATTCCCTCCCTCCCTCCCTCCCTCCTTGTATCCAGCTAATATTTCAGATTTTAACGAACATATCTAGAGATAAGTTCTTGCTGTGTGATGTGGCTTATTTTTAATGACCTAAATGACCTTGGTATGAATATAGATTTAATGCATATATTACCTAAATCCCATCAGTAATATTTATTTTAAGTGTCTTAACTAACTGAAGCCTACAGCAAGGAAGGAAAGCCTGACTTTTCTAGTGGTAGATTAATTTTAGTAATGCATATAAATTGGTACTTCAGGGTATCAAAGTATCCTAATTAAAAGCTTGATCCCTCTTTTTCAGCCTTCATTTTTTTTTTATAATATTGTACGCTGCAAAACAAGAAGCAGAGAAAGAACCAATCAACTTCCATTGATGTATTCATGACAGTTGTTTTACCCAAACATGAAAATAACTCTCTGCCAATGTATTATAGACAACAAATACTGCCCAGCTGGACTGTTGTAATAACCCAATCCAGGTAGGGATTGCTCTGGTTGGCAACAAATCCCCCTTTGTTTCCTAAAAAGATGAAGGAGAAAAAAAGGCTTAGTACGTTTTCTTACATATTTGCTGGCCTCCTTCCCCCACCCCACCACCTCCAGGGTTTTCAGGGCATACTGTGTACATCTGGCCTTTCTGCGAAAAAGTCTGAGTGGTTGGTTTGAAAGGAAACCTGCCCGGCTTTCAGGATGTCAGCCCTGTGGACTCTCCTGTTAATTTGCAATTGATCAATTATCTGGCTCAGTTGAGTTGAGTCAGAAAAAAATCAGCTCAGCTGCCCAAAGAGCCCAGTACTGTGGGAATACGACAATGAGGTCCCGATGATGTATCATCACAAAGGGTCCCTGTGAAAGCACCCTAAGAAATTCAAAATATTGCAAGCGTGCTTCAGTGAAGCAAAACAGGACTTCCATTTCTGCCGCAAGATGTTTCTTCTCCTTTCCTCCTCATGCAGGAGGAAAGAGAAACACCACAATCACAACTTTTTTTCAGATTTTTCTACCCATGGAAAGAACTACTACGTTGAAAAGAAAACCGCAGTGCTATAAGGGCTATTATCTGGGGAGAATTCAGAGACTGTTGGGAATTCTTAGGGGAAAGGGGAAGAGATGAATGGAATGATTAAGGGGAATATTCATTGTTTGAAGAGCATGATTTACAAAGGGACATAATCATAAATAAAAGGCATGAGATACAGAGATGGTTATATTTTGTACCAATTCAGAAAAAAGAAAAAGAAGCTGGGCTACACAAAACAGAATTAAATCAATAATCAGTTTGTACAGGTAGTCCTCACTTAACAGCTGTAACTGAGACCAGAATTTTCATTGCTAACCAATGCAGTCGTTAGATGAAACATCATGTGACTGTACCGCTTATTGATGGCAATTTTGGTAGTCCAAATTGTGGTTGTTAGGCCAGGACCTCATGCTTCTCCTACCCTGCCACATTTGCCTCTGCTTCAACTCCCTCCATCCACCCATCTCCCACCTCATCTCTGCCCTTTTGGCCACCCTGCACTCTGCTGCACCTGCTGCTCTGCCACCCTGCATGGCAGCATTGTCAGCAGGAGAAGGAAGAAGTTGGCAAAGGTCAGTTGGGGAGGGTGTCAGGGACAGCCAAGGGCAGGGAGGCCAAAAGGGCAGAGATGGGGCGAGATAGGTGGGTAGGGGGAATTGAAATGCATCCTGAGGTCGTAAATGTGGATGGGATGCCAAGTGCCCAAATTTTAATCATGTGACTGTGGGGGCTCTGCAATGGCAAAACTTCAAAGACTGTTGTAAATACCATTTGTTCAGTGCCATTGTAACTTCGAACAGTCACTGAACAAGCGAGGTCTACCTGTAGATGGGAAACAAGGAACAGTAAGGTTAAAATTAATTTATGGAACAATGAGATTGCCGTTCCAGGGAAATTCTTAAAAAGGGAATGCTGAAACTTTAATTTCAGAGATATGTAATCACATACATGAATGTGAGAATATTTTTGAGCAGAGGAAAAGCATTCTGCATATTTTCAGAGGCACTGTTTAAGTTTTATTTTTTTCTTTCATTTGTGAAATAAAATTCTAGCAACTTTAATTGTGCATAATTACATATGTTTTTAATGCAAACTTACTGTTAAATTTTCCCAAGGGAGCTCAGGGTGGACAGAAGCAAAATTAAGAGAACAACTCAATATAGCAATCTACTTAACAAACACCATAAAACAATAAAAGTTCAGCAATTTAAAACAAATATCAGCAAAATAACTTCTCAAGCAGTTATTACGCTGAAAATGCAAACTATGCAACTGGATATACCCTGTATCTTTTATCTACTGAGCAATGCTTCCAACTTGGGTGAGCAACTTTACCTTATTTGAATCAGTTAAGTTCTTATGAATATTTTAGTCATGATACAGGAAATGAAAAATCATTCTGGTATGAGTATCTGGAGAGCAAAAGTTGAATTCATAATTCAGTTTAAGAATGAGAAAGGTAGCTGAAAAATGTAATTATAGATATGTAAAAAAAAGATAATAAAATATTACTGAAGGATCATGGCAAAAAAACAGGGGTAAAGAAAACATGATTGCCTGAATATAGCATTTAAATATTAAATGTTGATGCTTGGGAAAATGGTATCTGGAAACAGTATACATGTTTTATATTACTTTTACCTTAAGATTTAATTGTGATTAGATGGAGTCAGTGCCAAAACAGAATTACAGGTAATCAAAATCTTCCATGTTCTACTCCAAGGGGCCTCAAACTTTGGGGACTCTTGGGCACAGATGGAATTTTGAAAGCATTCTGTGGGTTCTTTTCTTCTTTTTTTAACTAAGGGCTGTCTTGTAGTTGGTGATGGGAAGAGGGGGTCCATGGGCACCTACTGGAACCACACTGAATATCTCAGTTCAAGCTTAAACTCTAAAAGAAAGTTAACTGCATTTTTTTCTATGACTAAGGTTTCAGGTTTAATATTAACCAGACAATTGAAAGACTTACTGGAATATAAATACTTTTTCATTCTATTTGTGGTGACATGTACAAAAACTAAATAGTGCCAAGAGTTGTTCAGCTGTATAATAACTACTGCTAAATTCTCTGTGCCTTGACTGGAGAGAACTAGAGACTCTCAAAACTGAGCAATTGGAAAGGAGAATATCCAAATACCTAGCTATGGCCAAAGAGCAGTTATTGGAAGAGAGTAGAAACATGTAATCTTTTTAATAACAGTTGAGTTGGTTGATTAGTGGTGTAATTAAACACACACATCAACTAATAATCATCATCATCTACAGTATTTAATTAGCTAATCATCATGGTCAGAATTTTTGTGTGTATATATCTTATGAATGCAAATGTATGTGGAGATTACACCATAATGTCTGAAAGAAAAAGAAGCTGGTTTATATACTTCAGTAGCAAAAAGTGTCAGTTTTTACTTTAAGTGGAAGGTGATATCAATAATATATACCAGAATATTTTACCTTACCCTGCAAATGGGATATTTTTAAGGAGCCTAAAAGCCTTTATATCAAATGAAATCACATGAGAGATGACTCTTTGAAAAAAATTAAGAAGCTAAATCTGATTATTGTAAGCAAGGCATTAAGAATGTCATTGACTGATTAAAATGACCAACATGTGAATTCAGATTAAGATAATGACTCATGGTGGAATCATGACTTCATTATGATTAAGCAAGACTTCACAGAATTACACCATTGATCACAACAAAGAGGTTGGGAGGCCGCACAAGATAACATTATTTAATTTGCAGTAAATCTGTACATGTTGATCTCTCTATTAGTCTGAAGAAAGAATGGGCACTGAAATGCTAACATATATTCAATTGGATCCCATGAACATTTCTGCTCAGAAAGCCATGGGAGGTCTTCCACAAATTTACTATAAATGTTATTTATTGATTGATTACATGCCATCAAGTCATTGTCAACTCTTAGTGATCACATAGATAGATTTTCTCCATGATGATCTGTCCCTAACCTGGTCCTTCAGCTCTTCTAACAATGCCCCCTCACTACTGTAACTTCCACCTTGCTGCTGGTTGTCCTCTTCTTCTCTTTCCTTCTACTTTTCCCAGCATTAGAGCCTTCTCCAAAGAGCTAGGTCTTCACATAATGTGTCTGAAGTAGGATATTGAGCCTGGTCATTTGTGCCTTGAGTGAGAACTCTGGGTTGATTTGTTTGATGATCCATTTGTTTGTTTTCTTGGCTGTCCACAGTATTCTCAGGAGTCTTCTCCAACACCAAAGTTCAAAAGCATCAATATTGTTTCTATCCTGCTTCTTCAAAGTCCAATTTTTGCTTCCATGGAGGGGGGGGTGTCACAGGGAATACCATGGCTTGCACAATTCTGATCTTTGTAGATATAGACACGTCATGGCATTTGAATATCTTTTCCAAGGTCTTCATGCTATATGGTCATATCTTACTATTTACAAAGAAATAGAGCACCTCCCCCATGCCCCTTTCTTGGAGGAAATGGCAAAGGTTTTCTGCTGAGCATTATTTTTCCTCACAGGATAAGTTCGCTGGGTGCCTCTTCTGTTCACAAAGGGCATCCACAGAAAAGAGGTAAGGAGCCAGCTCAATGAAGGTTGCACCCTTTTAATTCTGCTTTCCTTGCCCTATCCATCAAAAGCAGGAATGCCTTCATCAAATCACTGAGGGTCAGAGGAATGCATTATTTTGGGTGAGCATTGGATTTATTGTTAAAATCATTTTTCATTTTCCTGGGATAGAACAGACAAGTCAGGACTCATTCCATTTCAGTTCTTGGACTCTGTTTCTCCAAAGCTCCAGGACTTTCCAAAAGGTGGCCAAGAAACTCCAGGTGGTGTAGAATTGTAGGAAAAACACCATGGTTGGGAAAGGAGAAAATGGGGCATTGGATCCAATGATTAACAGGGTCTGTTTTCTTCTCAGATTGATTCTTAAAAATCAAGCCATTTTTGGTATCCAATCAGTGTATGGGGAGGGTGTGGATTGAAGAATGATCTTGGAATGGAGAAAGATCCTTGATTTTATCATTTGCTCTGTATGGTTTTGCCTTGTTGCTTAAATGGAGCAGTTGTGTGAGGATATTTGTGTGAGCTAGCTCACTGAGTGCATAAAATCTTTATACTTTAAATCAGAACAAACCAAATCAGATTTTGGAACTCGGCTTTCTGAATACCCTAACAATTATGTTAAGCACAGAAAAGCTGGTTTTTCAGTTGTAATTTAGGTTTTCTTAAGCATGCTTTGTTGACCCTTTTTTCCCCCTTTCCAACCATTGATGCCTGAAATCTGCACCATTGAGAAATCCATATCCTCTTTTTCAATTTCCTCACTGACATGCTTTTTGACTACCCCAAAGGTAACTCTTCTGTGTTCACAAAGAATCTCAGTGGATCACAGCCAGAGGAGAGAAAAAGCCAGGGGATGGATGGATGGATGGATATATATTCGTATGTGTGTATACACACACACACATAAGTATATACACACACACACACACACACACGTATATATATCCACATATACGTATGTGTGTGTGTATGTATATACACACACAGAGACTAATATACGTATTAGTCTTGCACAACTCCCAAATGACGCGGGGCCCTTGGAAAGAATTCCATATATATATATATATGGAATTCTTTCCAAGGGCGCCGCGTCATTTGGGAGTTGTGCAAGACTAATTCTGTACAAAAAGGCAGAAGAAGGTAACAGAAATGAAGAGACAGGACTATTTAGGCAGAAACAAATTTGGAATGATGTAGCTGAAGTAACTAGATTCAGGAGGAGAGATCAGCTGATTTCATTTAATAATTATGATTCAATTTGATGAAGGAAAGAAAAAGTAATGTGCTCATGTATGATTTGCTGTCACAGCAAAATCCTTAAGGATACTTTTAACAAAATTATTAGAATACTTGGTGCAAGTCCTTTTTTGCCCATATAAGTACTCCATCTATTAATAAAGACAATTACTTGCTTTAATGATGTACGTATAAGCAAGCAGGTATTGTCACAAAATACTGAAGTGTGGAGTGTCCTTTATTTCACTCAATTCCCCTCATCCCTGCTAGCAAATTTTGGAATTTCACAGATTGTATTACCACTTTCTTATACATACATAGTATCATCTGAATTAGGTAAAGATCAGCACTCAGAGAGTAGTGGATTCACACATTAAAATAATCTGATTGTCTTGACATTGTCTTAGTTATTATATAAACCCAGCCATTGCAGCTGGTAATCTGTAGCTTACAGGGATATAACAGAGATAAGCATCCGCGGTCCAGATATAACTCCCAGAATGTTTTGAGGCCCCACAAATGCCTTCAAATACACCTAGATTGATGGGGCCAAAAAAGTCAGACTGGTAGAGATTGACTGACTGCATTAGGGTGGGTTTACAGAGGCTTAAAGTACTTATTTAACAATTCAGTCCTCCCAGTTGGACCATTTGGTGTTAAACCACCCCCAAATTTTGCCCGAAATGTTACTCTTGCCTACTCTGCTGATATCAAGACATTGCCAGCTATGCCTCTTATAGCCCCCAGGAGGCATATAAGTAACTAAAATGCAGTTTCATGGAAGAACAATTCTCACTCCTAATTTAGGCTTAGCCCTTGACTGAATCAGCAAACCATGGTTCTATAAACCATGATTAATACTGTGTGAATATAAAGGATGAAGTTGTATAGCATGTTAGGCTGCAACTCTAAGTGTACTCACTAGGAGAAAGTCCCTTTAAATGACAGGGTGACAGGACTAAGAGTCAGAGTACTTTACATTCCATTAGGCTTAATCTTTCTTGCAACTCATGTGCAACTTGCATAATGGTATCTTTTTCACCAAAAGACCCAGTTAAGTCCATAAGATGAAACCCGCTCATTCAGATCTTGGTTTGACTTTCTATCCCACCTGATTGTACTGGTGTCTTAGAGAGAAATAAAACCTTCAGTACCTAGAATGGGAGATGAAATATTGGAGATTTTGCTTTTCTCCTTGTCTCTTTTTGGAATGGCTCGCAGTTACTCTTCCCACCCTCTTCCTTATGTTTTCTGTCTTCACCCACTTTGTGATAAAAATAGCTCTCCTTTAATAAGAAGCTTGTGCGGGTGGTAATGATTAATTTTCTCTAGGTCCCATGCTTGAGACACACAGAGCTTTTTTTGTTGCGGTTGTTATTTGGATGCTTAAATTGGATGATTCATGATCTTGCATTCAGTGGTCCATAGCTTTACCTAGCTAGTGCACCAGGCATGAAGAAAGCTAAATCATGACTTACCCGTCTCTGAATACCTGAAGTGCTTTTTTTAATATCAAAATTTGTGTTTTGAGTAGGAAAGTTCAATGATCAAAATAGGGCAGGCGATCCATTTGTGAGCTTAAAAATGGACTCTTCCTTTAATGGCTCTTTATGCTTTTCCTGGAAGAAGCTTAATTAATTTTTCTGAGATGTCGAGTGGTATTGCTAAGTGTTTTCCACTCTGACCTCCTTAGACAGTTCTTAAGCAGTGATTCTTAGGCATGTGTTTGAAGCATACTGTTCTGGATTTCTCTGGTCCTTCCTTGTTATCAGTGATGACGCTACAGGCCACTGAAGAACAAAGTCCACAAATCAAAGGGCGTAAATGAGCTGCGAGAAAAAGATAATAAATTAAGATACTGCCAAAGCATACAGATAAGAACAATGGCAGAAGGGATGGAAAACGGGGTAAAGTTTTTATGAGCATTTTATTCGTTGTCATATTGCTCCATAAAACCATTCACATTATCCTTATCATTTGTCATAGAAAACTCTTGAGAATGAGGAACAGTCCAAACTAGGAAGTACAGGAGAAATGGTTGGGGTCACAACTCAGATGGAGAAATCATCTTCTCTCTGAACCCAGAACTCAGCCTTGCCATGTGATTTCTGAAGTGTATGTTGGTGAGAGCCATATAGCCTGTAGACTCACTGTTATTTAGAGTGCCTTGATCGGCCACTGTATTAACTCAAAATGCCCTCTGAGTAACATTGTCTAGAAATCATTGATGCATAAAATGGAAGGAATGAGAGGACGCTTAGCTCACATATCAGCTAATTTATGCAGATGATTCTTTGCCTCCAATCTCAGTCTCACATTTTAGAGGACAAGCCAGTATTTTTAGGCATGGGCATATAAACGATCATATAATAAGTGAAATTTAAGGGTTAGATATCACCTGTAAACTCAGATTCAGTGAATACAGATGAGACATTACAATATTAGCCCAAATCCATTGCCAATAAAGGTATGGATGTGCATTGCCAGTTGGGGTTGTACTATTTCCCATATGCCCAATAACATTATTCATAACTTCTGTATGGAGTCTATTGGCATGTATACCCTGTGACCCCAGCATGAATCCACATAAAAAGGGCTCTTTTTTGTGCTATGCTCTTTGGGTTTTTTTTAGCTGAATACATTCTTCTGACTCATATATTTTGTGATTCTTTCGGCTGAATACTTAACTAGTGAATAGCATATATATATACACATACATACACACACACACACATACACACACACATACATACACACATAGATACACACACACATACATACACACACAGATACATACACACACACACACACAGAGTATAGTTTGCCTCCAGATTGTTAAGAGATACCGATTAAAGTGAGACCAGATGTTGATGCCAGATAATAAGAACGAGAATGATGCCAATATTTTTGATGAGGTCCATATAGGAAGGTAGGGAAAGTATGTACAACATGGAACATCTGTAACAATACATTCCTTGGTGCCTATCTAGCTCCTTGCTCTAATTTTTAAAGATATGTTTAGTAAAAAAAAAAAAAGGAAACTAGCATGTTACAAAGCAAAGATCCACCACTCAGCCTAATCTATATTTCCAGCAATGTCTCTGGGCCCCTGAGAGATTCAAGAGGCATTCTTAGAAAATTAAAGGTTGGATAGCCGTGGCCCAATATTTTGTTCATGGATATTTTGTGATTGGCCACACCCATCCTGGCATGTTGTGAACACTCACAGTATTCTGATATACACTGCATCCATATTACCTTCTGAATGCAGGTTTCTCTGCATCTTTGCTTTTTGCAGAACACGGGGAAGGCATGGCTATTTCCAGGAGGCACAGCCCCAATGAAATGCATTATTATCAGGTCACAATTGGGTGAGCTAAAATTAGCAGCTTAAAAATGGATCAAGGATGCATTTTGAAGGTCAAGGGCAAATGGCAGAGAGGAATGAAGCACAGGGCAGAAGTCCAAGCTGTCATTGTACTAAGTAGGAACAGGGAGATCAGCTGCTGCATGCGGTGAAAACAGGCGCAGGATTTTAAGCTGGAAAGCTTCAGCGCCTAGATACCATGCAAGTTCCAAAACCAAAACAAACCCTGTTCTCAAGGCAAAGTGTATAGCATGTCCAAGTGAGGAGCTGGTAGCCTGTCTGGAATCTCCAGCCGTTCAAAGTGCAAAGTGTAATTCCAAAAAAGGTTCCTGCAGTGCCAGGCCCATAACCATGGAGACAAGTCCACCTATTCGAAATCTTGGTCTCTCTCGACAAATGTGATGAGATGAGCTAGACACATGAATAAATAAATGAGGGTACAATTGGTCCATGTCCTTTCCACATTCAGCATCACTTAATTTAGCACTTTTTGTTCATTCCAACAAGGGATGTTTGAGCAAAATTGTATTAAAGTGGCTTTGGAGTCTTGTCTGTCCATCTGCCCGTCATCAGGATAACTCTCAGAAAGAGCAGTAAGGGATTAAATTTGCTGTGGAAGGAGAAACAGGCAAAAGAAAGGTAAGAGTTAAAAATGTGGGCCAGATTCAGCTTGGGCCTGTGGAAGAAAAGATCCAGGGGAAAAAAATCAGTGGATAGTTGGACAGTGGCCTAGAATGCTGCTGACTGCTCCATTCCAAACCTCCTCCAGTCGAGCTGCTCTTAAGGAACCGGAGAGGATTCTCACGGCCATGCTCTACATACTTCCCCTACCTTGTTCTACGTACAGTCTTCGCTTAACAATGGTAATTGGGACTGGCAACTCCATTGCTAAGCAACACGGTTGTAAAACATGACCATGCCAACTTATGACGGCAGTCGCAGTAGTCCCAGTTGCTGTTGTTAGGTGAATCCTGCACAATCACAATGCCCCATGGTCACATGATCACCATTTGTGACCTCCTGCCAGCTTCCCCACTGACTTCGCTTGTCGAAAGCCAGCAGTGAAGGTCGCAAATGGTGATCACATGACCACGGGATGCTGCGAGCGTCCTAATTGCAAGCCAGTTGCCAAGCACCCGAATCACGATCATGTGACTGCAGGGATGCTGGGATGGCTGCAACTACGAGGACCCATTGTAAGGCCCCGTTGCTCAGTGCCATCGTAACTTCGAACAGCTGCTGAATGAGTGGTCATTCAACAAGGACTACCTGCATTTATCATCAAAAATATTGGCATGTTAGCCTTGCAGCAACCTCTGCCAGGGAGAGTAGTGCCAAACCATCCCGTCTGACAAAAGCAATGTCATGCCATCGTGATGCAAGCCCTGCCCTTTTCATTGTGCATCATGACATCACACACACAAAAGGGGCTGAGCCTACAGCATCGTATGGCTTTAGACATTTTAACCAAAGCAGCTGGAGTTGCAGTTGCCCATGTTTGCTGGGCCTATTTCTGTCAGTTCCCAGATGCCAAAACCTAGTCTCATTTCACTTGGCATCACTTACTGTTTAGGAGGCAGACTATGTTGCACATGCAGGCTATTAATTGGTTAAAAATTCAGCTGAAAGAATCACAAAAGATGAGTCAGAAGAATGTATTCAGCTAAAAAAAAAGGGCATAGCATTAAAAAAACGCAATTCTTTGGTGGACTCTTATTCAAAGATTTATTGGGGGAAATATTCATGTGATGTTTACATATTAACAGAGCCGATGAGAAGAAGAAAATGAAGAATACAGTTACAACCTGTTCTTTCATAACCTGGGAATGTTTACACTGAGCATAATTTCAACATGTAACTGGCTGCAGGAAGGGATAGTTCTGCTGAGTTCTGAGATCAGGTTTCTTCCTTCCCCAATTTTTAAAGTTTGGTTACTATATAATAACTTTTTAAAACTCGTCTTAAAAGATTAAAAAAAAACCTTTTATTTTTATATGCATAATGAAAACAAAATAATCTTACCATTTTCAATTAGAATACACTTCTAATTGAAAGTCCACCCTGCTGTTAGTTGACAAAAATATGGGTTGTGTGAGACAAACAATTGTTGCATCTTGTATGCAGTTCAAATATTTATTTGTTTCTCCTTTGCTCTATACCCAAATATCTGGCAAACTCTTTGAAACAGCTTTCTGACTTGCTTAAAAATAAATGAAATATATGATTTGGTTCTGAACTTCCTTTCATGCTTTGCTGTTACTTTTGAAACAGTTAAATCAAAATGTTCACTATAAACAGATGTGCATTCAATCTTCTGAATAGCTCTACCATTCATTTTATTAAGGTGCAGCTATTTAGACTTTTCTCTTTCTATGCTATATCAAATCAAATCAAATCTTTATTATGGTCACAGACCAGCATAATCTGTCCTATAGTATTATTCCATTTGCTGTGTAGAATTAGTCTGGCTTGTGATAAGAATGTAAAAGTCAGGCTGCAAGCTAGCCAAGTTTCATCTTTAGTCCAGTTCATCTTTTGTTTCTCACAGTGGCCAACCAGATGTCTCTGGGATGCTCACAAGCAGGAGATAGAGACATACTCTTTCCTGCTGTAGTTCCCCTGCAACTGGCCTTTGGAGAGAGGCTTCCTCCAACCAGAAGACAACACTGAGTCTAATTGTTCTTGACAGGCCTAGTGTCCTTGAATATATCCAATCTGCTATTACAACCATCCAAGTTTGTGGCCATCACCTTGTCTTGTGAATGAATTCAATAGGCTAGCTATGTGCTGTGTGAAGAAGTGCTTCTCCTTTCAGTCAGCTTCACTGGATAACGTCAAGGCTTAGCGTGTTGAGAGAAGGAGAAAAGCTTCTCCCTGCCCACTTTCTTCATGCCATGCATGATTTTGTATACCTCAATCATGTCCCTCCCCAGTTGCTTTTTTCATAAGCTAAAGAGTCCTAAACATTCCTTTCTCCAGTTCAATTAAAGCTAAAAAAACTGTTGGGATTATGATACATCTTCCCTTTTCTAAAGATTGGCTTTATAATATTATAAATAAAACAAAAAAGTATGTTGCAGTTTGTGGTTTCGTATGTCACCGCAAAGTGGATCAAAGATGATGGGAAGTTCTTAGAAGCCACTTACAGCATTGAGGATGAAACCAATGATCTCCTGTCTTCATTTAGCCCTTTATTATTTCCTCATTCCTCACCTCACCCTGGCAACAGTACTCACTCAAGAGCTTGAGTAAAGAAACAAATAATTGTTATTTCAAGGGCTTCACCTTAGAATCACGTTTGGGTTCATATTTCTGCTGCAACCTAAATTTGTTGATGCCCGTTTGGCTTTTTTGCAGGTTACCCTCAGGATGGTTTGACTCATAGGATTAACACCTTAACCTCATTATTTCTATCTGTGAAACATGAATTATCTCATGATTTGTATTGCAAACATATTTAGCACACTTCAGCTAGTGCTGTATGGATTTTATTGATTAACTATTTATTAATTTGATCAGATCTGTAGCCCACCTTCCCCTTCAGGTGGCACTCGAGAGCTAACCAGAAAAACTGAAACATGAATAGTTACAATCTGATAAAATAATAATAATAATAATAATAATAGAGGAAAGCAACCCTGCATTTAAGATGAGTATAAAGAAAGTATAGACCCAAAAAGTCCTGTGCAATTCCCAGCTTTCCCACCTTCTCAACCTAAGATTGCCAACTCTATCTGAAAGCAATTCTACCTAGTAAGTGTGAGTGTGTGAAATACTTGAATATGTCTACGCATATGTGTACTTATAGAAGAGATGATATGTAGCTCAGGGTTGAACTGTGGAGTCCTTGGGGTTCTCTGAGCTTGGTTGTTTTCTTGCAAACATTTCATTACCTGGCTAGTTAACATTTTCAGTGCTCTGAAGATGTTATGTAGTCGGGTAATGAAACATTGGCAAAAAAACAACCAAGCTGAGAGAACCCCAAGGACTCCATATATGTACTTGTATAGATACACACTGGTAGGAAATCGCACTCCAGAAAATTAATACTATGAATTCATAACTGATTAAAATGAGTTTACAAAATTCGATACTCAGTTTGTAAAATTAACTGATCCCTATCTGCATATACCAACCATACCCAATGAACAAAAGCATGCAAATATATATACACAAATATATTCCTTTCTCTCCTTCAAGCACAAATAGTGAAAGAGAAGAAGAAATCAAAGAGAAGGAATTAGAAATGTTGTGCTAAGGGAAAGGGGTAGCTGCACCAGTAAAGAAAGGAAAGAGAGAAAAGAAGCCATGTTTAGGCATTACAAAATGTTGACATTCACTAAGAAAACATCCGCTAAGGCACAGCTTGTCTTCAGAGACAGCCATGCTTGTCAGCAATGAAGTCTACAGCCATTTGTACCTCCTGCCTAATTGTTTTCAACAGTCTTCTATTCTTCTCAATGAATGCAACTAGTCTGGCCTGCCCCAATTCACAATTATTTAGGGAAAATGTGGGTTCTCAAACCAAATTCCCTCAAACCAAAAAGACCTAGCTTATGAGGAAAGTCAGGACTTCTTCTCTAAAAGCAAAAAGAGTGTAGTCTGAGAGCTTGAGATCAGCACAACAGAAGGCCCTCTCCTGAATGCATAACAAATGGTCTTGAGAAACTGAGAAAGTATATAAAAGGGACTCTTCTGCTGACCTAATGTCCAGGCTGCTTCATATCAAGGTAGGTGGTACCTTAGTAAGATCACTAGGCCCCAGACTGTTTAGGCTGGCAACGGTAAAAAACAAACACTACCTCCCTCCTCCCCCACACCAAAAAAAGTGTCTAGAAAACAACTGGCAACCAGTGCAACTCTTTCAGCAATGGAATCATATCCTCTCAGTATCATTCACCATTTGGCATCTTCAGTTGGTTTTGCACCAACTAATATTTCTGAACATTTCTTAAGCATCATAGAACACAGTGCAGTAGTCAAGTCAGATGGAACTACAACTCCAATTTGTCAATTTTCCTTTTACCAATAGCACCTCAGGCTTGTCTGGATTTAAATTGGAGGCTGCTCGCCCCCATCCACTGCTTTACTTGTTGACTGATTTGTTTATGTGTTAGATTTGTATTCTGCCTTTCTTTTGTTTAGGAGCTCTAGAAGTATACATAGCACTCCCAACTCTTATTTTCCTGTATGGCTGTATTTCTGTGAGGTGGGTTTAGCTAAGAGAGAGTGGCTAGCCCAAAGTCATCCTGTGAACATCTGTGGGTGAAGGGTAGACTAGAAACTGGATCTCCCCACTGCTATTCCAACACCTGAATTCCTACATCACTCTGGCATCAAAGTAATCAGCTGCTGTTTTCCGGGAGTTAGATTCAAAGCGTACTAATGGTACCTACTCCGAGGCTCCTGGTGACTCCTCCCATTCTAAAGCCAACTGCCCTACAAGAGTGGAAAGAATTCACTATCTTATTGTAGCATACTTCTATTACCTCTTGAGGCTAAGTGCCTTCTTTGTCAGGCAGACATTATGAAGACTAGGAATGGAACAGCACTGAGCACTCAAATATTGTTGTTGTTTTTTTGACTTATTTTGTCCAAATCAGGGCAGGGGAGAGACAGCTGTATAAGTGAACATTTGAGGCTCATCAAAAGTGTGTGTGAGTGTGTGTTGAAAGACAAACATGTATAAATGTATAAACATGTATATAGAATGTACAATTCTATAATGATGTGTATAATGAAAAAGTGAATATGTAAAACTAGATTGGTTCCAGGCAGTATATTTTAATATTTTAAAAGTTAGTCATCCTTTGCTTTCTCTAAGCTGGGGTGGACAATTACTTTTCTGTTGAGTCTGTTATTCTCTCAGGGTTAGTATATTGGGATCCCAAGATAGGAAAGACTAAAATAAAATGAGAAGAAGCCAGAACTTGATATGGACTCTCACTTTCTGTTTGACATTCTTTTTTTTTTTTTCTCTCTCTCTCTCTTTAACCTTCCCCTCTCTCATTCCCCCTCTTTCTGATACCCTGCTAAGTGAAAAGAGGACTTAAAGTCCTTAATCTTCTCTGATAAACTTATGGAAACTGATCATTAAACCAGATAAGGAAAGCCAATTTAAAATGTATTAAAATTAATGTTCCATGAAAAATTCCAATGAAAAATTCAATGTTCTGAGATTATTATTAGAACACATGGAAAGTGTCTGAAAAAATTAGAAGGCTCCCCAAACAATAGCCCTATGAAAAATAGAAAAGAGGGGAGATCGGTACAGAAGGTGTTTCTTTTTTTAGGAGGAGGAAAGTTGTAGCAGAGGACAAAAGAATTAGCCAAGATACTTCAGACATGAAATTGTCTGTCTCTCCATCTTGAGAGACTAGAAGCTAGAATCCAACAGCTGAGACAATTGTTAAAAGTCTAATTATTTTGTCTGAAGCAATGACATGCATGCATACGGACAGGCCCCATTACTCCTGGTGACTTGCCAAAATATTTTGGTAATCTGGTTGCTGCATATGAATTGGATCCAACAGTTTCTCTCAAAACTGACACCATTTTTTTTGTTTGTTTTTATTGATTTACACCTCTTTACACCTCTTTTGACACCATCTTGATTAACTGCTGGAACAATATAAATCATAATTTCTTTATCCTCTGTCCTCCCTTAATTGCTCCCTCTCATCCATCATTCCTTTCCAATAAACAAAAACCATAAATCGGTCCACCAGATTTTCTGTTCTAGGCGAACTCCCCCATTAGCCTTTTTAATTTCCATTGATACAACTTTTACCCATTCATCAGAGCTTTAAACCTTCAGCTTTAAAAATAAAAAATGAAAACACTTCAGTAGTATAGCAAAATGCTAATGTCATTTTATTGGATTGTATTTAACATAGCAAAGGAAACTGCAATTTACAAAATTACAAAAGTTAGATATAGTTTGAAATCCAAATACTTCTTTGTCAAGAAAGGCTATCATAGAATGGTAAATTTTAACATAGCTCAGTGAGAAAGCTCATTAAAAAAACTTGTGCAAAGCTAAATGTATTTAACCTAAAACAATTTAAAATCTTTTCCTAATGTTTTCTACTCATTTCTTTTAATTAAATGCAATTCTGTTTAGACGTGCACTGTTCTGTAACCAGACTAGGATAACACAGAGTTGTTTTCTTTTCTTTTCTTACCTTTAATTGCTCATTTTAATTGGAAATTTGTCCAGGTGTTGAGTTATCTTTCAACAAAATAAGTAGCTTCCATGATCTCTTGCAGCTACAAAGGGATTAATCATTGTATCAGCTTTATAGCAGTGATTTACAGTCCAAGAGGCCCTTCACCAACCTACTTATAGTTCAGGCAGCATCTGTAAACTGGGAAAACAGCAGAACAACATGGACTATTAAAGCAAGAGTTCAGTAGCCTTCTTTACAGCATCCTGGCCCCAGAAAATGTTTAAAAAAATGTCCAAAGTACTGTGAAAGTTCAGATTACATTTTTTGGAAGCCTGAACAAGATTTCTTGCAAGAGTTTTTGAAACTAGATCAAGGATGATGCATGTCATTAGGGCATGGGTGGCCAACTTCTAGCCTCTTATGCTCATTCGTTAGCTTGCATTTTTTGGCAAGAGTAATAAGTATGTAGTTGATGTGACACTGATGTACACAGAATAAGATGTGTTTCTAAAATGATGCTGCAGATTCATTTGTGCTGTTCCCAGCCTGTATAAGGAAGGATCTCCTGTTTGTATCATTATACAGGATATAGCAACACCTCTTTCAGGAATAACAGATAATAATGCTGTTCAGAACTGGTTCTTTGCTTTAACATTTGATTATCCTTGTAAATCTAGCTCTGACTATTAATCGGTTGTACACATTTCTTTCTCTTTTAGGTGGTTTTTTGGGGCTATTAAACGAGCAGATGCTGAGAAACAACTGCTTTATCCTGAGAATGAGACAGGAGCCTTCCTAATCAGAGAGAGTGAAAGTCAGAAGGGTGAATTTTCCCTTTCAGGTACTCTCTACTTTTTCTTTTCCATTGTCATGGGAAATATATTAAATTTAATGTAATTTTCCTTAGTTTGGTGTAGATAAATGGGCAGCCATTACTGATTATCACATGCACTTTTTATTTGTTGAGTGGGACATTGTTTACACATACACATGCATACAGATGTGCATGTCTATGAATGGATACTTTTGAGAAGCAGTGGAAGGGTTTGCCATTGCCTAGATTTTTAGCAGAGGGAATGTGCTTTGGGTTCTTTTAGAGAAGTGGGAAACTTATTGTAAGTCTTAGCTTATAAGCTTTGTGATCTTGCTTTGAATCATTTGGAACAGGAAAGCCAGATTATAGAAAAAATTGTTAATAACCTCCCATGTATTACAATCCCTTCTGCTTTCCTTTCCTTAAGGGTACCAGATCTTGGTTGCCAAAATCTAGACCAGGGTTCCTCAACCTTGGCAACTTTAAGATGGGTGGACTTCAACTTCAACTGGCTGGGGAATTCTGGAAGTTGAAGTCCACGGGTCTTAAAGTTGCCAAGGTTGAGGAACCCTGATCTAGACAACCATTACCTGGCAGCAGAGTTTTGTTTATTTCAGTGCTGCCATCCAGTGGTCACCCATAAGATTGCAGCTCAGATGTTGTAGCCCTGCTTTCTTGATGAAAACGCTCCCATTCCAGCAAGTGGCTTCCCTCTTGATTTTTTGACACCCTTGCAAGTGAAGCTTTATAAGATGTCTCCTCTCATGAACTCTTAATCTACTTGTCATTGTTGCTGTAGAATTGTTAGACTGAGAATTAAAAAAAAATCTATGAAGAAGGCAATGGTAAACTATTTCTATACTATGGTCAAGAAAACAGCAGCGATATATCCATATGTGTCTAAATGTGTCCACCAGGAATCACTTTTGACTCAAGACTTTAATTTAGTCTTTTAGTAAATAAATAATCCAATAAAAATGCAAAAATAACCAAAGGGTACATTTTCTCTATTATCGTGGTTTTCTCTAATATTAGCCTCACCATAAAATTGTAAGAATGGCTGCTTTGAATTTGCTCTGAATATAATCAGATTTTCCTAAAATGTTTATCTCTATAGTTTCTCCCCAAATATATAGTGTGTAGGGATTATGGATAAAAACATCCTGAGGCTGTGTTAGTACATTGCATATAGTTTCTGGTTGGTGGGATGCAGACCACATATGTTGGCTTGCAAAGCAGCCTCTGGATTAGAGATCTTAGTTTGCATAGAATATCTTGCATGGAGTTGCTAAGGTCCTGAACAAGAGAGGTAACAAGTTTAAAGAACAAAATAGAATATATGAAGAAGTGTGTGGGTGCAATAGAAACAAGGATGGTTTGCAAGGTTAGGATGATATTCGGGGTGAGGGGGAAGGGGTGACTTCAAGTTAGTGTTGACTCCTGGTGACTGCCTAAACAAGTTTTCTGGACAAGATTTTTCAGAAGTAGTTTGCCCTTGCCTCCTTCCTAGGGCTGAGAGAGAGTGACTGGCCCAAAGTCATCCAGCTGGCTTTGTGCCAAAGGTGGGACCAGAACTTACAGACTCCTGGTTTTTAGCCTGATGTCTTAATCACTTGCAAAGAGAGGACTCTTTGGAAAAGACCCTGATGCTGGGAAAGATTGAAGGCAAAAGGAGAAGAGGATGGCAGAGGATGAGATGGTTAGATAGCATCACTGAAGCAATGAGCATGAAACTGAGCAAACTCAGGGAGGCAGTGAAGGATAGGAAGGCCTGGCGTGGTATGGTTCATGGGGTCACGAAGAGTCGGACATGACTTAACGATTGAACAACAATAACTTAATCACTACATGAAAATGGTTCTTTAGGAAGCTATGGAGAGAAGTAATAAACAGTACAAACTCGGCTTATGTATATTTCCTTCTGTTTTCTGATGTCATCCCTTTAATTTCTTCGGCTATTTCTAACTCCTTTTCTGTGCTTTGTGCTTACCCTGAAGGGTAACAGCATGATGTGTATGTAAGTATGATATGGAATAAAAGACACCTATAATTGATCTTTAAATGCTTTTCACCAAACCTACTTTATTGATGTAGACTGCACACTTGAAAACTTAGAAGGAACCGAATACTAACAGCTTTGTATGACATGCACCCTCCTGTGGCACTTGATGGTAGTTGCATGTTCAAGGCAAGTTTTCCTGATAAAATACATCAGTTTAAAGAAAACAGGATTAAGAATTCCATTAACGTAGAATTAGTGTTAATAACATCCTGCATATATTAAATGTACAATTCACATATCCTAACTGAGTTAAAAATAGGGCTGCTATTCTCCATACCGGTCAGTGAACATTGGAAAGATGATGTGCAGTAATTAATACATTTATATTTATATCTGTGAATAATATCATATCTGAATGAAATAATGTATACACAGACACACACTACTCCTCCCTTCTTTTTCTGTGTTGTTCACCTATATGAGAGAAAAAGCAGTAAAATGTATATAAGCTGGAAGTATTCAAGGACAACATGATACTACATCTGGCTTGTTTCTTTTTAATCTTTTGAGAGGGCTAAGGAACAGGGCCATTATCCAGTGAGTGATAACTTTATTTATTTTGGCCAATGACCAACTTGAAACAAGGCATAAGAAGACCCATGGAAGAATAGCATACTTAAAGATAAATAGAATAACCCGGCATTGTGCTCTAGAGGGAACAGGAGTGGAATTTTAATCCTTTCACCAACTTTTGGGTGGATTTTTTAAAAAATTAACACATTTCCACTTATTTATTTTGTTGAGTTTTATTTATGACATGCCTTTCTGATTATCTAAGCACTCAAGTTGGCTACTTGGGTTTAGGCAATAAAGCTATTAAATTGCAATGTAATGCTACCAGAATTCTGAAAAAAGGCACTACGGGACTGGATGTCAGAGGCACAATTTTGAGAGAGTGCTGGTGGCTGAACAATAGAGCTGGGGAGTCTGCATGGCCACAGACTGTAGGTGATGCATGTTTGCTGCAGGGAGTCCAGGAATGATCCTCTAGAGCAGTGTTTCTCAAACTTGGCCACTTTAAGACATGTGGACTTCAACTCCCAGAATTCCCCAGCCAGCCATGCTGGTTGGGGAATTCTGGGAGTTGAAGTCCACATGTCTTAAAGTGGCCAAGTTTGAGAAACACTGATGTAGAGAATCACTGAGGGACTCAGTTTATATAAGCCATCGTGGAAGAGGACTACATGACAGACTTCTCTGATTTCTTTGTAAGCACTTTGTAAGCAAGACATGGTATTTTTATTTCCTTCTATTTTCCTAGTTCGGGATGGAACAACTGTGAAGCACTACCGAATCAAACGAATGGAAAACGGTGGTTTTTTTGTGACGCGAAGGACACCATTTCACACTTTGAATGCTTTTGTCAAGCACTACAGTACATCTAGCGATGGGCTCTGTGTAAAGCTTGGAAGACCTTGCATAAAGGTACAACTAAGTCTGAGAATTTCTCCCCTCCCGCCCCCAAATATAGAGATCAGTATCTGATTACTGAGTTAATAAAGGTATGACTCCCCTACATGCTGTGATGCTTGCTCTAGGAAATGCACTTAACTGTACCATTTCATTTCTGGGGCTGGCATTTCAACATCGCATCATTTGGGGCAAATAAATGTGCCATTGAGGGGGAAAAGATGCGTGTCACTGTGTGATTTATGAAGTCACAGTGTAAACTTATATCGAGATGAAATCACTAAGCTCATAACTCTTCCTGTCTCTAAGTAGTACCTAAAAACAGAAACCACAGATCCGATCAAGGCTGAACAGGCAGTACTAAGATATGCTATAAAGTTTGCTGATTTCCCCCTGTCCTGTCTAGGGATATTTTAATCTTTGAGGTACTAAAAGAAACACTTGCACAAAATCATATTTTAGGTGAATCTCTGAAGCTTTTCCTACATTTTAGGTCATTTCAAAAGCAATAGCATCAGGATGTGAATGTGTACACATCTACTGTTTTGATTCACTGAAGTGTAGACGGTATGAAGACTAACTCTTTGTAATTTGCAGAGCTGCACAATGGATGAGCAAATCTGTTTTGTTTTCTACAACCTGTTTCTGCATCCATTTTTAATATTTATTTTGGTCAAAACAAGTCTGCCCTTTTATATATAGATTTCTCCTAACATGCACATTTTTATATAGATTGTTCTATAATGCTCACAACTTAACAATTGGATGCAGGTATAAATTAGATTGGTTCACATTAAAATATAAATCTTATTAATTTCTGCCCAAGTTGAGGGGTGTTGTATCCAAATCAAACCCAGTCCCACACAGTGCAGGATATTCAAACCCCAAGATTTACAGAAGATTCTTGCCATGACTCCTTCTCTTTTATAATTTTTCAAGTTAATTAAATAAGCTGTATTTTGATCTATCTGTAATTGTCTGGAGAACTTAAGTTATTAATTAAACTAATATTTTCTGGACAACTTCTTGAAACCCTCCAGAGATGGGAAATCCACAACCTTTGGGGGTAGACTATTCCGCTGTTGTATAGATTTATAATCAGTAAGTTTTTCCTTATGTTTAAATGAAATCTAGGTAGCTGCAATTTTTACCCAGTACTTCCACTCCTAGTTTATCTGGCAATGGAAAATAGTTCTTGACCCTCTTCCCTACAGGACCTTTTTATATACCTGAACACTTATGTTTGTCTCCCTTTCTCCAGGCTGAACACCCCTAGTTCCTTCAGCCTGTCCTCATAGGGCAAAGTTCCTGTATCAGCTTTGTTGCCCCCACCATCCTATTTTCACTTGTCAATATTCTTCTGGAAATGTAGTATTCAGAACCATATACTGTACTCTAGGTGTGGTCTTGCCAGTGCAGAATTTCATGTCTCTTGACACGGTGCTTCTCTCTGAAGCAGCCTAGAACTGTGTTATCTCACACTGTTGACAGCTTGCAGTTAGTGACTGTAGCCATGTCTTCTCTGATGGAGTGCTTCCAAACCATGAATTCCCCATTGTGTATGTGTGCTCTCTTATTTTTTCTCCCTGGATTGATTGATTGATTATTAATTTATTTATTTATGTATCAGTCAGTCAAATTTGTCACTGCCCATCTCATTGAAATGACTCTATATACTGTATAATATATAATACCTTATATTTCTCCCTGTTGAAGGACATCTATGATTTTATGAATAAAGCAGCCTATGATAAAATTAAGGTGAAGCCAGTAACAAAGAACACATAATAAAAACAGTAGCCTGGAAAAATAAAGTACAAAAAAAGAACTGTAATCTAAATTCCATAATGTAGGTACCAAACAAACCTATTTGAGGAGGATATTCCACAGACGTGACATACCACGTGAATGATAACAAGGCTAAAAAGTGAAAGAGGGATTCCTTCAGACAGTCTGGCCTCAAAAGGTAACACGCTGCCAATCATTTAGGGCTCTGAAGCTTAGAACCAGTGTTCTGAATTGATCCAAGAAATGGATTAGTGGAAGTGCCACACTGTAATTCCGTTGAGTGGACTCTGGCAACAGAATAAGTGAAGATTTCAAACCCTTTTCAGTGCATAATGTGCTTTGCAATAAGCACATTGCAATAAGCAAAGCAGGTGATGATCAAAGTAGAAGTAATTATCAGAGGACTACTTATATCTTGGGAATATCATGATCAGGATAAGTCATAAGTGATGAAAAGTGACCTGAATTTCAGAGGCTCCCTGCACCTCTAGTGAATGATATATCCAAGAACATCTCCATGCAATGCAGATGGTGATTGAAAGACAGTGCAATC
This sequence comes from Python bivittatus, assembly GCF_059951505.1. Taxonomy (NCBI): domain Eukaryota; kingdom Metazoa; phylum Chordata; class Lepidosauria; order Squamata; family Pythonidae; genus Python; species Python bivittatus. Next base: position 62,229,786 of record NW_028277030.1, on the reverse strand, counting down.
TGTTTTATAATGCCAAGTTCTATTCTTGATTGGATGGACAATTACTGACATCCGATCTTAGCATAGTAAGACTGATTCAGTTTCAACTGCCTCACTTTTGTTAGATGAAAAAGCAACAACAACAGTTGGACTTTGTTCCCACTTGCACCTAAACATGGCACAAACATGCCCTGAACATAGCTTTTTCTGCTGTATCCCCATGTCATTGCCTTCATCTCATCCTCAGCCCATGAGACAAGCTTAAAGTCATCCTAGCTTACCAGCATTAAAACAGTATTTTCTCCCTTCTTTTGACAGCATCACAGGGCAGCGTGAAGGTGTATAAAATTTATTAGGTTTTATTATCTATTACTGTGGAGAAAAGTTGGGTTTTTGGCAGTGATAGGAAACAGAGGCAATAGAGATAGGGGTAGGTGACAGGGACAGGACATCTCAGGCTGGCATAGCGTTCTGTTGACTCAAGAATGGATAGATAGTGCTATAATTGTGCAATGGGGAAAAGACCTAGTGTTTGCTGTTGTCTACCCATTGGTAACAACTTAACATACATCCAGAGATAAACTCATCCAGTGTTTATCTGTGGATAAATCTTCACATCCTCCTAGTATCCTCTTCTTCATGCTAAACATGTCCAGTTCCTTCAGTCTTTCCCCATAATTTTTCCTCCCCATAATGCTGGCTACCTTTGGTGACAAATTGTTATATCTTTGTCTTCATTCTTTCTGCAAACGCAAAAGTACAACTCCTAATATCCTTTGAGTGCATCTAATAAAGTTGTAGCACATAATGGTACTGAGGTTATGTGTGGAGGTATAGGGTATATAAAAAACAATCTGGAAAGTTTGTTTTCATAGCTTGTACAACTTTTAATTAGTCCTCAGAAAGGAGGAAAATCAGATGAGAAATATCAAGGATTTTATCAAGTGATTCATTGATTATGTGCCATCAAGTCGTTTTCAGCTCCTAGCGACCACATAGATAGATTTTCTCCATGATTTAAGTAGAATTAATTAATTAATTCAGACTTTGAAGTCTGTGGATTGGTGACAGGTCTGATTTTTCTGGAGATCATTGATTTCTACATAAGTATTGATTATTTTTCTTGACCAAGTTCTTCCCTCGTTTCAAAGGAAATAGCAGTTGCATTGTTCTCACACATGCTTAAGGCTTAATATGAACAATCTTTAGGCCAGTGTTGTCCAAACTTGGCCACTTTAAGATGAGTGGACTTCAACTCCCAGGGGAATTCTGGGAGTTGAAGTCCACTCATCTTAAAGTGGCCAAGTTTGGACAACACTGCTTTAGGCAGTGCAGGAATCTTGGTACTTCTCCACACTAGTGTCAATGCCAGCAGGTGAAGGAGGCCCTGAGATGACTCCAGAAGCTCAGGAAGGAGTGATGAAATCATGGCTTCTATGTTGTCTTGGTAACAGAAGAACCCAGTATAATCTTCTGCAATAAACAGTGAATATTCATCTCTCATTCCTTCTCCAGTCAGTCCCGTATTGCAAAGGGAGGCAATTAGGGTGTCAATGATGCCTCTGGATGAACTTTTTATCATGTCACCATCTTGTCCCCTTCACCAAATTTTATAGAGGATCCAGACATGATCTTCTATCTGGAACCATCTCCATTTCTCCACCATTTCCATTTTTTTTTTCTTGATAGGAAAACAATTCTGCTATGGAAAGAAATATGGAACATCTCAACAGTGAGACTGGGGGTGTTAGGAACCATCTGTCTGGAAACACCCCAGCAAGCATGGCTCATCCTAGATATTTTTGAATCTGAAGCAAATCATTGAAATAATGTTTTCCGGCTTTGAAGTGGAACACGTTTAAAATAAAAATCATAAAACGAGAGAGCGACAATAAGAAAATAGCATTTCCTGCTGGAAGCTACTTCTCAAAGCAACTGTTTCATGCTGCTTTAGTAAGATGGGACTTTCAGCAAGGCGCCATGCTGTCTTTACAGTAGAAAGTATTTGGTGAGCCTTGTAAGAAAAGGCATCTTTTTGTTAAAAGCATTGCTTTTTTTGCTGTCCAAAGCTTTTAGTTTAAAGGACTATTAATGAGACCCTGCAAAAATTGCCATCTTGGCATCCTTAGGCAAAGCAAAAAAATGGATGTTTATGTATGTCATTGTTTTATTTCTATCCAGACAGAAGTCCCAGCTCCATATGATTTATCGTATCAAACTGTAGATCAGTGGGAGATAGATCGAAATTCTCTGAAACTTTTGAAAAGATTGGGTTCTGGCCAATTTGGTGAGGTCTGGGAAGGATTATGGAATAATAGAACACCAGTGGCAGTTAAAACATTAAAACCAGGTATGTTGAACATTTTTCTAATTGTCTTAGAGCTCCTTCGTGTGCAATCCTGTGTTCTGATGTTGTCATCATCTTCACAAGCACTTCTGCAACTAAAGTTGTTAACTTCCAGCTCAGTTTTAGTGTTAATGCTGAAAAGATAATTTTCCATTTTTAATTCTAGACCTATAGGGTGGGCATCTTTCCAATGGTGAGAACTCTCACAGCATCTCAGCTCTACAGCTCTGTTCTCTCCCTGGTGAAATCAAGATGCTTTGGTGCTTCCTCACCATTTCAACAGGTTTCTGAAACTGAGAAGAGGAGGATGTGGCATTTTCTTTCTCCTCCTGCAAAAACAACCATGTCAAGACAAAGAACAGGGGTGGGCAAGGTGCCATCTGGAGGCTAATTCTGGTGCTACCCCATTGGGCAGTTGGAGGAAGTTCTGGTTCTGGTTGGCTGATAGAAGCACTGAGCATTGTGAGGATGGCAGTGCTGAAGAGACGATGGTGCACTTATGAGTTTTGGAAGATGAAATTGACAGCTGTGTGGAAGTTCCCTTAGGCTACTTTATAATTGCAAGTGGGATTTTCACTAAATTAATACATTCACTTATCATAAAATAAGAATAAGTAGCAATAATTTAAAATTAAAGTTGGTATTACCTAAGGGTGTTTAAATTAGTCCCTTGTTTTCCTACTATTTTTTTTTTAAACTTTGTCAGTTCCTCACTAGTTTTCTTTCTAGGTACAGTGGTACCTCTAGTTACGAACTTAATCCGTTCCGTGACTCTGGTTGCAACTCGAGTTGGTCTCAAGTTGAGGTAAATTTTCCCATAAGGTTCAATGTAAATAAGGTTAATCCGTTCCGCCCTCCGAATTTGGTCACACCACGAGGCAAATTTCCCCATAAGGTTCAATGTAAATACGGCTAATCCGCCCTCCGAATTTGGTCGCACCCCGAGGTAAATTTCCCCCATAAGGTTCAATGTAAATATGGCTAAACAGTTCTGAAACATATGCATTTTATTTTGAAACCTCAAAAACCTTCTAAATGCCACAAAAACCTTCCAAACGCCACAAAATACACCACAAGCCTCACCGAACATCTCCTTGCTACCGCGATCTCGCCCACAGGAAGCCGCGACCGCGTGGCAGCAGGGAAAATGGCCGCGGATCCGGTTTGTAAGTAGAGGCAAGTTCGTAAGTAGAGGCAAAATTTTGGGGCCGGAGATGGTCGTATCTTGAAAATTTCGTAAGTAGGGGCGTTCGTAAGTAGAGGTACCACTGTATATGCTTTATTTTCATTTGACATAATTGACAATGGGCTATGAAAATCCTCCTCACTTGAACTCTTTCTTCATGCCTCTTGGTCTTCCATTTCATAGCATTGTTCTCATCTGCAGTGCTTTCCAGGGAGAGTGGACTCCGACTTGGTTATGAGTGTGCAAATTGCATGCTTAATTGATTACTGCAACTGGAACTACCTTTGAAGATAATTGAGATACTTAATTGGTGCAGAAGGCAGCCACTCAGGCCCTTGAACTAGGTATATTGAATAGTGATGGATCCACTTTGTTATCTTGATTTTGGCTGTTGGTTGAGGTTATTTGAAGGACCACCAACATTCTTATAGACCTGTCTATTTCTGGGAATAATACTCAGAGGCAAAGAGGGATCACCTCTCCTCAGTGGATTGTGCCTGTCCCATACTTGTGGGACCACCTCTCCTCAGTGGATTGTGCCTGTCCCACCAGATCTGGAAGAGTGGGCATCCTCTGGCTGCCATTTCTGGCTGCCATTGATAAAACAATGTTATCTGGTGCCCCTCCCTGGAAGCATACCTTCTCTAATATGACGCCTGTTGTATAGATCAGCTTCCCCCACAAAATATGGACAGCCTGCACTCTATTGGCCCTTTGCAAGGCTGTGAAGACCTGGTTCTTCCCAGGCATTGGGGTCAGAATATTAGCATGGGTGCTCTGGCATGGATATATGAGTCTAATGGTTTCATGTTTCTGTTAAGCCTTGATGCAGTTCTGGCTTTTGGTTTATAATGAATTTCTCTTTATTTTGTTCACTACCCAGAGTTTCTTGGATAAAAAGGGGAACCATATAAATTGGATGGATGAATAAATAAATAAATCCCAGCTGTACTATATAGCTGTTGTAGAGTACTGGCTGTCTATAAGTATTCTCCTGTGCATTTTCCACCATTTGTGTAACGTAAAGATGCCAAAGAAAAATTGCAGTTTCACTGAAGGTAGCAAGACTTTTGGTTGGCATTTTATATTATATACTTTTTTCTAATAATCAGGACTCATACCAAGGCATTAGACTGCACAGGACATAAGGCAGAACAGCATACGGCTAACCTTCTCCTTGCTGTTCCCCACCCCTAAAGGTGCCTTATCCCCAAGACTCTGACATCTGAGGTATAAACAAAACTGTCTCCTTACAAGTAAAAAAAAAAAATGTAATATTAATATGCACTAAGTAATTAACAATTTGCTGCTTTTTTATGACTTGACTCAGCAGCCTGAGGTGACTATGTGCAATCCACACTTATTGTTTGCCCCATCACCAGTACAGGTTGCCCACTATTCCTTGAGTGCAGAAACAGATGACATCATCCTCCACTCATCCTAAGTCATTTGAAGACCTAGGTTGATGGTCTGCGGCCCTTCCTTCCAATGTAGCAGTGGCTCTAGCTCTGATTCACTACAGTGCCTGGCAAGTTCCTTCTCCAGCAACAGGTCACTGCCCTGTGTAGCCCTCCACTGTGCAACTAGTGAACTGCAAGACTCCTATGTTCTCCACTAGTTGGCAGCTGCCATTTTTAAAATTGATCTTATGGTTGATCCATTAAGTCAACTTTCATCACCCCATGTTTTCCTAGCCCCCTAGAAGCTCATTACTCCATACAGTCCTTACATCTCCCAGTGGGCACCTTTTCAGTTTCTGCCCAGGCTGGCTGAATCATCCTCTCCTTGCTTTCCCACCCTCTGCTCATAGAACTGCAGGACTCCCCTTTTCTTTCCCCAGCACCCCCCAACCTTTAAGTTGCAATGGCATTACATAGTTTCAGTAAATGCTACTTCTCTTCTCTGAAGCTGAACCCTCTGTTCTTCCTGGCTACAAAGGTTCCATGGATTAACAGTGGAATGTAGAAATGAAGGAACCTGTTCCTCTTGCTTTAATCATTACAGCATCAAAACAACATTGGTACAGTAAAAGGGTGGGTTTGCATTAGCATCAAAGAAAAGAATGTGGGAAAAGGGGTGTGAATGCATCCTTGTGAGTAGACATCTGAGAAAGAAAAGGAAAATAATGGGAATTAGGGAGGAGGGAGCAATCCCTAAAAGGAAAAGTCTGTTTGGTTGTGAACCGCCCAGAGTCCCTCCTTGTGAGGGAGTTGGGCGGTGATATACATTTGATTTACAAATAAAATAAACAAACAAATAAACAAATAAATAAATAAATAAAAGTCAAGTGTGGGAGTTTTGCCAACACAGAGGCCAACCTGTGAATGTTGCCTGCCCTGCACAGATGGGAAGGGCAAGAAGCAGGGAACAACCAATCAGATCTTGCAGTGGCCATAGTCTGGACCAAGCGCCAGCCTGGCCCCATTACCAAGCCCCTGCTGTCTGGACTGGAATGCTGAAAGTCAGCAGGAACACATGGGGACAGAAGAATTGTCCTATGTCAAAAGTAGGGCCAGGTCGGACCAGGCCTGGAGTGGCTGAGGAAGATGGCTACCTTGAAGTAGAGGGGCAGCTCCTTATCCTCCCACAGAAATAGCAGCAGGGAAAAGAAGTGCTTACAGCAAGCTTTCCCGTAACAGATCGGTAAAAGCAAATCCAAATTTATTTCATTGGAATACCACTAGCATCTTCAGTTCCTATTAATCCCAAATCCTCTTGGTAATGCCGAATAGAATTAGTGGCATGACATTATTTTGAATCAAATCACGTGATGACCGAAGCTCTTGGCCATGGGATATGGTGACAAATTATTTTTATCAAAATGGAAGGCAAAAGCCCAATATCCTTTAAAAAAATTCAATTGGATACTGAGAAGATTTAACTAAAAATCTCCTGGCTCTGTACAGCGAATGGTGAGTTTGAACATGAGAGATATATTTGTTCAAGCAATAGGCATCATGGATAGGTTTTGTTTTGTTTATTTTTTTTTAAATTCTGATATTAACCAATAAAATTCTTGCTCTATTGTTGAGGTACAATAAAATAGTTATTGTAGGATAGAGAAGAAACTGAGCTATCCATTTAAAAAAGAGCGTAGAGATAGTTATTTCTAGGATTATTGAACGCTACACATTTAAGAAGCTTCACGTGATAAATCCATTCATTTCAACCATTTTCTCCACTTGGCTTAGAAACTGATCTTTGATCCTCCCAATGTTGAATTAAAAGAACAAATGATTAAACTGCAGCCTTTACATCTAGAAAGGCCTTCAATTAACCTCACACACACACAGACACACACACATGCACACGCACACACAGACACACGATGCCTAATTAAACTGGCACCACTCTTCATAGAAACAAAGTGGTCCCATGAAGCACTTTTAGGATCTGTGATTAATACATCAGCATCGGATTATTTATTTTTTTTAAACCATGCCAGCTGCACTTGTAAGTCTACTAACTCATTATGTTTGAACCATTTTGCAGTTTTTAATGCATTCTAACACTAGGTCTAACTTTGGATTTTCTTATTGCTGAGTATTTTTTCAATGCTCTTTAAAAAGGAAGGGGGGGATAGTAAAAGAAAGAAGAGTAGAAAGTATCCTACAGTGAGATTTCAGTGATTATTTGGTAAGAACTCTTAATAAATAGTTAGAAGAAGATTTTAACCATATTGTGCCAAGCACAGCTTTAAAACCTAAATACATTATCTGGAAGCACAAGGGGCATAAAGAGCCAATCTTTTGTTTGTTTGTTTGTTTGTTTAAATCCATATTACATTTGCTCATGCAATAATCCTTTAAGAGGACTGCAAGGGAAATTACACACGTACGTGAAGCCTAGTTTGGCTCTAATGCAGAAGAAGAGAAAAAGTGGCCCTCTAGATGTTGCTGAACCCAAATCCCTGCAGTTCTAGCCAGCAAGGCCAATGATGAGGAGTGCTGGGATTTGAAGTTCAACAATATCTAGCAGGCCATACATTCTCCATATTTTTTCTAAGGTCCCAAATAAAATGTTTCCCATAAACTTGTCAATAGTCCTCTTCATGTATTTTAAAAGTGTGTGAGATCTGCATATGAAAAGTGTATGCAGTAAGTGAGTAAAACTCTGATTTTCCATGGTAAATGGCCTGGAAAAAAATAGTGGTTAGAGAAGGCTTTCCACTAGAAATAGCCGAACATATTTCTATTTGTATTTTTAAATGAATTTATCATTTTTGCCCCAGCTGAACCTATAGGATAGCTTTCTTCAGTTTGATGACCCTAGAAATGTTAGACTCTCATAGTTCCCAGCCAGCTGGAATCTAAAATCCAAGACACATGGATGCTCCAGATATGGAAATAATGCTATAGAAAAATGATTTATTGAAGAAAAAGAAACAGTAAAGGCATATTATTTGGAAAAGTGCAAATATTGGGAATATGTGTATGTTAGAAGAGAGGTCCCCAAAAATGCAAACAAGTCTGCATGTGGATTTTTTTTTGGGGGGGGTGAAGTCTGCAATTGAGTCAAAGAGAACTCAAGGTGAAAAAAAGGAGAATCTGAGCAAAATTGAAATGGATCTTTTCACCAACTGACACTTTTGACTTCATGGAATCACCTTCAGGCTATGATGGTGATGCAAGGGAATGGAGCTATTCATATTTCTTCCCACCCCCACCCACCCCTACCCCGACCCCCGCAGGAAAAAAAAAAATCATCTTCACTTAAATGAAAGATACTGCTGATACATAGGCAGACGAAATTTCAACAAACACTAATCTAGACTACTTGTCTACATTCTTTTGAAGTCTGATTTTTCCCTGGCATGGACTTACTGCATGACAGGGGCAGCAGAACCCTGCATTTCATTTTTTGATACCAAAAATTGTAATATTTATTTGTTAAAGTAAGCAATAATTCCATCCCAAGATACAATGAATCACAACAATACATCTTGAAGATAATGAGGGAGAGTTTTGTTATGGATTAAATCTGTGGCTAGAGGTTGGATTCCAACAGCTAAGATGTTGACAATACTGCACATTTTCTGATCATGCTTCCATTTTGAAGATTCAGATGAACAGTGAAATCAATAATGCAGCTGCGATTTCAGCTTTGGTCATAAGCAATAGTGTTTATGTGGGGGTCGAGGGAAGTTGGAGGACCACAGTTGCTATTGTTGTTGGATTTTTCTAGAATTCAATTGGGGGGGAAAAAAGCAATGTGTTCTCCTTTGCTATTTCAATTTCATAAATTCCATATCTGAACTCCGTAAGGGGGATTTGCATTGCTATCTGTGCTGCTTAGCAAAGGGGCAGAAAATGTCCCTGGTTATTTCCACAAGGCTGTTGGGCAAACCAAAATAGCCCTTAATAACACACACTAATTTTCTTTCACTGCTGTTCTCATTTCAGGTTCAATGGATCCAAAGGACTTCCTGAGGGAGGCACAGATAATGAAGAATTTGAGACACCCTAAGCTTATACAGCTCTATGCTGTTTGCACTTTACAGGATCCAATTTATATTGTTACAGAGCTGATGAGACATGGGAGTCTGCTAGAATACCTCCAGAGTGAGTAAGAAACATTTCATTTAGATATAGTGTGGCAGTCTGCAGTAAAGCAAACACATTGGTATTAAAAAAAGGAGAGGGAGGGGGAAGGAGAGATGAGCAGTTCAATTTAGTGTGATTGGATATGAAGCCAGTAATGACTAGCAGGGATTGACATTTTGTGTGTGTGTGTGTGTCCCAAACCACTTACACTTTGAATGGCATGCTGGGATTGTATTCTAAGAATGGGCCAGACAAAAGCTAAAGTAGATTTAATTTAGATTCAATCTTAACAAAATGAAATGAAATGAAATAGTCAATGCAGTTGGTCCTTGTATAATTAGTATCTGCCCCTTCAGTCTCATTTAACATTCTAATTTAGTAGGAATTTGGGAATGGTGTGGGGAAGTCATTCTCAAAACTTTGGAGGAGGTATGTGGTCCTGTACTCCCTTCTACTGGAATCTTCATAGCTAATCAGAGACTTCGCAAAATGTCCCATCCCCTCCAAAAAAAAAAAAAAAAAAAGGCCATTGTTACTGTATTTCTAAATAATAAAAGCTATCCTTCTTTGTGTATGTGTGTCACAGGAACATTATCATGAGTCTTGAAGAAGATACCTTTCCTTTTCTTTCTACTACATGGGTGTGCCATAACAGAAAGTCTGAAAAATGCTGTAGATTTATGGGAAAATTATGGGAAAGGATTTCTAAAAAGAGGATGGCAGTTTGCATTTTATTTGTATGCAAATGCCTATCTGTTTGTGTCTATTTCAGGTAACAAGTCAGGACAACACAGTACATTACAGTATGAATCTGGCTGCTTCAAGGTTCCCCAGAAAACTGCATGACTCAGGAAAGGCCTTGACCAGGCCTTTCCGGTCCATGTTCAGTTCTTGCACTCCTCCTCATCTGATGGATCATTTCAGAGTGTGATGGCCATCACATCAAGGATCAGTTAGATCAGGGGAAGGCAGTCTGGGGTCCAAGGCCACAAATAGCCACCCACCTTCTCTCTCTTGGCCCCAGGAGCCTATAAACCCCAAAACATTTAATTCCCACAAAACTCCTTCCTTCCCAAAAGCCAAGGGAAAAAAAAAATAGAACATTTTGACTATACCTATGCATAGCATCATTAAGCATATTATTCTACCCCAAAATATTGGGTATGGTCCCTGGCCACCAAAAAGTTACCTACATCAGCATGAGATGGAAAGAGATGAAGAGAATGAAGGTCTTTCTTTATAAAATGTACAAAGTGTGATATGAATGATAAATGATACTTAATCTTTCCTTATCACTGAGGAACCATAACTAGCCCCTAAAAAAACTGAGATTAGGTAAAAGTGATGTCATATGACAAGGCGTGGCCTTGTTTCCTAGTGTGGGATGCAACATCTCTTTTTTACATTTCAGGTCTTACTCTCCTAGCCATGCTTTGTCCTCTAGTCATGCACTGCAAACTAACAAAGAGTGGTTTTGCAGACAAAAAAGAAAAAGCACACAGAATTTTAAAAAAGTATCTAAATTAGGAACAGCTTAGGAACCTGTGAGACCAATTTCCAGGTATAAATACTGTATATATAAATTGTCCACCAGAAGATTAAAATTACTTTAATGTTAGATTATGGAACCATGCTCATCTCAAAGCAAATGTTCTGGTAGTATATTACTATTATTATTATGGTTGGTCACACAGTCAGCCAGATGCTTAGACTGGATTTGGCATTTTTATCCATTGATCAAGTCCTTCCCAAGGACCTGGGATAGGCAGATGTTCTTTGATGGTGTTAAAGGTATCATCGCAGGATGTAAGCTGTTCCAAGTAAAGCTGCCTTTTCTGACTGACTGATGGTGATTTTGTCAATGCTGATGGTGTTCAAATGGTGCTCCAGATGTTTTGGGATTGCACCTAAGGCACCTATAAGTATTGGTACTATCTTTGCTTTCTTTTGCCACAGTCGTTCTACTTCTATTTGCAGGTCTTTGTATTTTGTGATTTTCTCCAATTCTTTCTCTTCTATGCTGCTGTCTCCAGGTATCGCAATGTCCACTATCCAGACTTTTTTGTCTTTCTTGTCAACAATTGTTAAGTCTGGGGTTTTGTGTGGCAGGTATTTGTTTGTCTGAATAATTATTATTATTATTATTATTATTATTATTATTATTATTATTAAAACAAGTTTAGGTGCAATGAAGTAAGTACAAGAAAGAAGGAAAATCTGGTCTGACATGGGGGGAAAAAAGAACAAGGCAAGTGCTAAGAAAGGTAGTAAGTGAAACCAGAGGTAGTTTATATATGGATCCAGCCTTGCCACATGACCGGTTTAAGATTGTTCTTTAGCAGTCTGACTTGTTCTCCTGTAGTTCCCAGTTTTAGCCAGAGACTTCCAGTGGTGGTACTTTGGCTGGACCTTCATCCCACTGGCTTCAGTCATAATCTGTCAAGAGGTGGTTACCAGACTCTTTGGTGTAAACCTCTTTTGGTTGAATGAAGCTTGTATGGATAAGTATGTTTATACAAACAACCATAGTAAGGGGAAGAAAAGCCTCACAAGCACTAAACATCAGTTATTTTATATCTATATCTCTATCTCCTCATGGCGGGTGGATGGATGGATGGATGGATGGAGAGAGAGAGAGAGAGAGAGAGAGAGAGAGAGAGAGATTTGTGCCTTCGAATCAGTGTTGACTCCTGGCAACTGCCTGCACAAGTCCCTGCAGTTCTTGGCAAGATTTCAGAAGTGGTTTGCCCTTGCCTGTTTCTTAGGGCTGAGAGAGAGTGACTGGCCCAAGTTCACCCAGTGGGCTTTGTGCCTAAGGTGGAATTAGAACTCAACATCTCCCAGTTTCTAGCCTGGTACCTTAACCACTAGACCAAACTGGCTCTCTCCCCATGACGGGTATCACACACACACACACACACACACACACACACACACACACACATACACACTGCTTAGGTTTAAAGCCTGAGTTTCTTTTGTGTGCTGTTTTGTAAGAGATTGTTTGCACCACACTGGCCTGGCTGAAATGGACAGTGTTTACAAAACAGCCATGTCTAGTTACAGCTCCTCATTTCCTCCTTGCCAGCTCTAGCCTTTATATAATCTATTAATGGGAATTTACAAGTACGATATCAAGATGATATTGATGATGGAATGATGGAAATAGGCAGATTTTCCCTCTCAGAAAGGAGGCAACCATTCTGAAATGTGGAGAACTAGAGGTGAAAATTGGCATGTAATGGGGGAGCTAATAGCACTTCAACCTGATGCAGTCTTTTGAACAAGAAAGCAATTTCATATTGCTAAACAGAGGATTTGCACCATAAAGAATAGGGGGAAAGAGGATGCAAATATCATCCTTTCTATATAGAGAAACGCAACTCTCAGTAGCAGGGAAGATTCAGTCCCATTTTGACTTGCAATATTAACAGTGGGCTATTTTGTACAACGTTCATCAATTACTCTATCCCAACATATTCCCTCTCATCTGCCAACAGCAATAGGACTGTTGTAAAATCCTCTCAGTACCTAACCTTCATTACTTTATATATAACTTGACTATAATGCCTGATTCTTAAAACAACAAATACTCATCCACCTTCCTTCCCACTTCCCAAACAGCAGTATTAACACAATGGCTACATCTGGTATTCCATGGATAGGCGAGGCTGAAGCAAGTGCCATAGTGCTTTCACTAAGCAGAATCAATGAAAGAAGCAAATTCTACTGTGGCAAAAAGAAGGTCAGGGGAAAAAGCAAGTACACATATCTCAGGCTTAAGGTACAGTAGCAGTCTGCGATAACAATGCCTCTTTTCTGCTACTTAGCCTTTGATATCTGCTGAAACACTTACAATACTTGTCACCCACTTCTACTCTCGTCTCCCAGCTGTTCCACTTTCCCCCAGCCAGTTAAAAAGCAAAACAAAACGGAAAAACAATACTGCAGCCATCTCGTTGCAGCTTGAGACTGGCTAGGTGAACAAGGAAAATGAGCAGTAAACCCCAAAGCTCAGCCATGAAGATCAAAGGAATCCAATAATTTTATTAGACAAGTTTGGAGACTGATGAGATCTTGGAAGGCATAGGGGGAAGAAAAAAGAAAGAAAGAAAGAGTTGTTCTACATCCAAATGAATGAACCTGATCTGCACTTTCTGAGATAACATGCAGATAAGAAGACAAGTATACCTCAGGTTTCTTAGCATTCCTATGAATTTGTGATACAATTCTTCCCCCTAAAATGTGTATAATTAAAATATCTATGAAGTTAAGGCAGAAGTTCCCAAACATTCTCAGCTTATGACACCCTTAGTGTCTCATTATTTTTTTCACAGCCCCCACAGGAGTTCCCATAATGTGTGCCAGGACACCCAGAGGGCAGTTAGGGCAGTTCCATTTATTAAGTAGTAAAATATTCCAATATCTTACAAAGTTCCCTGTTTGAATCCATTGATCTTAAGGAATTGGTCAGAGATCCTGAGATGAGCACTGTATCCTATGGGCTAGATCCCTGCCCCTCCTAGCTTGTATGTGTAGCTGGGGACTGAAGACTAAGCCTGAGCTATTGTGAACATTTTGCTGTGGGAGGGGGAGATGCCAGTGTCCTTGAAGAGAGTGCTGGAATGCTCCCTCCCCACTAAAGGGGCCAACCTTGGACCCAACCCTATTAGATAACTATGGCTCAATCCCTTCCCTTTCCCTTTCTAGAGAAGGTTGTTGAGAAAGTGGTAGGGCGAAAGCTACAAAGGGCCAGCTCCTGCTGGAACAGCTGTGCCAAGCTATGGCTGGAGTGCCAGTTGTGTACTATTCAAGAACATAAAATACTGGCATTTGTCACTCTTACCCTCATCACGTTATGTCTGGACTACTGCGCTGAACAGGGGACTGCATTTGTAATGCAGAATGTTATGGCCAGCATGCTGACGGGCACCGTCCAATATAGCCATATAACACCAGTACTGTGAGAGCAACATTGGCTGCCAGTTGGTTTCCACATGCAAGTGAAGTCCTACATAGCTTGGGGCTTGGCTATCTGCGAGGCTGCTTACTCCAAGTAGAATTGGTCTGCCCAAGGCAGACCTGTAGAGAGTGCTTGTTGCAAGTCACGTCTAGAAGATGTTTTTCCCCAACCTTCTCCAAATATTTCTTCCTTGCAGATGATGCAGGTTCCAGAATCCATTTGCCAGAACAGGTGGACATGGCAGCCCAAGTGGCCTCTGGAATGGCTTATCTGGAATCCCAGAATTACATCCACCGTGATTTGGCAGCAAGGAACGTCCTGGTTGGTGATCACAATGTTTACAAAGTGGCAGATTTTGGACTTGCACGGGTTTTTAAGGTAGCCTGCAAATAGTATCACTTTCAAATTAATGTCTCAGATCTTTGGAAGCGTTAGCTATATTAGGCACAAAAGCCAATATATAATTTAGGAATTCATGCCCTAGAGCAGTGTTTCTTACACTTTTTGCTCTGAGGACCCTTCCCACTTTTAACAGTTATGGAGGACCCCAAAAGAGTTTTTGTTTGTCTGGATTATATTTCTATATTTCTATTTCTATATTTATGGTTATATTTATCAATATTTATCAATATTTACCAAACTAAAAATTAAAATGGATGCATTTGTAAAATATTTATTTATTGAATCATGTAAAAATAACAACATTAAACCCATTAGAAGTTAACATAAATATTTTCATGAAAAAACCCTATATTTTTTTAAGATATAAAAAATAATAATGAGCAGAGTGACATTGTTTCAAATTTTTTGCAAATATCTTAAATATCTGGCAAATAATTTTGATTTCAAGGACCCCTGAGAGGGTTTTGGAGGACCCACAATGGTACTCAGACCACACTTTAAGAAACGCTGCCCTGAATGATAGGACATCTACAAGGGTGCTATTTAAGAATGGAATTGCTAGACGCAGAGGCAGCATCTATATATGGTCTCTAATATTGGGCACAAGGAACAGTAATCATTGTCATGGAGTTTCCAGAATAAGAATCAGCTGATTGCTGTAGCTAGACACAAAGGCTATGTTTGGAAGTCACAGCAAGACATAGTTCTAATTTACCATGAAATGTGGTGTTGTACCTTGCTCAATTTCTCCTAGCTGGATTTTCCTGACAGCAGCAGTGGCTAAATAAAAACTCCTTCTGTGATTTGTTTAGCATGCACTTTTAGAACACTCACTGCTCATTCCTTGATCTGCTTTACCTCCTGCAGAGGTGCTGGCTTGTGAAAGGGTGATAGGTTCTGGGTTGGTTTCGTTAGATCGGCTTTTTGCTTCAGGCTTGTTGGGATTAGGCCCTGTGTCTGGTTCCAGTAAATCAAGACAATGGGCTGCAGCAGATTTGAAGGTGGATTATTGTAGCTTCAAATGGCAGCATTTATTATGTGATCCAAGAGAGGAAGAAATAAGATATTCAGGAAAAGTAGTGTTTAAGTTTGTGCTGGCTGTCTTGGACCCAGTAAGATGGAATAGCTCCCTCCCTTATTTATCTTTTTGGTCTTCTTGGTATTCAAGAATCAGAAACTTTAATAGTACCTTGAATTAAGAGTAAACTTCTCTTTATATATTAGATTTGGAAGAGTTGGTTCCAACTGTGCTTGCTCTGAGGGGAACAAATCAAAGTATTGATCATGGTAAACAAATCACGGAAGGAGTTTTTCCTAGGGGTATGTAAATCACCTAAAATCCAAATGTGAATTTGTGATTCTGTTTGGGAAAAGTGACTCAGTTTGGCCTTCCAAATTGATTCATTCTTAAATGAAATGAATCTGCATTTTCAACTGGATGAATTCATACTTTTAAACTGATTTGGAGAAAAGTGTGTTTGCTTCTTGTTGAATTAAGTCAGAATCAATTTGGAGGTGTCTGATTTGATTTTACCCATGAGATCGATTTGACGATTTCATTATAATATTTGATTCAGAGGAATCATTCTATCAAATTGCCTTCAGATTGAAACTTTAGGTCAAATATTTGCACTGCACTTGTTTCTGCGATTTGCTTAACTACCCTAGAGCAGAGACCAAAACAGGAGCAACCAATTTGTCTTAACATGATGTACAAATGCAGTCATAATTTTAACAAGGTACACTGAAGTAATAAAGACATCTTGATGACGATCTGTATAGTCTGATTTAAAAAAAAAGAATCAAGGACTGAACGTATATTATTCCATTTCAGAAACTCAGAACAATGTGCATCTGAGAAAGGAAGCAGGCTAACCTCAAAAAAATCTAATATATAAGTAAATAAGTCTACATTTATTCTTCAGAGTCTGCCAGCTCAGTTTGCCTAAATTAACTGGTGCCACTTTGAACCAATATATTAATTTACACTTCTTGGAGTCTGCTTTTCAAATCCTGGAACTATTTAAGCGACGATGATCAAAATCAGTGTTTCTTTGGTGTCTGCAATTAATCACAAAACAAAGGTTCTGAATGCATTAGCTCTCGCTGTCACCTTGTCTTCTTGCTAAAGGCCTCACGTGAGTCCTGGGCCCCTGCTGCCAACAGGTAGCTTGCACTGCTGTCACTGACAGATTCAGCACTCACAGTAGTAGGCCCCAATTAATCACAGGCATATTGGTGTTGCATGGATGCTTGACAAAATGAGGACTAGGAATGAAAGAACAAAGGTTTTATCTGGCTAGTTCAGGTTGTCAGGGAACATCTTGAAACTCCATTGATTTCAGTTAACAGTCAACAAGCAATTTCAGTATCATGATTATTAGGATTATGTAAATGTTTGCAAATGAAAAAAAAAGTTTTAGATTAATTTGAGTTTCACAATAGTGGAAATGGACAGATCTGGCCATTTATTACATTGCTTCTTGTTTGCATGAAATAGGTAGAAAATGAAAACGTCTATGAAGCCAAGCATGAAACAAAGCTACCAGTGAAATGGACAGCTCCTGAAGCAATACGCTCCAATAGGTTTAGCATTAAATCTGATGTTTGGTCATTTGGAATACTCCTTTTTGAAATAATCACTTATGGAAAAATGCCTTATGCAGGTGAGTGCTTTGTTGAAAATCATGCTTTCGACATTTTTTTCCTTCCTCACTTTTCTGCAGTTGTTGGGAAAGCTTAATAAAACTTCGAATTTTTTTGTATGGAATAAAAACTCTTAGATGTCCTATACTATGGGCTGACAATCAGCAATTGCAAATGTTGCACCATCTACTAAACAAAATAGCACCACTAATTTCTAGTATATATTTTTTTAAAAATTAAAACAATTAAAATTTCACAAGATTAATTTATACATCTATTTGCCTGACACCTCCTCCAAAGCTTCTAAGCAGCTTATTGATAAAATAATAAAACCATACACCTGTAAACAACATCTTCAGCTAAATTAGCATATTATTACCCAAAACTGCTGCTATCATTTATGTGACATCCTCTGCCTCAAATGTCCTGAGAAAAATCATAAGTTTTACACCTTTCCTGAAAGATAAAGAGGTAAGGGGCTAGCCTGAACTCAGAGGGATAAGCTATTCCAGAGCAAGAGGTCTACAACTGAGATGGCCAGTCTTTGTGCTCCCCTTGACATCTGAAGCAAGAGAGATGCATAGCATGTGCTCTGAGCCAGCATGTATGGGCAGATTCTCCCGGGGCATGTGGTCCCAGAAGTAATGATGGCCAGCCCCATAAAAGGCTTTGTAAGTAACAACTAGCACCTTGAATTGGGCCTGGAAACTTATGGGAACCAATGTAGCTTCTACAATTTAGGTATCACTCTTCTGTACCAGCTTTCATTTGTCAGCAAATTAACACCTGCCTTCTGTACCAGTTTGTCAAGCTCCATGTAGCTGGAAAGACCACAGAAATAAGAACAACATATATTCCAGGAAGGTATCTTTAACACTAGCCTGGGGTAAATCCAGAATCTTGAAAACTCTAATACTCTTTCCCCAGGCTCAGTTATAGTGAGGTAATTAAGGTAGAGTTTCTTTGAAGCACTTTTTCCAAGATCTTTTGCAATCTGAACAAAGTTGCCTTTTCTGAGATTAACATTCAACTGACATGCTTCCAGCATTCCCACAATTTCTCCAGGTTGGAGATCATTTTCCTCTCCTCTCCCACCTACGTGTAGATTTTTAAAAGAATGATAAAGAGGGTTGAGCCTTGTACTCTTCTCCCCCACCAGCAACTGTATAATCTCCCACTCAGGGTGGAGTGGAAACCTAATCCTTCGTAAATGGTTCAAAAGGATGCTATAGAGTGTAAAGAGGATGGCCTTGGCAGAAAGAGAGGAGATCCATTATCCAAACAACAAGGAGGGAAACATTAAGTCCAAACAATGAAACAAGTAGACATTTCAGACATCTCCCTAATTCTCATGAGTATAAGAAAGGGAGAAGGTAAAGCATAATCAGACTTGAAAGATTCTATTACTATAGCCAATCTTAATAAAAGTAGTTTTAGTCTTAACACGGAGTTGATTTCTTGGTCTGATCTACATCTTGGAGCTGACAGATGCATGTTTGCTGGTATCAAACTCTGCTGAGAGATACAGAACGACAAGAAGGGGTCTTGTTACAGGTCATTCAAAAGGACAACCAAACTTCATTGCCCTTACTGCTATGGTGTAGGCTCAAACCCTGACCTCATTACAATATTCAATCCTTGTTTTTCACCAGTATCACTCCAATCATCACTTCTAGCATTTCTTCCATCAAGGAACAGCCTTTGATTGACCCCTGGGGAGAGGCTGCTCAAGGGGAATCCTGTCAAATGCCTTTATTGCTTCTGAATTCCAGAGATTGTTCTGTGCACCCAACAAAGTTACCCACCAAATTGCTGGGAAGTTCCCCAAGTGTCTGCTGGAAACCAATAGGATCCATAAGATGCCCGGGAGAGACCATCTTAATAAGTCCACTGAGTTAAGCCAGGTCTCACAAGATCTCTGTGTTCTCACATGAGATCTGGGGTTTGGTATATTTTATATTTTTAAAAGACACCCTCCCCCCACACACAGAGTTTTCATTGTGGAATACCCACACTATTGTGCACAGTTATTCAGTGATCTCACCATCTAAAAAGATTGGTACTCTCATTCTTGCCTTATGTCTTTTGTTATGGCTGCTAATAATTCTAAACCACAATTTTAACTATTGTTTGTGGATTAAGCCATAATGGCCTGGTTCACACATAATACTAAACCCCAATGGCTAAACTCATCTATTGCAATAACCATAGGCATTTGCAGGAAGGGGAGAAGGGGGTCAAGTGAAAAAAAACACACATTGTGATATTGCAATACAAATCCCCCAGTTTATGTACTGTGTCTGGTACCAAATGGAAATATGAATGGCTAGAGGTTATATTGTGACATGCAGTGCAAATTTAACTATTTTTTGTCAGGGGTTTATGGAGATGTCTATTGTATCAAACCTCCCACCCCCACTAAGCAAAAGGGGAAAGTTAGTGTCATGCTGTGTCTGTATCCAGACCATATTTGGTTAACAGGAGCAACTGCTGGTTCTACTATTAGACAGAGGTGATCACCTCAGGAGCTCATGGATAATTTTCTTGGCATCCTTACAAAGAACAGAGAGAGAGATTTCTGTCATTTCAGCAGACAGCAACATTTCTTGAGTCAGTTCTTATATGATCCTGTTGAGAAGCCCAACCCTCTGAATGTGAGTTTTTCCATGTTTTTTAGCCATTTGCCAAACTAACAATTAGATTAAACTGGGTAGAATGATTTCTTGTATTAAAGATACTGATTTGCTATTACTTGCAGAGATGTTAGAAAGCATGGAATCTTGTGGGGAAAAAATGTATCCCTGAGAATGCATCATCTCCCCAATTTATTTTAAATTAGTATGTTTATCATCTTACACATGTGTAATTGGCAAACTTTTAAAACTACATTATAGGTCTGATGGGTTTTCAAGTGCTCCAGAAACTGGATCAAGGGTACAGAATTCCTCAACCAGCTAATTGTCCTCTGGAGTTGTACAACATCATGCTACAGTGTTGGAACGTCGAACCCAAAGAACGGCCAACCTTTGAAACATTGCACTGGCGGCTGGAAGATTATTATGAGATGGATTCCGCATCCTATGCAGATGCAAATACTTTTATACGTTGAATGAATACATGTTGCTACTATTCAAGAGCACCTTTCCTTTAGGAATTTTTAAAAATCTTTTAATGTCAAAGTTGTAGGATGCAGATAAGCCTATGTGTGTACGTGTGTGTGTGTGTGTGTGTGTGTGTGTCTCCATACACTGTCTGCAATGGAATTGGAAGAAAGAAAGCCTTTTCTGTAAGAGTAATGCATTTGTTAGGCTATTGCATGCTACATCAAACAAAGGCTGCTATTTTCACCAAAGTAACTGTGAGATCAATCTAACTTAAAAATAGATAAATGGTGAGCTTAAAATAGTGGTGAATGCTAAGGAATGTGTCTTTATTAACATCTGTGACATTATGTGTGTTTATTAAAATCTGTGACATTAGTCTTGATGGCAGTAATTTGTACTGTAAGATTAAGGAAAATAAAATAGGCAGGATTTTTTTTCTCCCTCTCTCTGCTATACAGTGAAGTTATTCTTCTATTTATTATTTAAACTAGAGATAGTAAAGAACACAAATCATAAACAGCTGCTGCACAAGAGGCATCGTAACACTCTACTTTTAACGCTTTGGAATGATTGTGTGTTACTCTCCAGATTCCATAGCTAATCTGTTAAATCTCATTGATTTGTTTTTATGAAAGAATACGATTGTTCTTGTGCACAGCAGGACCTGTCCATAAAAATACTTTCTCTCCTGTACTTTTTTCCTCTTTTTCTATGCATACTCTGCAGCTACAATTCTGGCAATGCTGAATTAGATGTTGGGAGTGCATACTTGCAATGGATATATATTTGCTTTATGAAAAAGAGGGTATACTTTGGGAAACACGTTCTGCAGAAGTAATGGGCTTCTTCAAACAGTATTTGTTTTACAGTCAAGTGATGAACTTAAGTTGGTAAATATTCTTTGTAATTTTTTTAAAAATCAAATATTACACAATTATATATGAGAACCTGCCTGATCCCACCACATTAGAGTGCCAGCCTCTACTTCTTTCAGCAGGTCCTGAGTAGGGCTCAGCTGCTTTCAAGCAGTGATTTCAAATAATTCTGTCCACCATTTTCTGATATGGATGGATTTCTGCTTTTATTTGTCTGATCATGGACCACAGTGCTGATTGTATTTGGGCCACTCATCCTGTTTATGAAATGCCCACATGAAGTCATTAGATTGTCCTTGTAGGAGTTTGGGAAGAATCTAATGTAAAACATTGGCATGTTAAATAAAAGCAATTTCTCCAGTTACTATTTGATTAGGCATCTTGCTTTTTTTTTTTCATCATGAGTTCTTTTAGTTTGTTTTATTGAGAACCACGATATCGGTTATTTTTGGCAAACAATTTTTTATAAATGGTAAATCCAGTGACACTATGAACACTTTTTGACACTGAAAGAAAATATATTATACATAGCATACAATGAGATCATGTTTAACTTCTGCAGGTATTATCAGTGATCAAACTTGCATGTTGAAACCACCACCCTTCGATATGGTAAAAAATTGTTCACTTGCAGTAAAAATAAAGTATCGACTGAAATCTTCCTCTTAAATTATTTCAGCTCATTTTTGTAATAATAACTTTATAACAAATGATTCTTTTATGTTGGACTAATCTCTTAAGAGTGACATCATTCAATGAACTTGATTTCTGAAGCCTTTTACGTCCAAAGTTCTACATTTCGGTTTTTTACTGGGATCACTGAAAAATACCACCAGTCAGTTATGGTAGAGAGGGAGAAGGCTACTCAGTTCAGTGGCAGTGCAGAGAATGTGGCATGACACCAGTGAGGTCATTATCTATGAACAGAATAATGTCATTGGTTTGCGTTGTCTCTTTTCTGCCATGGTGCTAGGGAAGGTACCACTAGATTCAGTCACCAATTCTCAATATTGTATCAAAGAGAGGTATATTTATTTGGCAGTAAGGAGCTGCTTATAAAAATGTAGGCTTAGTCACATAAATTGTTGAAAGTACTCATGCTATATTTTATTTCAGGAGTAAACAGAATGCTTTGCTTCTGTCCTTGGTGGGCTAGGACATATGTAAATGAAAAGGTGTAGGCACCATTAATCCACACAATAGTGTAATGGACAGTGAATGAATGATGCATGAGGGGTAGGAGGGATTTGAATAAAATCTAAAGATGAGTCAACATTTCTAAATATATATATGCATGTGGGTCTCCATTCTACCTGGTCCATAAGCAGAGAAATTTGGGGAACCATTGCCTTGAATTTTTCCAGAAGGAGGATAAATATATATATATATATATATATATATATATATATATATATATATTATACTTATCCCCAAGGGGAAAAGCTTTCCAGACTTTTCTCCAAGTATCCTCTCTCAGTTTTGTATTTCCCACACAAATTGTCCTGGAATGAAGCTAAATCTCTAGCATTAAGTGGATTTGAATGGCCAAGCTGTCAACAAAAGAGCCTGGCTCTTTCATCATGCTAAGCTATGGTTATTTAACCACTGTTTATTGAAAAGCCACAGAGATTTGGTTCATACAACATGCTAAAGCATAACCAAACAACCCACTTTATGCTTTAATCCAAATGTGATGTATAAACTCAACTGTTGCAGCTGCTATCCGCAAAACTAAAATCTAACAAATCTTAGGAAAAAAAAAAGAAGCTATGTTATTATGATTGCTATTAACGAGCATCACCTTGAGAATTTATCCTCCTTCTGGAAAAATTCAAGGCAATGGTTCCCCAAATTTCTCTGCTTATGGACCAGGTAGAATGGAGACCCACATGCATGTTTTTTATGTAGCTAATCCCTTAATGTGTCACCTGGTTCTACTGGTATATTCTTTTTCTTTGAGATGCAAGAGAAGAAAGAAGAAATAGCAGCTCACTACATCATGCACTCAGTTAAAATGTATTTTAAGCCTACTCCTAGATTGGTTGTATGGATTTGGTTCCATAAAAAAATCCACGTTGCTATTTCACAATGGCAAATTACATTTGTCTGATTTATGCAAGAATAGAGAAAGCAGTTGAAATACATTGGCTCAACTTTAATTAAGTTTTGACTTCATTTTATAAGGATCTTTCATATTCATATTTATAGATCGTGTGACTGTCTAGACAGGAGCCTTTCTACTTTCATGCACATAAACTTTGAAGAATGAGCTTGTTTCCACAGAAAGTTTATTCAAAATTCCTCAGGATCTATTCAACATCTGAGTCCACTAGAGTTGGGCAGCCAATACATTTAAATAAATAAATAAATAAATAATCTGATGCATACACAGCAGAGGTTTCTGCTGTAATCCTCCAGTTCTTCTGAAACATATTTTGGCATTACCATATGAAGGAAAACAATTCTATTTTTACACACAGACATAGAATATAAATCCTGGTCTGATACAGTACCCAGGCATAGAAAGAAGGAACTTAGTGCTAATTGGCAATAGAACTGGCCAGACAATGGAAATTATTTTGGTCACAAATAGAGGCTCAGTCACAGTTAAAACTACTACAACAAGAAGAACTAAATTGCTATAGGTTTGTACTGCAGTTCCTGATGTTTTTAAAGGAAATTCTTCCCTCCATCTCAAAAAGTAAAAGCAAAGTATACAGTCCACAAATATCCCATCCAATATATATTATATTATATTATATTATATTATATTATATTATATTATATTATATTATATTATATATATTGTATGAAGACTCTAGTATTGATGCATACACCTAATAAATAATGAATAATATCCATTATAGTAATCTGTACTCAAATATTATATGAAACTCACTACACAGAAAGTTTGGTTATGTTCTTTTTGATACAAATTACTTAAAGTAGCTAAAGCATACCCAATATTTAAATTATCCATAACATTTAGGTTATTCACTAAGCTAGCTTCCTAAATGAAGTAAAATAAAACTAAATTAAAGTTCCATTAAAAAATAAAGATGAAGCTTAAGCTAAGAGATCCATCATCATCATCATCATCATCATCATCCAGATCAGTCAATTGCAAAAGTAAAGCTGCCTTTTGCAATTGACCAATTGGCATTGACAAAATCACCATCAATCAATTGCAAAAGGCAGCTTTACTTGGAACAGCTTACATCCTGTGACGATACCTTTAACACCATCAGACAACAACATCTGCCTTTCCCAGGTCCTTGGGAAGGACTTGCTAGGTGGATAAAATACCAAATCCAGTCTAAACAACTGGCTGACTGTGCGACCAACCATCATCATCATCATCATCATCATCATCAGAAATTAAACTTGTATGCCACCCAACTCTCAACTTCTTTTCCATCTCAGTCCAACAATGCATGTGTGTGCACACACTTGTGTGTTCACCATTTTGTTTTTCCCACAATCCTTCTAAAATTATACTCTAATATAGTGGACTTCTAAAGATATTGTGGGAGCCCCCCTAGATATCAGTTCAATTTGTAGAACCATTTATTAAAATAAGAGCATGCACAAGGCCACTCTCCTGTAGTTATAACATTTCAAGATGTTTTCTCTGACAACATGTCAGCATTTCTTCACCTGATGGAGACGTACTGAAACAGCTGGAACACCTTCCCACATGGGGATTCCAAATCTCAGGGAGAAGTTATCACTCCTCTCTCAAGGATAGAGGTATGCCTTCTTTCAGCTTCCATGAGGTGCACCTTCCAGATGCAGGAGATTTTGCAAGGAAAGCCCTGTGTCTCTCATTAGGCATGAATGGCAGGCTGGTAAATAGCCAAACTGAGAAAAGGCCTGGGAGGGAGCGAAGTTGGGACTGCTATCTGTGCTTGGGAAAAGTAGCTGCAGCCAGGCAGAAACACTTCTCACTTCGTTTCCCTCATTTCCCTAACTCAAACTTTATCCACAAGCATCCAAGCCGGCATTCCAGCTGCCTGTGATAATTGAACCACGCTCTAGGGTGTTCAAGGATGTGCCAACATCCAGAGGCAGCTTCACCCCACCGAGGCTCTTAGCTTAGAAAAGCAAATGCTAAGCAGAGCGAGGAGGAGGTGTGTGTAGGAAAACAGGAGATAAGCAAATGGCATACAGATGGGGAAGTGGAAGTGACCTCTGAAGATTGGCAGCTTACAAGCAGGCAAGAGGACTATCATTCACCTGTCAGGACCACAAGTTATGGTGATCAGCATATCCTGATGGGAGTCCTACCTGGAGCATGGAGTTTTGCTGGGAGCTTGGTAGCAACCAGAAAAGGAACAACCACACTGAGGCAGCACCTCATCCCAGCTAGTGCAAGAACATTTGGAAAAAGGCAAAGGTTATATGCTACTTTATAGATTTTGAGACTTTTGAATGAACTAAATATTAAAGGGCTGAGTATTAAAGACATATTTACATGGCAACATCACCTTTCAAGTCCTAGATGGGTGGAGAGCAATAGTCTGTTGTTGGGGAAGGTGTGAGCCACGTTTTTACAGATTTGCTACACTCTGGTGTGTCCAGTCCTTCGAAAGCAAAGAACCTTCACAAGGCCATGGAAGGAAAGGAGTGACACCATTTGTGGCAACAGTTTTAAAAAAGGGACCCAGGGAGACCCGGGAAATAAGCCTGTGAGCTTTATGTCTGTTCCCCATAAATTGATGGAAGCAACAATCAAAGAAAAAATAGTGGTACAGGTCTTGTTGAGGGAAAATCAGCACGGATTTTGCAAAGGGAAATCCTGTGTCATCAACCTGTTTGGAGGGTATCTACAGGAGTGTGAATGGAGATGCCCTGTTGACTTTTTATACTTGGAATTTTCAAAAAGCCTATGGCAAAATTCCTCATTAAACGCTCTTGACGACTTGCTCTTTAATGGATTACTAATGGGTTCAAAAACATAAAGCTAAAATTAGGAATGGAGAAAAATAAAAAAGTAGAGTCCTTCAAGGATACATGCTGTAACCAGTGTTTTTTAAATTATTAAAAGAGTATTAAAAGTCATTACACTCTTAAGCAGTGAGCTGGTAGATAGTAACAAACTATTCAGAGTGGTAAAAACTAAAAGTGATTTTGAAGAGCTCTAGAAGGATCTTTGGGTTAATGGTTAATCAAACAGCAAACACAGTTCAATTTAAGAAAGTCTAAAGTGATGTACATTAGGGAAACTACTCCTCCTTGACCTGCCATCTCACACACAAACTGATGAAGCCTGCACTGTCTGTAACCAAGAAAAAGATCTTGATTCAAAGAATGGAAGCTGTGAAAAAGGCAAATGTTAGGGATCATGCCAGCAGGCCTGGGGACCCCAGGGGATGGGGGGATTAGTGAGGTGACTCCCTTATTTTTAACATCATTTTATTTTCTGTACTACTTTGATTTTTAGATTTTTATTGTATTTATTGACTGTTTTTAGCTTTGTCGTATGCTGCCCAGAGTTGCCTGTGGTGAAATGGGCAGCTATATAAATTGGTTTAATAAATGAATAATAAATAAGTAAGAAGGGACCTAACAATACAACTACCAGTAAATCAATGGTATATTCACAACTAAGATAATGTGCCCATTTGGGAAACAGTGCAGAAGAGGGCAATTGAAACGAATAGGACGCTCAAACATCTTCTTCACAAGAAAAGACCATAATGTTTGATACTCTTTATCCTAGAAAAAGGGCAAGTGAGGGGGACTTGATTGAAGGGTATGCAGTGACATCATGCATGGTATGGAGGAAATGGACAGGGATAAGGTTTTGCTCTGTCTCAGAATTGCCACCAGGAGTCCTCTTATGTAGTTGATTGGAAGGAGATGTAGAACAGTACTTCTTCATGTGTAATAAACCTGTGGAATTCAATATCACAAGATGTAACAGCCACTAACTTGGTAGGCTTTTGAGGGAACATATTCATGAAGGACAGGTCTGTCAAAGAAATGAGTCTTGAAATTCAGTGTTACTTCCAAGTTGGGGGAAGCATGTCAACTAGCTTGGGGATCCAATGGGAGTTTGCAGCACTGGGGCTGGCTGGTGGCTTGAGGATGCTCTCTCTGTCTTTTAACTTCATATATTTTTGTAAGATTTTTACTGGTTTTATGGTTTTATTTGTGAACCGCCTAGAGTCACTTGTATAGTGAGATGGGCGGTATATAAATTTGATTTATAAATAAATAAACAAACAAATGGTAGTTGCAGGAGAACAATAGTAAGAGAGGCATTATGTCTCCATCTCCTGCTTGAGAGCCCCAAAGGGAAACAAAAGCCTGGGCTAAAATGGATTTTGGCCTGATCCAGCAAGGCTCTTATGTTCTAAAGGGGTCAGAAAAAATGAATAATCAAAGCAAAGAATTATTGATCTTACAGAAAAGAAAGCAGGAACTTAGGCAATGTATACTAACAAAAATCATAGCAGCTGAAAGCAACAAGCTAAACCTGGAGGATGATCTTCAAAAAACTAAATAGGATCAGACCTAGTTAACAATTAAATGAGAGGCCACCAGGAAGTCTCAGACCTACAGACTAGATTGGGTAGTTCAAAAAAGCATATGAACTACCCAGTTTAGTATATACCATCTATATTGTTCCCATAAGATGAGTAAGTCCCACAAGGAGTCAAGCTCAACCTCAGGGAAACTTTAGTCATAGCAGAAAGATAAGCTGCTCTAAGATGGGACCAAGCTTTGAATATCAGAAACCTTTTATAAACCCAGATGGAGAGGGGTTGGCTTTGGAATCAGCTGACCATGCTCAGGTAGGTCGATGATGCAACCAGTAAGGCAATTTCTAGGCACTCAAGTCTGACAGATTTGAAATTATGGTGAAAGACGGCAGTTAGCGAGGACTACTACCATACCGGTGCTGGGGTTCCTCTCCTAAATCAAAATCTCTTGTGGATATAGGAATTTTTTCCAGCCGTGAGACATTTGTATCAACA
This sequence comes from Python bivittatus, assembly GCF_059951505.1. Taxonomy (NCBI): domain Eukaryota; kingdom Metazoa; phylum Chordata; class Lepidosauria; order Squamata; family Pythonidae; genus Python; species Python bivittatus. The sequence continues at coordinate 62,201,758 of NW_028277030.1, read as the reverse complement.
GTGATTTGAATCCAGTGTTTACCTCCAGTTAGAAAAAGTAATTCATTGCTAAACAATGGACTAGGATTATGTCCTGACTAAATTCTGTCCCATTGATTGCAATGCGAGAAATACGATTTTTCAACTCAAATGTTTGATTCGCTGTTGGAAATAAATGAAATATACTTTTCTAGGTATACCTTGAAGGACATTTTGTGGCAGGTGGAAGGAATAAACCTTCTTAAATGCCATTAGGTCATCTGAGCAAGTTGTCTACTGAGATTGGGTATCCCTCTTTGTTCTATCTCCCCAACAGCAACTTGGTGAAGTAGGCTGGACTGAGAGAGAGGGAAAAATAACTTTCCCAGGCCTTGGAGGCCCTGCTGGTTATGTTTTAGGGAGCGTGGCTTGTCTGAATGGGCAGGGTTTTCTTTTTTTTCCCCTATTTTTTAGCATAAGCCACCCAGATTCATTCCGGACTTGACAGCCTCTAAATCTCAACTAAAATAAAAGTAAAATACCAGATGACACTGACTTTGTTTTTCTATTAAAAGAAAAGTACATTCAATAGAATCAACATAACCTTGTAAAGTGTCACTCACAAACCTAATAATATAAACAGTTGCTCCAGAAAGAAGAATAACTATGCAGTTGGTTGCTTTTTTCTCAATACTATCTTTGTATAGCTGAATTAAAGCACAACCTGAAGTACCATTGATTTCTTTTCAGCAATTTTTAAAATCCCCAGTAGATGGAGGTAAAGATCGGTATCTTAGCACACCTTCAAAGATAACTATAGTAAAAGGAATACACTTACAGTCTTTTTAGGCACCCTATTGATAGGCCTACTATAGCTTGCAGATTTTATAGTGAACCCTAAAGCAGAAACATTAGAGAGCTTACATAGATTTCTATTTTTATGCTACAATATATAAAATGTAGCAAATAAAAAGCATTTCTCACAGACCACCCAGGCAAATCTAGATGCAGGTAAGCAGACTTGCAATCAAGCAAGCTGGTATGATTACCATCAGGTTCAACATCTCCTTATGAAAGATTTAAAGACTCCCTGTACCCATTTCTGGGTTTCATCCTAAGGTTATGGAATCATTATGTCTTACAACATTTCAGGACTGTGTACCTAGAATGGCTGGCCTGCTGGAGAGAGAGAGAAAGAGATAGATGATAGATAGAGAAATAGATAGATTTGATGTGCTGTTTTGCTGAAGCTCATTTATTCATTAACTATTGAGTGAAAAGATGTATTTGCCTTGCAGGAAATATTCCCATCAGCTTATAAGACTCTGAAACACATGAAAATATGATATCCATTCAGAGAAAACAACAAAACTGCAACCACAAAAACCAACAGGAGTAGGGGCTGAAATACAAGCCTAGACAGAAACAAGCATACATTCTGAGGGTTAATTTTTTTTATTATTATTTTTTTACAGTAGTACTGCCATAGTTATCTGTCTTCAGTCCTTGTACCTGTGGAGCTAAGAACTAAGACTGCGCTGTCCTTATATGTGTCAAGCTTAGAGATCTATTGGCTGAAAAGCTGCCAATAGGAACTCCAACTGAGTCTTCACGCTCAGGAGGCTCCTGGAGGTATAAGGGATCCATCAGTTCATATGATCCAAAATTTAGGCTTTAAAAGATGGTGGAGGAGAGGAGAAAAGAGAGAAGTATTTCCCTGAAAAGAAGGTGAGGTGTTCTCTTTTTTCTTTTAAAAATCCCCGTATGAGTTATCTTTGAAAAGGCAGGTTCATCTTTTACCCCTTGACCTAGAAAAGAAAGTTAGAAGACAAATGTAATGCAGACAGGGACCTGGGAGAATGGCAGTTGATTTAGGAAAGCAAGTACCTCACTTGGAATGGGGTAGTGAAGGCAGTGGGAGGAGAAATAGTGGGGATAGAGAGTGAAGTCACTTGCCACCACATATCCCTTGCTGACTGGGAAAAATGGATCCCACTCTGTACACCTTGCTGTGCATATGATAATAGGCTAGGAGGAGGAGAAAGAGATGGAGAAATCATTGGTCCCATACTGAGAATGGTGAGAGCAAGGGGGTCAGAGGAAGGCAGTTGAGCTGAGAACAATAGTTTAGTTGAATTTAATAGTGAAGGCAGAAGAAGAGGGACACTGTTATGATGTGGAAAAACAAACTGTAGAATCCATAGGGAAGAGAGAGAAAGCCAGTTTGGAAGGAAACCTTTTCGCCAAAAGTTCAGGAAATAGCTCATTATATCTCCCAGAAAGACCAACAGAGGTTGGTGCATAGAAACAATGCATTCTAGTAATTGTTGTCTACCGAGAATCTCAGAATCTACAGAAAGCCAGTTTGGTGTAGTGGTTAAGGCATCAGGCTAGAAACTGGGGGACCCTGAGTTCTAGACCCATCTTAGGCACAAAGCCAGCTGGGTGATCTTGGGCCAGTCACTCTCTCTCAGCCCTAAGAAGAAGGCAATGGAAACCACTTCTGAAATCTTGCCAAGAAAACTGCAGGGACTAGCCCAGGCAATCACCACGAGTCAACACTGACTTGAAGCCCTCCCCTCAAAAACAACAACAAAAACAAAACCAGAGAACCTCACTTTTCCCTTGTACATCTCAGTTCCTCACAGTCTGCCATTTTTAAATTGTGACTTCTGTTTTCACTTTCATTTCAAAACTGTGCGGTCCCAGAAAGATTATAGGAACTCTTCACTGGATAGGCTCGAGGAGAAGTTGAACAATCATTTCTTGGGATTACTTTAATTTGGATTCCTCAAGGAACAAGGAGTAGACTCAGTGGCCTCGAAGGCCTTTCCCATTCTGTAATTATATTATACAAAAATCATATCGCAAGCTAAATGGGTAATGTAGATGAGACTCCAGTTTACTTTGACATGCTATTCAATTACACCAAAGCAAAGAAAAAAATGTAACACCCTCACAACACGCCATGCATTATAATTGTGTTGACATATGACTAGATATGTGGCAAGATCAGGGTACATGCAAATGATTGGGGAAGTGAACGGTTGTGTAGAACGGTTGAGAGGCAAAGAAGAAGAAGAAGACACCCATTCTTTATTTTGCCACATTTTTGTATTGTTATTGTTTACTCTTCTTTGGGGGTTGTTAAATGACATAAAATATATGCCATGTTATATTCAATCTTCCTGGGAGAAGCAGTTGCTGGTTCTCCACTTTCAAGAGGTACAGGGAGCTGAGGCTCAGCAATGCTGCTTTTCCTCTGGAATGGCGTCCCTCTGGAGCTGACCTTGGCTGCCTCTGGAAGCAGCTGAAAATAGAACTCTTCCAAAGGGCTTTTGGGATTTGAGATCTGGTTTTTGTATGTTTTAAAGGTTTTATTATTGTTTTAATATTAACCGGTTACGGCAGATGTTTTTGTGGTTGCCTAGACCTGTAAAACTGCTGAGAGTCCTGCGGGAATGTGGTGAGGTGTAAATGTGCTAAACAGATAAATTAATAAATAACTATGCACAGTTGTCTTCTGTTTCAGTAAACGAAGTATCTGAAATTAGGTCCAGAGCAGTGTTTCTCAATCTTGACAACTTGAAGATGTGCGGACTTCAACTCCCAGAATGCTGGCTGGGGAATTCTGGGAGTTGAAGTCCACACATCTTCAAGCTGCCAGGGTTGAGAAACACTGGTCCAGAGACTAATAATCAGCCAATGTAAGTGAGACACAATAGGTCAGCCTTTCCCAAACTGAGGTCCTTTAGATAGGTCAGACTTCAACTCCCGTAATTAGCAGCAAGCAGTTTGTATAAGGGCTGAAGCTGGGGAGGCAGGAAGTAGTGCTGCTCAGGCCATACAAAACCATTATATAAACCCTGAGTGGGTACAGTCCAACCACAAAGCTGGGAAAAGCACAATCAAACATACACATGCAGACCCACATGCCTTGATTTCTGTGTTCTGTAAGGGAGCAGAGGAGTCTGTGGGATCCAATGCTTTCATCAAATTAGGAAAGCAGTGTTGTGTTGTTCCAATGGAAACTCCACCCCTTTCTTGCATGCGTGCAACATCACAGTGCACATACCAAGGAGCAGAGGTTGTATAACAAAGGTGCAACAGTGCAATGCTGCTTGCATCATGACACTAGGCAGAGATTCTGTGTATCTGTGTCTTCTTTTGTGTCTGCAATAAAGCAACTTACCAAGCTGTGTCAAGTCTGTGAAGCTTCTGCTGTTAACGCCTGGATGTGGGGTTAATGTGGCCACTACTGTACATGTGGCTAAGCATTGTTTTGCTTTTGAATCTAAAGCCTTGTGCAGCTCTAATTTTGAAGCTGACACATTCCATTCCAACTGCAGTTTCTAAACCTGCTTCAAGGGCAGTCCCTCAGCAAATCCACTGCAGTAATCCAACATCATTAGAACAAAGATACCAAAAATGCCTGAGCAAAGGCTTGTTTAAGCTAAAGTTTAGTATTTCTTTTTTATTCTTACCTGATAGGGCTTTTTGTCCAAAAGACAGCAGAAAAAGGAACTGCAGCCTGATATGTAGTGTAACTTGCATCCAGATGTTTAGCTGCATCTGAATGACAAGGTCCCATTGGAATGGTTGGCTGTGGCTTCTAACGCAGAAGGGAAAATGCTTCCCATCAAGGGCTACAAGTTGCAAGCACATGATCTGAATGTGATTCAAGGCCATTAAACCTTATAAACTCTATGAAGAATGGAAAATGAGAGATATCTTAAGCAATCTGCTATGGTATGAAATATACCCACAGGGCACAATGGAATTGGAAAAAAAAAAGTGCTAAAGAAGAATAAATTGTTTATTGCCTGGCCCTTTCTTGGTTTTATATGAGAAGTCAAGGGCTTTTTTAAACATTAAAATTTTAATGCACTTTTCAGCATGGTAATTTAAATAAAGTGCAAGCATCAAATATTGATTTTAAGTTAACTTATGACTGGGGTCTAAAACCTAATGATCATATTTCCTAAAGCTACGCAGTGTTGACCTCTATTGTATTTTATATTTTATGAGTAAAATTAAACTGCAGCTCCAGAATTGAGGTGTATAGTTATATCCTGTTATTAGAAATTCATTTCTCCCAATCTGGAAAAAAGAATATTAAAACCTTTCCTTCAAACCTCTATTGAAGTTTTTGTTTCCTTTCCTGAACTTGGAAAAGTTTTCAGTTTCTCTCTCCAGAGGTATTTTGTGTCACATGCAGTCAATGTTTCCTCAAGCAGTAAGCCGCACTGTGCTCCATGTGGCTAGGAGAAACAGGTTTGATCTCTGCTAAAATGGGGGGGGGGGGCGGGGAGTAGGGGTCATGTGAACCTACAATATTCTTGCCTTTCTACTTATGTTCCTAATTTTAACCTCAAATGACTGAGCTGTAGAACTTAATTATGATAAATCTGCACTAGGAAATGCTTAGGTTTATATAGGAATACATTCTAGTGCCCATATCTGCCAGCACCCCCCCCAAGACAGCTCCTGCACTGCTCATGAATTAAATTACAATTAAAACCATAACTTAAAATGATTTCTGCAATGTTCTGAAGTCTTCTAGATCATGTGAAGATCTCATAAGAATGCAATGATCCTGCAAGACATTTCATGCAACGATGCTGCAATGTTGCAGAAAAGCACTAAAACCTCATGAAATCTCAAGTGACAATTCTGATCTCTCATGAAGTTTCAGCATTTTCATGAAAGATCATGAACATGGCTTCAATACATAGGTGGGCAAAAGGGAGGCTTGTGGGATTTCCCCCCTCTCTCCTCAAAACTGAAAATCCATTAACTGTACAGTAACCAAAATTGAGACTAGGGCAGAAAAACACACAAGATGGCTTAAGGCCAGTTACATATTGTACACCACAAGTCAATTTTTTTCATTAATCTTCATGGATATGTCCAGAGCTACAACCACTCTACAATAGATTAAGAATTATTTCACAAATCAAAGTTTAAAACTGGCTAGTAGGTCTATACAAAGACCTGATTAAAGGTAACAAATTATTTTTAAATGTGATACAATTGAAGAACACTGAGGCTGTGTTTGCATGAACACTGAAATGTAAATTAGTCAACTGCATGCTAGCTTAATGTGTTGTGTGAACCTAATCTATATGAATAGTGTATGTATTGGGCAAGGTATTGGGCAAAACAGGCTTCAAGGTAATGGGCAAGACAAGAAAATTAGATTAACTGAAATAGCCCAGAATAAGCACTGTTGTTGTTATTGTTGGTCACACAGACAGCCAGATATTTAGACTGGATTTGGCATTTTTATCCACCTATCGAGTCCTTCCCATGGACCTGGGATAGGCAGATGATGTTGTTTGATGGTGAGTTGCTCCGCAGTGAGATGGGCAGTGACAAATTTGAAATATAAATAAATAAAATAAATAAATTATTATTGTTGTTGTTGATGTTGGTCACACAGCCAGCCAGATGTTTAGACTAGATTTGGCATTTTTATTCACCTATCAAGTCCTTCCCAAGGACCTGGGACAGGCAGATGTTCTTTGATGGTGTTAAAGGTATCATTGCAGGATGTAAGCTTTTCCAAGTAAAGCTGCCTTTTGCAATTGCCTGATGGTGTTTTTGTTATTGTTGTTGTTGTTGTTGTTATTTCCAGCCTTTTTATATATAACTCAAGGTGGCGATTATGGGTGTGTTGTATGAACACAACCAATGTTTGATTAATAGAGGACTAGCCAGAACAAAGATTTTTTGTTGTTGTCATTTTACTATAAAGTATTAGAAATCAAAAACTCATTCAAATCTCCTGTAAGCCACTCAGAGGTCTACTGGTATGCTATCTAGAATCCCAAAATCTTAAGGTTGGAAGGGACTTTGGAAGTCTTCTAGTTCAAGTCCCTGCCCAGGACAGGAATCATCATACTATTCCAGACAAATGGCTGTCCAACCTGTGCTTGAAAGCCTCCAGTGAAAACCTCTACCCACAAATCCAGGAACCCTGATGTAGCCCAAGACTGCATTAAGCTCTAGTCCTGCCAGGATGCTCAGAATGGGGTGGTATGAAGAAGCATTGGCAAAAGGGCCTCCATGGAAGGAGATGAAATCACTCCTTGCACAGGTACCTCCTTTACCAAAATGTGATTGCAAGAGGCACAGGGATAAAGGTATTATTTAAGCTTGCTGTTTGGCCCAAAAGGCAGACCTGATCTCTGAGTTCTGAGGCAGCTTGGCAATGGGAAGCTGTGAGAGCCTGGGAGAGAGCATTTTCTGCTGGAGGCCCCTCTACCAAGTTTAAGCCTTCTTGCACCAGATGGAAATTAAACTTATAGATATACTACAACTCTTTGCCCTGATCTATTTCTTTACATTTGGGAACCTATTTTTCAATTAATTCCTCTGGATAAAGACTGGGCAAAGGTGTGTGAGCAAACAAATCACCAGCATCCCATTGGAGCCCCACCTTTCATTGCTGTCTAAAGCAGCTTGGAGGGAAAAAGTAGAGCAGAAATGTAGGGCTGTAAATTATTCAAGTGATGCTGCCATTTCTGGAAGCAAGGAAGGTGGTCTGCCCATAAAACATTAACATGACATTCCAAGTAGTGACAGGTGGTTTGGGAGAAGCCTGATGAGTGAAGAGAGCTGAGCTCTGTGGGCAGAGAATTGTGTTTGGCTGTGAACACATACACACACCCTGGGTGCTTATTTCCACACAAGCCCCCTACCGATTTTGGAATATGGGTACAAACAATGCTCAGGTCACCTTGCTTGTCACTTCCAGGATGAGTTTTGTCCAGCTTGGAAACCGAGGCAGAGTCAGTATTCTACTTTCCAGTCCTCACCTTTGCAAAGGTGAGCTGTCTGTCCTGTTTCAGAATTAAAACATCCTAAATAGTGTTTAATAGTTCTGACTGAGAAGATGGAGACCTGGTTCATTTGCGCCTGACACTGATTTTCCCTGGTGCCACCGAAAAGAGCAGATGTAAAGAAAGATATGACTGGTTTTTAACCTCACTAGACAATGCAGGTTTGCCCAATTCCCTGGGCTGATAATCACATTTTTCACAAGGGCAGCTTAAGGCAATGTCAAATGTCATTCTATTTAATGACATTCTGGCTTTTTAGAACTAAAATATTACATTGGATATAGCATGAAGAAACTCTCAGAGCAATGCCAAGGAAATCTGTTTCCACTGGGACGTGTGGAGTTAAAGATTGAATAAGTCTCCTAAATATCATCTTACCAAATGAATTCTGTTTCCTTCTTTGCCATATTTTATACATTTTAATTTCATTTTCAGTTGGTGATAAAACCAAGGGAAACACACTATCTAGAGATTTGGAAAGGTGTGAATTTTACCCCCAAACATCCTAGAGCAACTTGTGTTTACCAACTGATGCTGCTTAGCAGTGGTACCCACTTCTGACCAATGAGCTGAATGTAGCTCATAAGGTCTTCCCTTGTAGCCTGGGGAAGCCAGTTACCAGCCCCTCTCCACAAGACCTGCCCCTGCCCCTTCCCCATTTCCAGCTCTAGTTCAGTCCCTCCCTTCATGTTGAGCAAAGGGCTAAAATAGATGGGCATTGAGAGAAGATGCGGGGCTTCTTCTAGATGAACCCAGAGTCACCAAACTGGGATGGCACATAAATATTACTAAGACTGCTAATATTACTAATGAGGTTGCTGGTGCTTACCTATAAAGCCTTACATGGCACAGGGCCAGGTTATTTGTGGAACCATCTCTCCCCTGTCTGTTTCATCGGATCTGGCAGGGTGGTCATGCTCTGGGTCCCTTCCATGATACAATGACATCTAGTGAGACCCAGGAAGCATGCCTTTTCTGTCATGGCTTTTGCCCTGTGGAACAGCATCCCCCATGAGATCCAGATGGCCCAGACCCTGTTAGCCTTCTAGAAAACCTTGAAGGCCTGACTTTTCCCCCAGGCACTGGGGCCAGGCTGTTAGTTGAGCCTGACATGTATGGGATATTGATTGTAATGTGTTTTAATGATAGACTGTGTTTTTGTAGGGTGTTTTTTTTTTTTTTTTGTATTGTGGATTTGCCTAGAATCACATGATTGAGATGGGTGGCTATATAAATCCCACAAACAAACAAACCTTGCCTGCCAACAACAATTAGCTTGCTTAGTTTGTACTTACATGTATGCATGTGTATCCTTGAAGCCCCCCAACTCACAGCAACTAGTCTTTCTAATATGTAAATGTGTCCATGGATGTGAATCTGGCTTGGGGCAAGATTCAGTTCCTCATCTTTGTTCAACAGCATCTTGCACATTCTTAACCCATTCCACCTGTAGGATACATAAGCTGAAGAGTAGCCACGGTCCTATTAAAACCACTTTCTGATCTTTATCCTGTTTATCCCTAATTTTATTCCAGCAGGAAAAAAATAATCATTTTCTAAAATTCTTCTGAAGCCTTAGTGATAATGCTAAGAAATGGCAACTGGTCTCATTAAAATAAACTAGTGAGGACATTTTCTATTGTAATGAAGAGCAAGACATCAGGCAACAGATTTAGAACCGATGTCATGTCAATGTCAAACAGCTACTGAAACTACTGTTCACTCAGGACATCCAGGGCAGTCCCATACACTTAGCAAGATGAAATTTCAAACGTGCTGAAATGATGTTGCCATAAATCTGAACAATCAGTCCAGCTAATCTAGTTCTGTCTGCACTAATAGGCATAAAACTTTCCAGCGTCTCTGATAGAATTTTCTCAACTTTGCTTTATCTTAGTGGCTAAGATATAAACCATGAACTACAAAGTCTCTGATCTAAAACTTGCTTTTTTTCATGAATTCACTACGCAGCTATGTTTCCCATCAGCACTCTGGTGAATAATAAGATTGACCTTTCTTAAAGAGGACATGTAAAGTTAACAAATAATTATAATGTATGGGAATTGGTTTGAATATCTGAAACTGATGATGATGATCTTTCTGTAACCCTTCAGCTGAATATATCAAAGTCTGCAATGGTGAACTCGAAATGTACTAAACTATGCCATACTGGTGAACTAGGACTCATTTCTTAATATTTGACTTCCGCAAGGCCATCCCTTTCCTCCTTCACTCACACCAGGTCTAATTTTTAAAAATATTTTCAAAAGGAAATGAGGATCAAAAAGAGTTGGCTTGGATATTAAGAGAAGTGGCAGTGCGTAGGGCACCTCCATGGCAAATATGATCTTACTAACTCATTGGAGTTTACTGACACTGTGAAACCCATCTGTTCAAAGGAATGTTGAAGAACTTCATTTCCAGATGCTTTCTGTTTTTTATTGTTATATACTTATAACTCACACAAATATACCTAGGTTTTTTTTAATCTGTTCTCCTGCAACAGTATACTTCATTGCTCTCCTGTCTTGGATCTTGTAAGTCAATAGTGCCAGCTGTCAAGAACACTCACTGGATTTCTGTGGCTGCACATTGTGCTAGTTTTATAGCTATGTGCCTTCACAATTTTGTCAGGGTAGTGTAACTGTTCACTTTCCATTTTAATCTTGGCTCATGGATGGACCAACTTCTTGCCATGTCTTCTATCTCCAGAGGTAACAGCCTGGTTTCAACCATGCTTGCAGAAGGTAAGCCAATTCCTCTATTAATGCCAGATACATAATAAGCTTCAAAAACTACATTTATGCAATGAGTGGCTGGCTCCAGCATGGTTCCATGTTCCAATATATTTGTATTCATTACTTCCCATTTTAAAAGACACATATACTTCATTCGGAGGGAGGTGAGTTGTTTTTAAATAGCGCATACATACATACACCCCCATTCTTGAATTACCATAAATCTTACAGATCAAGGATTACAACAAATGTATGATGAAGGCCACCATGATTAGATTCACCAGAGCATATTCACATTCAGACATGAACAAGCATCATCCTGAGATTAGCCTGATACTTGTAGTATCTCCTGGGGAAATCATGAGTAGATAAAGCTCTTTTTTCCCCCTTCTTTCCCAGAAGGGAGGAGGATAGGAAGCCCATAATGTGCTGAATTGTTGGCATGAGTGAGCTGGCTAAAGCACTGAATGGTTCTTCATTCCCAGCTGCTGGTTGATTGATAGAACTGAATTGGAAATAACTCTGGAGGGAACAGTTTTCTTTGCCTTCCATCTGGAGCTGCTGTGTTGTGACTCATGAAGATGGCTACCAATCAGGACGATTTGGCAGGAATTCTCTGCCAAGCACAATTTGGATGCTGGGGAAAAAGCAAGTTGTCAGGGGGGAAGTGTCTGGAAGGAAGCAAGTTTCGATTAGTGTAATGGTGGTGTCTCTTGTTAAAAAGAAATGAAGCTCTTGGAAACTGTAAGGACAGAGTAAACAAAGGGTCATTCGTGTCTTTGAAAGCCAATGGAATACCTCCTGTGCTACGTTTCTTCTCTTCCATAGCCATTGCTTCCTAACGGGCCAAGTTCTGACCTTAGGTTTGCACCATCCACTGCTATAATGGATGTCAATTAAACATATGAGGAACTAACAGCTGCCTCTGTCTCTAAATTGCTACCAAACATTTTTCTTCCATATGGTAAAACCGAGGTCCAAATGTTCTCTTGCACTTGCTCCCCAGTGAATTGTTTGCAACTAAAAGTTTTAAAGTGGATTTTTTGCTGTCATTGGAAACAGAAGAGTCTGGGAATTGTTGTGAGAAAGTATATTTCTGTTGTCTGGGAACTACAAGATTACAACTATTTTTTTTTCATGGATTTGGACAAAAACAAATTATTCAGACGCATCAGGATAAGTTATTAAAATAATTAAAATGTAGAACAGAAGTAAAACTTGGCTTCAGTGTTTTTGCCGAGCTAAGTACTTACAACTATCTGATGTGGTGATAATAGAATTTTCTGCACTGCCAAACCTGATATGCATTTATTAATTTGTTAATTTATAATTCATATGTAACTGGAAGAGTTAAGTGGGGTGTTTGTACCTATGTTATCCTTACACTAATCTCTGCAGGCATTAGCTGAAATCCTTAGAAACACTGGGAAGTTACAATGAACTCTCCCTCCATACCATTCTTTCCAATACAGTCATTTTATACTTCTGCCTACGAAAAGTAGTGTTTGTGTAAACGGGTGAGTGTGAGTCAGGGAAGGACCTGACAGAAGAAGAAGGAGCTATGGGAGGACAGGTTTTTCTGGTATAATATATTATTGTGTGATCTTGTTATAGAATGTCCCCCAAATCACCCAAGATCTTACAAGATGATCATATCTCATCTGATGAAGTAGCCTTAAAATCTCCTGCAATCTCATGTGAAAAAGCTGAAATTCTACCACATGTGATGATTTCTTGAGATGTCAACTGCGATCTAGGGATACCCTCAATTATTCTTCCCATGGGCAATATATTTCTGTCTCCTGTAACAATCGATTGGGTTTTCTGATGTTTAGGATTTGCACAACTATAATCCCCCCCACAACACAGCTCATTGATCATGGAATGCTGACAGCCAAGGATCATAAATTGCAGTATATTCAGTGGTATCTGAAGAAGGGGTCAAAATATGCAAGATAGCACCATCTTGTAAATTTTGCAACACCCCTTCCTGCTGCAGATGCCACTGGGTACACAGAAAGGGAAGGGTAGTGGGATGCAATGTATAGGAAAATGCTGTGACTGCTGGATCCAGAAACAGAAGCTTGGGACACTGCAACGTTTTGCCACAAGTTGCATTTCAACACACTTTATTGAAGGGTGACTGCATAGAGAGGTAAAGCTGAAATATGCTGGAGAAAAAGCTTGTTGCCTCTTGACTTGCCTTTCCAGTGTTCTTATCTTCTCCAGTGATATTTTGTCCTTGCAACACATAAATAACTTTTCATCTAATGTAGATACTAGTTTTCTAAAATGATATATTTATCCAAGTAAGTTTAGTTTGCCTCCTCAAGGTCAGCTTGTTCTTGAGGGGAAATCTTCCCCGTCTTCCTGATGTCTTCCTGCTTGCTGTTTTTAGGCGTAATTGCTGAGAAGTTTGTAACATAAATCATACTAAACCTTAAGAGTTTCATTTCCTCCCTAGTGCTATGTTTGTGCATCATTTCTTCTGAAGAGAATGAGTCAGGTAGCCTGTGGCTTTCTATGACATGGAAACTGGTCTTCCCACTTGTCAATCCAGGAGCTGTCAGTGATAGGCTGCACATCAGATGCCACATAGCTGGGGCTGCACATCAGATTCCACATCAGATGAAGCAAGGTTTTGTTGGATCAGGAATAGCAACATGTCAGGGCTACAAGATCTGGACTGAAAAAGTCTGGAAGACCACTAGATAGTAGTTGGAGTTTCTGTGTCTCTTTGCCACCATCTAGTTACTATCTGTAAGTTTGTAGCCAGATGTGGTAGCCTTACAACCTGCAGCATTCCAGATGGCTAGTTGAATAAAATTCCAGCAAACCAATCCAGCAGCCATGTTTCATAGGAACTCTGAGATTTGTAGTTTGGCAACTTCCAGATTGCCAGAGGTTGCTTGTTCATGGTTTGGAGGAAGTGTTCTGCTTGCTCAAAATCACCATCTGGTGATGCTACAATAGCAACCTTCCCTAACTAGGTACCATTGAGATATGTTGGGACTCCAACTCTCAGAATTCCTAACCAGCAAGAATTGTGGGAACTGAACTCCAGTTGGGGATGCCTACATCATGGAGTTCAGGCATGGGTAACTTTGAAGAGGGAGGTAGATGGCAGGGATGGCATCATGATCTTAGTCCCTCCCCTTTTGTTATGTGCATGCAGCATTGACACATATGCAAAAGGATTGAGGCTTGGGTCACAGTGCTGTGCCCACCATCCAGACACTGCTGTATTCAGGAAGGAAAAGATTGGGCAAAGGAATGGGGATTCCCACAAATTTAAAGAGGGATTGCAAAGTTGGTCTTTGCATTGATCTGGCTGCTGGATCAATTTTCCTAGGAATTTTGCAGGGAGAGAGCACTGAATGGGTAGAATGTGGAAGAAGCAAGGGAGTGAGAGCATACCATGTGCTTCTATGAAGATGTAGGCCAGTACTAATTATAGGCATAATTTACTTTTGATCCCTTCTCTATCTGAGAAGTGCTACACAGTTACAAGTTTGAGTGACCACAGTTCTATATGATGTGCACAATGTATTCCTTGTCACCTTCCAATCCATTCTGGAGGTAACATAACTTGTTCATTCTCTTTTATTCACACCTAAGTTCCCTAATATGGGGGACTTTAAGTTTAATGTCTTTACATTATATTGATTTAAATGGGAAATATTTAATTGTATGCTTAATTTTCTCACGGAATAAATGGGACATTTTTTGAAGATGTGGACCTATTTACATTGTACATTTTCCATGTACAAGTTCTTAAATTCAATCTCTAGGATTTTCAGTAGGAGTTAAACCTTAGAGAACTACTGCTGCTCAGTGTGGACAGAGCTGAGCTAGATGGACTGGCATTTACCTATGTTCCTGTAAGTGTTTAATGCTTTTTTTAAAAAAAAATCACAATGTTTTTAATGTGACTGGTCAACAGAAAATGGTAGCAATTGATACTTTTAATATAATCATTTATATTAACATTTTTTAAATAGGAGTAGGAACTTTCCCCTACTAAAGTTAAGCTACCTTGCCTGAGTTATCACAGACAAAACTTATTCAGGGCAAGGTATAATCCATTAGGGGCACAGGCTAACCAACTCAACAGTCTCTTTGCTTGACTTCATGGTTCTCCTTAAACCCAAAGTCCTGCCAGCTTTAGAGTAACAATTGCATCTCCCTGATCTTTTCCAGGGCTCTTCCTTAAAAAAATGCTTTGGAGAGAAATTATTTGGGCTAGTTGGTTTCCCATGGGTCAAGGGAATGACCACAAGGGCTATCAGAATTAAGGCTTTTTGATCTTCAGTCCTTTCCAGCCTACCTTTCCATGTACCAACAGAACTTGAAACCTCAGTTGACTTTGACCCTTCCATCACTATGAGAAAGGTGAAGCTCAGCTAATGCTAAGAACTCAGAACATTTCCATGCACAAAAGTTGATCTGGAGTTAAACCTTGAAACTGGAGCATGAGTAATGGGGAATGTAGGTGATTGGGGCAGGTGGGATTATAGTAAATGTAATTATAGCCACATTGCCTCACATATGTAACATTTATATAGCATAATACCAGATTATTCCTATTTATGCATTCCTTTCAACTCACATTAAGCATGACACACCAATTACTATCATTCAAATCACTTAGTGCTCCAATTACCGCACACTCCAAAGTGCATGGCTTTGATTTATGAGGCTGGATCACAGGATCCCCACAGGAACTCAGGCTCAAAGCCAATGGCAATTTTTTTTTTCATAATACTGTCCGTACTTTGTTTATATTTTGAGGGATGAACATTTGGGAAGTTTGTTGAAAAATGATAAAGACAATGCTATAATGCCGCAGCAGTTATAGGCTGTTTTCTGATCCATTCTGTAACTGGGGAATGGCACATTACTACAAGTGTGAGTAAGAATAAGCAGGGCTACCAATAGAAGAAAATCCTGTTGGAATAAAATAATAGTTGTTTTTAAATATAAGTAGGATACAGACAGGCTTCAATACTGTGACCTCCTTATGAACAAATCCTAAAGACAGTCACTTCCTGGCTGGTGTGGGTCTTCCGGGCTGTGTGGCCATGTTCTGGAAGTTTTGTTTCTTAACGTTTCGCCAGCATCTGTGACCGGCATCTTCAAAGAGCAGGAGCACAGACAGGAGCAGTTCTCTCTGTGCCCAGGATGATGTGACCCTTAAGGAGAGAGAACTGCTCCTGTCTGTGCTCCTGCTCTCTGAAGATGCCGGTCATAGATGCTGGTGAAACGTTAGGAAACAAAACTTCCAGAACACGGCCACATAGCCCGGAAGACCCACACCAGCCATCGTACTCCGGCCGTGAAAGCCTTTGACAATACACAGTCACTTCCTGTTTGTAGTATATAAACACTGATTAATATTATATTAAGTAACATACCAGGTATAATTCTTGCATATTGAATCTATTCTGAATTATCATTTTCACACTAAATTTAATAGAGAAAAGGTGTAACTTTTCCAGCTGTGTTATGACAGAAAGTGAAATGCCATTCCCATCTGCTGTAGGGGTATACATCATGGCTGGAAGTCCTTTGGGAGTCTCATCAAAGATGGCATCTTTCAAACACAGTGTAAGAGCTCCATATTCCTTTTATTTGTGTCATCTTAATCTTAAAATTGTTATAAGTAGAAACATTTCTGGAAAATGTTATGCGTTGTGAAGTTTCTTAGTTTACTGATTTCTTATTAAAAGGTTTATTCCATTATCATCAGAAATGAACAGTTTTTAAAAGTATCAGTTAGAGATTCTAAGTATTTGCATCAATATGAGATTTTCCAAATTCAATTTTTAATAAATCTAGCTCCTGAAAATGACCTTCTTTGTGGCTGATATACTGCCAGTCCTCTTTTGAATTTTTGCTAGAGAAATAATATGGTCTTATTAGCTCCATGGAAATGATCTTTGGTCTCAGAATTTAGTTCCTGATTCTGATTTTGTATCTTTGACTTCTCCCACTTAATGCTACTATGTCAGAAGTTGAAGAACTGGGTGGAACCTCCCTTAAGGTGAATTTGTAAAAAAAAAAAGAAGAAAGATACAGCTGCATTTCTCCCACTTTTTTCTAAAAAATTAAAGAGATGGCAGCATCCATTATGTTTCTTTTGCATATAGATCAATCCATATTGGGTTTCATCAGCAACATACCCCTATGAGACCCTTTAAAGAATAACCAGTGTCATTAAACAAACCCATTTTGTGCGTAAAGTTAGGTTTTCTGAAAGCAAACCCTTAAAATGTCTTTGCTTTGCAGTGCTCATTGGCAATCACTTGATGGAGCCAGCTAGTTCCCGAACATTTGTTTAGTTTTGCACAACAGCTGTCAGTGTCTCAAAAGCATAACAGGATGAGGTCTCAAAAGAACAGCCTCTTGTGTTGATGGTAATGAGCTTGTATTCTGTCAGCCTCATTGATGGCTATTGTGATAAGCCCCAGATGAGGATCTTTTTCAGACAAGCTTACCATGCTTAAGGGGGGAAACTCTCAGTAGTCCAGCTATTTGTTTAGTCTCTTGCAACTAAGGGGGTCTCCAAATGAACATTCAGAAAATGAAGGATATGGGAACAGTCACAAACAGGCTGGGCATCAATATTTGATCCAATATGTTAAACCATAACATGTTAAACACACAAGCAAGTCCTATTCAGTAGAAGTCTTGTTTTATTCCCTACCTTTTCTTCCTCCCTCCCTGCCCTACAAGATCTTTGGAGAATTAAAGATAAGAAGAGAAACTGAAGTTTTGGTTTAAAGAACACTGAAACTTAAAAAAAAAGACGGAGAGCATTTCCTGCTACTGATGTTCAGCTTAAAAAAGTACTAAAGAAAAGAACTGATTTCACTAAAGAGTGGGAAGGAAGAATTATGGAAACATCAATTGTAATTAGTTTGTTCCTTAAGAGTTGTACACCTAGTGTAGCCTATGTAGCAGAAGGGGTGAAATCTCAAGTTCCTTTAATACAAAAGAGCTAAAGGAAACTTAAGCTGAACCTGCCAATCTAGAGAGTGGGTAGAGATGATCAAAGTCAGGGAAAGTCGAACTCTGACTAACCAGCTTCGAGTGAGAAGATTTCCCTCTCTCTCCAGTGAGTTTCTAAAAGGGGAAGAGGGCCAGCTCCATTTTGTCTCTGTTGTTTTGTCTTCCATCGCAGGAGGAGAAGGCTCCTCCTTTGGGCTGGCACCAGCCAATTAAGAAAATCACTTCAACCCAGGGTTCCTCAACCGTGGCAACTTTAAGATGGGTGGACTGGGGAATTCTGGGAGTTGAAGTCCACCCATCTTAAAGTTGCCACGGTTGAGGAACCCTGCTCCAACCCACTGAAAGGTTGAAGACACAGAAGAAAACAGCCACAAGGAATAGCAGAGCTACTTGTTGATTAGGATATTTTTCTTCATTTGTTTTATAGATTGACCTGGGCTGTGCATTTATATCCTGAGTCCTATTTTTCTCTATCTGAAAGGCTTATGTCTCTGTGTCTCTGTATGCATGCATACATATATTTATTCCTCCTTGGAAGAGTATTTATTTTTATTTATTTATTTATCAAATTTATACACCACCCATCTCACTATGTAAGTGACTCTAGGTGACTTACAAATAAAAAAAGCAATAAAAACAATTATGAATCTTTACTATACACACACACACACACACACACACAACACAAGGTTAAAAGATGGGGAGAGCATCCTCAAACCACCAACCTCCTGTAGTGCTGTGAGAGTAGTGGCCAAAGTCATGATATTTTCTTTTCCTTTTTTCCCATTGTCTTTAACTCTGATTTACAGTGGTACCTTGGGATACGAACGCCTCTACTAATGAACTTTTCGGGTTACGACCAGCTCCGGCTGCAAAAATTTACCTCGATGTGCGAACTCCGCCTCGGGGTATGGCCATTTTTCCACCCTGACATGTGGTCCGCGGCCGTTCTCCTGCTGTGCCGCGCCGCGCTGCACTGCACCTGGCCGTTGTCCCGCCGCGCCGTGCCGCGCCCAGCCTTTTTCCTGCTGCACCGCGTGGCGCCCAACCTTTTTCCCGCCGTGCCGCACAGCGCCCAGCCGTTCTCCCGCCCCTGACGCGTGGTCCGTGGACGCCAGAATGGATTAACGGTAATTACATTGAACCTTATGGGAAAATTTGCTTCGGGGTGCAACCAAATTCCGGAGGGCGGAAAGGATTAACCGGATTTACATTGAACCCTATGGGGAAATTTGCGTCAGGTTACGACCAACTCGGGATACACCCAGAGTCACGGAACGCATTAAGTTCGTATCCCGAGGTACCACTGTAATTCCTTAACGTTAATCTACTGTACATAATAAAGACTTGGATCTTGAATTATTACTGTAATTCTGAAAGAGAATTTAGCCTACATGCCTCTGCTGTTCTTCTAATGTAGAGGAAAAAGCAAGAAAGCAAGAAAAAGACAGCCTAAGGCATGAGTATTCTCCCCCTTCTTCTTCTTTCTAATAAACTATGCAGAGACAGATTTTTCTCTGGGATTAAAAAAAAGTCTCTCCCCAGGAGTGTGGGAGGGTGCAGGAGGGTTGTGAGTAGAGGATCTAGAGACCTTCCCTGGGGAAGCCAGGGGAACACAATCCACCATATTTTTTGGAATGCATGTTCTTTCAAGCACCAACCCCACTACAATTTCCAAAGTCATCAACCAAGAAGAAAAAATAAGGTCAACAAAGGACTAGCAACATATCAAAGACCACTGTGGAAGATAATAAAAATGATTAAAGTGGGACTTTTGGGAAGTATGTAGTCCATGCTATACTTAGCAAGAAGTGAACAAATGTGGTTATATTGCAACACCTAAAACTCATGATGTTATCCATGAAGGTATTTTATCTCTCTCTCTGAAACTTTACATCAGTGTTTGACACCTTAAGGGTGGCCCTGACTTTGCAAATTGAAAAGTAGAATTATCACTCCATTTGTAATCTCCTGCCGAGTTTAGTGTTAAAAGAAAAGAGGTTTCATTCCTGCCAGCAGTGCTATGGCCCAAAGGAGGAATAGCTGAGAAACTATTTTAAAAGATGGAAATGTGTGTCTTGAAATGAGGTAGCTCTAATAAAAATAGCTTAATTTTTCACAATAGGCAGAAAAACAAAGCTGTTATCAAGGTACTTTTAAAAGCATTTTCAATATGTTCCATAATTGGCATCAGGATCAAATTAGAAGAAAATGAGTGGGTAGGTGGGATTTCAGTGATTCCTTCTTAGAAGACCTGAGGGGGAGATGAACTCTGCTTCTATTTTTCCTCACTAACCCTATGACCTCTCTGACTGTGCAAGTAGTCTCCACTTTCTGTTTTGCATTGCCCTGCCTGCTGAAATTGCCTCTCCCTATCTATCTACAGCAAGGTTCCTCAACCTTGGCAACTTTAAGACGGGTGGACTTCAACTCCCAGAATTCCCCAGCCAGCCTTGCTAGATAAGACATTCCTGGAATAGCTTTCGGTCTGCCTGCCCCTTGCTGCCCAGGTGCATAGTCAAACACACCTTCTTCCAGCCAGAGTCTTCAGCTATACCTCAGAGGACTCTTAGATGTGTGCATTGACTGAGAGAACACTCAGCCTGTGTGGAAACTTAACTTATTTCTGGGCAATGCCAGAACCCCCAATGTATTTCAGGTAAATGCATTTTTAAACTTCAATAGGAGAAGAAATTAGAGATGACAGTGGAGAAGCAAATAGTCCAATCCAAGATGTAGGCTGCATTTGGTTTCTTTAGGCTTCATTTTCCACCTGGAAATAAGGGCAATTGTATGCAAATCCAATGCTTCACATTGTAATTGGATATGGATATGAGTTTACTGATGCCACTTAAAAAAAAGAAACAAATAGTGAACAAAGATTGATAGTGATTGATTGAAAGAAATAATGAAGTTAAAATGTTGCTAAATAATCTCATCATGAAAGTATTACAGAAAAGTATTCTTCACTTCCTATTTATTCAGCTAATGGAGTTACTGTGCTGCTCAGAACTATGTGAATTGCAAGTTATGTCTTTTGACTGGAACAGTTTTGTAGAATGGGGTTACATCAGCATTGGCTGAATTTTTATAGCCATTATTATTTTAACTGAATTTGGAGTGGGCTATTCATTCAAATAAAAATCTAAATAAATAAACACCTTAAATTATTCAAATGCTTCACCATAATATTTTGCTCTTATGATGTATTTATTCCTCCATCCATCCATTTATTCATGTATGAATATGGTTCATGCGCTGGGAATGCATATTATTTATTTTTTGTCTGCTATATTGAGTGTGGCATGAAAGTTTACAAAAGATAATAAATGTTAGTTTTTGTGTTTTCTGTATACGCAGTTATTTAATGTATATAACTTGGATTGCTTCCATATTATATTCTCATTCATTATAATATATTCATTATATTATTTCAGAGGATTAAGAATAATTATTTCTTTGTACTACCATTTTATTTTTCTCTGCTCTCATTAACTTCTAGAACAAAAGATGACACTAGAAGAAAGTGAAATTTGTAAGCCTTTTCTAATGTAATTAAAAAACAAACAGAAAATTTGAATGTGTTGCTTAGCACCCAGAGCAGCTGTATGCCACTAATTTGGGATTATGTCTGTTGTTAGAGTTCAGCTATAAAGCATATGTCTGAAGAGTGCTAAGTCAAGGTTTAAGGTTATTGTTGGAAGCATAAATGCTTTTGCTTTCCTAATTTCTCAGTTTTTCAGTGTCTTTGCAATTACATTTATCTCTAAAATTGAACTTTGTGGCTTGGGATACACAGAACTTCCTTCTAAGAAATTCAGGAAATCTCACTGAAACTCTGCTTTCAGAAGTTTTATCTAAAGACCCACATAGTTGCACGGAATGTTACTTAGGAGAAAATGTCATTGCAGCCCTTTAATTTTTGGTGTTTCATGTGTTCCTGCCTTGCCTGGGGCCTTCCAGTATGGAACAATTTGGAACCAAATGTCAACAAGAGAGGTCTAGTCCAATTCCATGCTTCTTCAGTGGTTATGATTTTCATGAACAGAATTAAAAATTCAGAGCAAGCAGGCTTCCCTCTCCATTTTTAGATCACTCAGATATGAGTGCTTTGCAGATAATATGAATAACAACACGATCAACATATTCCCTTTGTAAGTGCTATTAACATGGGGTAGAAAGAGAATAGGAATGAGGTGCAGTAAGGAATGATTTCCGATTTGAGAATGTAAGTAAAGGAGAGGAGCCGAAAAAAAAAAAAAATAACCCAAAACTATTTGAGATATGTCAGTGAGAGATAAAATGCTTCTTTAAATTCTAGAAAATGGAAAACTTAATGAAAGGGCATTTGCTACATAAGCTGTCCAAACATACTGGAGTTAGTTACAATTCTTATGACCTGCAAGAGATTTGATGTGACATTGGGTTAAATGAAGCAGGGGCTGCAAGAAAAAGGGTCATAAGAATCAGTGGAAGTCTGTCTCTCCTGCTGGGCTGAGCCACATAGCAACATATGCAGCCTCGCCTAGAGATTCATTCCGTAATGGCTGCTCTTTGCTATCTATGCCACAGGATATTTGCTGCAGCTATTCATTCAGTGGTATATCTAGTGTTTATTCAAAGGTATAGCCAGCCTCCATTATGGTATGATATAGCTAATAAACTCTGGGGCAGGCCACGAAGTAGAGAACCTATTATTCCCTCCCATTACTCCCTCTTACTTTCGCTTTCATGTCCCTTTCTATTTCATTTGCAGTTGGGGGGAGGGAGGGGCCAGGCTGTCCTGGAGCTTCAGTGAAGTGGCTTTTCAGGTGGCAAGTCCAGTTGGAAGGGTAGAGGGGAAGCTAGGGAGGCCATCAGCTGCTTCCTTTTTTACATAGGGCTGGTCCTGGATAAACTATCTCATCCTATATACATATTCTGAATATGTACTGAGGGAAGCTGGATGGGAAGAAGATGTGTGTGGTTTTAAACCTGGGGAAGATACATCAATAATCTGCACTGCACTGATGGCACTACTCAGCTAGCTGAAAATGCAAATGATCTGAAAGTTCTAGTAATAAAAGTCAAGAAGCACAGTAAAAATGGGACTAAAATTAAATGTAAAGAAGACCAAGCTCATGTCAACAGGTACAGAAACCAGCCTTAGAATTAACAAGATATTGATTAGCTTCAGCCTTTTATGATCAACTAACAACAGTAAAGGAACTAGCAGTCAAGAAATACGCCACAGAGTAACATGTGTTAGAGTAGCAATGGAGACCCTGGAAAAAAATTCAGATTCTTGGATGTGTCTATATCTACAAAGATCATAACTGTGCAGGCAATGGTTTTCACTCTCCGGAAGTAAAAATTGGACTTTGAAGAAGCAGGGTAGAAAGAGAACTGATGCTTTTGAACTTTGGTGTTGGAGAAGACTCCTGAGAATACCATGGATAACCAAGAAAACAAACAGATGGATCAAAGAATAAATTGACCCAAAGTTCTCACTTGAGGCACAAATGACCAGGCTTAAATTATCATACTTTGGACACATTATGCAAAGATCTAGATCTCTGGAGAAGCCTATAATGCTGGGAAAGGTAGAAGAAAAGAGAAGAAGAGAATACCATAAGATTCAAAAACCGTGGTGATGGTTGCACAGCTGGAAGATCTGAAAGACCAACTTGGGGACAGAACATCCTGGGCAAAATTTATATCATCACTAAAAGTCAGCACTGACTTGATTGCACATAATCAGATCTGTTTTAGGTACTGTATGTTGCAAATTTGTTTGGAAGCTTGAAAGAATAAGCAATGCTAAAAAGAAGATAGTGACAAAATGCTAATCATTTATAAATTGGACGACATTCAGATGGGGTAAATAAATAAATAAATAAATCATAGGCCAATGGTGTGGCACACAGGATTTCATAGAATGGCGGAGAATCCAATTAGGGTCAATTTAGATCCCTTTCTTGTTGGCACAGTTGAAAAGCTACATGCATATCCAAAATTGGTTTGAATCTGTGTCATTATATTCTGTGCCATTTTTAGTTCTTGCTCTCCTGTTGTTTTATGTTGTTTCTTTTATGTTGATGTAATTTTGTATCATTTTAACTCAGCAGGCTGTCAACACCTGCTTGCGTTTCTTCCTGATGCCATTTTCAGCTCTGATATATCTTGATTATATACTGATGATTGCCCACTATCCTGCCTTATGCTTGGCTACATTAGACTTGAAAAAGCATCACTAATAACGAAACAGGAAAGGGGGCAAAGCTGTGAGATCTGACAGAAAAATAATGAGAAATGGCTTTTGGGTTTTTTTTTTTTTAATCTTTCCAAGTTCTTGGCAACTTTAGGAAGTTCTCATGAAAAAGAAAATTCTCACACATTCTTAAAAATACTTTCTCAAGTTGTCTGGGAGGATTATAGCAATAATACCCCAAAGATAAAGCTGCTTCCCAGGAAATAATTTGTTTTGAAGATACACAAATAACAGTCAACAGTTATTTGAAATCATATCCGTAATCCGTAATAGCAGAACTGTTGGCAAGCCTACCATTGGCTGAAATTTAATGCAATCTGTTTATAAGGAAATTAACAGTGCAATTTTTTCTGTTGGAAGCTGGGAAATGCACTGTGTGCTAACTCCAAAATACATCTTGCAACATTATTCTTGGGGGAACTGAACTTAAAAATGAAATACTCTGAATTTCCTTCTGAGTATTTATGCTGTTATCTCCAAAACAAACAAGCAACAACAATAAAACTTCTTGTCACTGAATTGCATTCTTATAAATGGCTCATGGTATCATTTAGAGTTTAGCTAGCCATAATTTCTGAAAGACAGGAAAAGCATAGCAAGCTAAAAAGCAATGCTGCTTTATCAGCACTGGAAGTTGCTATCAATTTCAAGTATAACTTGAAAAGCATATAAAACAAGCCACAGGACTTGCTGTGCTTACAAATATTTTTTTGCCCTTGCTCCCCTTCTAACCTCTTTAGAGAGTTTAGTATTTCATTTTAATGCCTCCATTGCTTACCATAAGATTGGGTGAGAAAAGCTAAGCTTGCCTGGAACAAACTCTTGAGGGTTGTCATTCTTTAATGACATTAAATATATAGTATGACTCCTCCTCCTCCTTGAATTGGAATGGACTATTTAGTCCTCTATATCCAACTTCCTGCCCCAAACTGAAATCCAGATTAAAGCATCCATGATAGATGTCTGTTTACTTTTTGTTTAAACTTAGCTGTAACTTAAATCCACTGTTCTGTATTTTCCCCTGTAGGTTGACAGAGAGTAAGCTTGGCCTTCTTCTGTGTGACATTTTTTTCAGGAATTCAAAAAGTCTTCTTTCCCCCACAAGACTAAACATTGCCAGTTCCTTGTATCTTTCTTGGGCTCTTCAGCACTCTGTAACATGTACTGTAGAATACATGTGTGTCATATGCAGGTTTTGCAGAGGCTATGGCTCAATAATAAAAATTTTCCCCATAGGATGTGCCACATTTGGTCCTTGGCATCTCCAGACCTGGTGGAAAAGATGCCCCTCTGATACTTAGAAAAGCAAGTGAAAGTCAGTGAATATGTATGTATGTATGTGTGTGTGTGTGCATTCATTCATTCATTCATTCATTCATTCATTCATTCATTCATTCATTCATTCATTCTACTTTTTGAAGGCTACTGGTATAAGATCAGTGTCCTTTCTATGCCAGGGGAGTCAACATAAATTCATTCAGCTCCAAAATTAGAAAATCACACCTTTGAAAATTGCCAGTTTTGCTACCAGAGTTTGGAAACACAATCCAGATGTTCTGATAGCCACATAAATAATTCTGAGGGATCTGATGGAGCCCAAAGGTCAAACCCTCTGGCTTAGAAAGCACTAACTGGATGAGCAATGGGATCCAGTAGGAATACAGCCTAAGCTTTGCACATAGAAGATCCAATATCAGTCCCCAGTATCTCCGGGCTCAAAAAGTATTGAGGACAGTTGTTGCCACCCTGGATATTCAACTGGAGATCAACCTATAATTAATTAACCAAGTGCAGAGGAAGGAATGTCTCACTCTGGATGAGATACAAAACATGGTGGGATTAAATGAATAGTTTTGTTTGTCATCACATACTCCCCATCTTGGCACCATACCTCCATCATGTCTTGCTATCTTGTTGGCACTATTCTCCTGTCATATCTTGCTGGTACTATCCTTTGTCACCTTGTCATCTCAGTAACAAGTAGGGCTTTAACTTATATGGAAGCCTTCTGCTTAAGGTAACAAGAACTTGATGTTGAAGCAGGTGTAGCCCTTTTGTCCATCCTCCCACAACCACGTAAGTTTTCCTACCTCTTTTATCTTTGTTTCTCATCTGATTTTCATCCCCATCGAAAAATTGTGTGGGTCAAAACGATGATCAACTTATAATTGGTTAAATGTGGAACACCTATGTGCTAAACCTTATATTTTGATTTCAAATGATATCTAGTTTCTTGCATTGGACATTTGGAGTGAGGATATCTAATTTTTTGAGATAAACATTTAGTCTCTAGCCTCTTGGATTTTGTGGGATTTGAAAACAGGACTATTTGGCCCCTGTTTTGAATCATCATTAGGAGTTCTTTTTAGCAAAGTGTGATGTTTTGCCCTCTGCAATGTTATTTGGAAAATAGCAGACTACCTCTATTTTGTAGTATCTGTGTCCTTGTGGGAGAGGCACTGTAGACACTTTTTAATTAATTTTATTAAAGAAATTTTACAGAATAAAAATACTGTAGACACCTGAGTAACACACCCTGTTCTAATTTCACAAGGACTGGTTGGGTGCTTAACTACTATCTGTCAGACTTTCCTCTTAGGAATCAGGCTGGAAACAGTCAATTCTAACAAGAAGTCTCTCAGACCTTTAGTTAATGACATTTATTAGAAGGAAGGTTAAGTTTAAGGATGATTATTATGATTATGTGCCATCAGTTCAGTGTCAGTTCTTAGTGTCAGGCCTAGCCCAAGGAACTCCAAGAGACAATGCAAATTCAGTTCAGCTATGTTCATTAGCTACAACCTCTAGCAAGAATCTTCCCAGACTGAAACCCCATCTCCCAAAGTCAGCCAGCCACAACAGTGTGAATTCCTCAGGGAGGTGCCAGTCTCATCCTCTTGTAGCTCCCACGCTCCTCCAGCGAGCTAAGAAAATGTTTATCTCCCTGAGCCTGACCTTCATAATTCCATTCCATCACACTTAGTGACACATCAAATATTGACCAGGAGGATCTGATCCTAACCTGGCCCTTTAGGTTAGGCTAGATTAAGCACAAGAATTCCAGTGAGTACTCTACTTTCTGTTGAGAAACCCATATACTGTATAGGCAAACTAAAGCAATAAAAATCTGTCCCATTTTCTCACGCTTTTTGATACAAAGGGTAGGGGACTTGTCTGTTTCATGCAGGTGGGGCAGTCAGCATCTGTTAATTGTTCTCACAACATCTCCTAGACTTATCAGTGTGAGAAATTACTTTTACACACTGTCTTATCTGTCAACTGATCTTTATCCTGATACCACCTGAAGATTTGTTCAATTCTATGTGTCTGTGGCCCCAGCCAGTCAAGTTAAAGTGCTATCTTGAAGTCCGTGACTCAGCAGAAAGATATGCCAGCACAAACTACAGACTCTCATTGTGGGTTCCTATTCTGTTTCAGTAGCCAGGCTGGAAAGTGGTACTAGCCTTCTTGTTCTAATTCAGGAACAGTTAAAGGAAACAAGTGGTGAATTTTCCTGGCTTTACTTCCCTCTCCACTGAGCATCACCTAAGGAAAAATAACCATCAGCTGCTGCCCTTAGTATGTGGTGGTCAATGGATGAATGAATGTAGGGGGAAATTTAGGAAGGCTGTTTTAGCCCCCTGTCTAGTATCTCCAACTTTCCAGGTTAAAGGTGCAGAGATGGTCTGTATGTACTCCTATTTCTAGGATACTGTAGGTCTAGTACTCTTCTGGAAAAACACTAAAGCCATGCCCAAAAGGAGCCTGGCAGAGGAAGGGTACAGGAACTGAGTAGAACAACCAATAATGAATTTGCTCCATCTTCAACTAATACTGGACAGAAATGGCAGCTCTGACAGAGAATAGTTGTAGAAGAAGCTTGTGGAGTAGACACCTATAAAATAGTGTTAACTCCTTTTTTTTTTTTTTCTTTGCGCCTTCGAGTCTGTGTTGACTCCTGGTGACTGCCTGGACTAGTCCCTGCAGTTTTCTTGGCAAGGTTTTTCCCAAAATGGTTTGCCATTGCCTCCTTACTAGGGCTGAGAGGGAGTGCCTGGCCCATGATCACCCAGTTGGCTTTGTGCGTAAGGCAGGACTAAAAGTCACCATCTCCCAGTTTCTAGCGTGGTGCCTTAACCACTACACAAACTGGCTGTCTCCTTCTCCTACTGAAGTAATAAAAACTATTAAAAATGGCTACACAAACTCCATTATTGGCAGAAAATTAAGAAACTTGTAGTGCTCTCATTGGTGATAAGAACTAGCAACACACAGCTGGTAGAACCCAGCTCTCTTTCTGCTTTATATCAATCTGTACAGCACAGGTCTTATTCTGTCTCCACAGAGCACTTATGCTGTCTTTTAAACTCATGTTTAGTGTGTTTTCACCGGCCTAGAGCTGTAAAGAGCCTCTGTAATTCCTGAAAAGTGTTTTGGAAAGTGCTGCTCAGGCATTGCCCAGGTAGATGCCTGAGTTCTCATCTCTCTTGTGGCCAAATGGCCATGGAAGGCAGTGCCCATCAACTATACCCACAGGAGCGTAGGCAGATGCTAATGCCTGACTGCATTAGTAACCACACTGTCAGTGAAGTGCTCCAATAGAAGAGAATATCTGTAGCTCAGGGTTGAACTGTGGAGTCCTTGGTGCTCTCTGAGCTTGGTTGTTTGCTTGCAGATGTTTCATTACCCAACTACGTAATATAATCAGTGCTGGTGAGTGTGGGGTTTGCTCCCTTTTTATATACAGTAACTTGCCCTGCCAGTTTGGGTGGAGGTGTGGTTTTCTCCTTGGTAGTTCTTTCATTCGGGTATTGTTTTTTGCTTGATTGTTTGCCTGGTGTTAATCCTTGTTTATCTGGGTATCGGCTGCTGGAGGGGATGTGTTTTGGTCTTCTGTTTCCTTTTTAGCCCCCTTTTTATTGTCTCTTTTGAATGGTGTGTAAATATGGTTTATTCTATGTGTCTATTGGTGATTTGTCTGAATGACAAGCTTCCAGGAATTCCCTAGCATTTTTGGATTTAGCTTGGTCTAGGATGCTCACATTTTCCCAGTTGAAACTGTGGTTGAGTCTGTCCATGTATTGTGAGATTAAGGAGTTTTCATCATGTCTTCTGACTGCTAGTTGGTGCTCGTGGATGCACTCTGCTAGTCTTCTGCCCGTCTGTCCTACATAGTGGGTGTTACAGTCCTTACGCTGTATGTTGTAGATGACTCCTGTTTTTTCTTCTTGGGCTACTGGGCCTTTTGGTTTACTTAAGAAGTTTTGGAGGGCTTTAGTTGGTTTGTGTGCTATGGTGATGCCATGTGATTTTAAGTCGGTTGGTTGTTTCTGAGATGCTTTTGATGCATGGTAGCATTACCCTTTCCATAACTTGTGTTGATTATGCTATAGTGAGTTGAGTGGCCAGGCACTTTTTGATAAAGTTGTGTGGATATCCATTTTGTTAGATGTTGTATAGGCTGCATGTTTCCTTTTTCTGGGGTTCTGGATTGGTGCAGTGTGTGTGTTCTTACACAGCTCCTCTTGTGAAGTGTGCTAGATCACATCCATCACAAAATTTGTGTCAGGAGAAGAGAGGGAAAGGGAAAACCCTATTTTGAAACTGGATCACCTAAAGATAACTTTAAGCTGCTTCAGAATGTGACATAAAAAGGCAGTTTCTAAAGCATATTTGTGTCATGGTTAGGGGGAAGTGAGAAAGAATCCTGTGTGTGTCATTTACTACTCCCTGGGTTGTAAGATATCATTGTAATGTTTTATTTTATTGTGTTCTATTGTACTTCTAGTTGATCTTAACTGTAGTTATATGCTGGTCATTCACCATAAATAAATAGATAAACAATACAGTAACAATGAAGGGTGGGCTTTTCTTGCCAAACTGAAAGCAAACAAATCCTTGAAGATTGGGAAGGATAAAGAGATAGGATTTGCACTTCTTTTGGAGTATGTTCCCCCATCCCCACCCCAGTAATGGTTTATTTGGGGCTATTTCTCAAAATATGTTGGTCATTTCACTGTGGACACTTGTGCTGTTGCCCTAGTACATTAAAGACCTTTCACAATTGCTGAGTTGAAGTTCTCTTCATCCGTTCTTAAATAGGCAGAAAACTATACCAGCATGAAATTTGCTGTCCCACTTCTGATTCTTCTGTTGTTTCTCATCTTTTTCAAGTCCTGCCTCCAAGGAAATGGGTGACAAAACCAAGCAGTTTTTACACACTTTGCGGCTGACTTAGATGCCATTGGCTTACAGGGGGAAATGCTATTTTAACACCAATGCATCTAAGGGTAACTTAAGCCAATCTCATGGGTGAGGATGAAATAAAGACAATTTCATGGGGACAGGGCAGAAAATAGGTCTTATGCCATAGTTAGGTGTGGGTGGGGAAAGACCTTGAGCAAGCCTTTGGATTGCTTTGGGATGGCTGTGTATGCCACAGAGCATCTTCACAGTGTCATCCTAAACACTTCTGCAATTTTGAAATAACCCAAATGGGTATTTTAAGGCTGCTTTAAGTCTTTATATCTGTGACTCTCTTTATAGATTTGGGGCATTTGCAATACTTGCCCTGGGGAAAATGGTGCACTTTTCAAGCCTTGCCCTATAAGCAAAGGCCATCCATTACGCTCTTCCTCCCTCTATCAGGTTAATGACTTTATTAAATATTTAATGGGCACCGTCTCTAGAGTGCCTACATAAGTGATTTTACATTATCTCATCCACTCCTGTCTCTGATTTCTTATAAAGTGTGTTGCTTTGCCTGGCGTTAACTCAGAGAAAAATCATGATTTATTGGACAACCATTAAGACCATGTTTAATATTAACCTTCATCTTCAGAGAAGCAAGGGGGATGCTGAAGGTAAGGTGGGGATGGCGGGGAGAAAGCTAAAACACAAAACAGATTTTTTTGTACTAAAAATGATTCTCTTGGGATAAGAAAGAGAGCTTATAAGCACCTACACACACACACAGACACACACACTTATAAGCCTGTCAAGTGGGTTTCACGTCTTTGAGTGCAACATTTTAAGTACTTTGGGACTGAAGTATATTCCACCTTTGGCCCACAATTGGCTTCACTATAAATCTTATATATTATTACGCATCCTCTTCTCCTTTTCTCTGTCCCTCCCTTTACATCTTGATGGTAAAAATTGATTGAGAGCTCTTAAGGGATTAAGACTCCAAAGCCAGTTTATTCATCTATTAATAAATATTATCAATACATTAATTATTATTAATAATAATTATTACTGCATTAATAATGAATTTACTAAACCAATTTAATGTATGAGCAATAATATTTTAAGTCAGGAATTTAATTTTGTTCATTTCAGGGGACAACCTGATGAGTCATGGAATAGTTACACACACACACATGCACACACACAAAACCCATTTTTTTAAAAAAAAGATGGAACCCTATTGTCCAAACTTTTGGTTTTCCAAAGGCTAGCCAATTGTCTAATTTGACTTATCCAGTGGAGCCACAGGACAAAGAATAACTCTGAATATCTATTTCAAACCAGTGACATGATAACTTCAAATTCATTTCATCCACCATACAAAGGAAAAAGAACACTATTGCCACCTGAATGCTTGGTGAAGGAGTAGAGCTGGTCCAATAAAACAAGTTCACAAACACAAACAGCTCTGCTTAGCAGTAGGGATAGTATTGTTTGAGTGCATTATTGTCTAGAGGTAGCTATCTCTCTCAGCCTCTTGTTTATCCAGCTGTGAATGTTGGGAAGGGACAGTTAAGACCACTAATAACATGTTTAGAGAATAGGAGAATTTACCTGAAATTCATCCATTCAAACCAGCTGTGACATCCTTGCCTCTAAGTTCAGACCACCCATCTACCCCATGGACTTAGCACGCTTCTCTATCTCCCTGAGAAGCAGAGGGAAGCACTTGGAGAAGACTCTGAGTTGAGTAATAGGACAGAGAGAAATGGTGGTTGTAGAAAACATTTTCCTCTCTTTGAGGAACTTGCACAGGTAGCAGAGCAGCAGTTTGTGAGGAAGAAGTGCTAATTGGCAAGATTGCTAATAGTTCAATTACTGATCCTTAGCCCCTCCACCCCAAATCTTTAGTGTCTAGCAGTCTTGTGGAAAAGAAGTGATTATCCACAGTATTCAAATGTCCTTTATAAGGAAGGTTAACTAAAACACACATGGGTTATATGGCATGTTTCATAATGTATGCAGGTATGTATAGAGTTTCTGCAGATATACACATTTTTACATAATTAAAAAATAATTGGAGAACTGCATTCAGAGAAGTCTGAAAATAAAATTATCGGCATGCTACATCATGCATTAATTTGGAAAGTTTGGTTGCTTTGTTAGTAAATTGCTTAAACAATTTAGCCTCCAATTCCTGTTGCCCTGTTCCTTTCTCCCACTTGTGCTTAGCTGTGATCAATTATTTGTGCAGAATTCTCATGCTTGATATCCACTCAGTATAGCTTCTGTTCTCCCATGTGTTTTGAGCCTGCAGTAAGGCCTGACCTGAATAAAAAACCAAGGCCTTCAGTCAGATAGCTGCAGAAAGCTATTGTGAACTGAACCTCTTGATTTCCTCTCTTGGCTTTTACTGTGGTCTATGAGTTCCTACAAATGTTCTCTCTGAAGGCATTGGGATAGCTTAGGATGTACCAAATCTACAATCCAAACATACCTCCTGATCCCATGACATATCGTCTGGAACTCTTTAAGCCAAGAGTAGAAAAACAAAGAACCTGACTATATAAGTTGTTGTTCAGGTCAGTGTCTCACTGGATCCAGCTGATTAAAACAAGCAAGGAAAGAAAAGTTTGATGTCTGACTGTCCACAGAGGTTCAATATTAGTGCTATCTTTTTTTCCTTGGATACAACTATAATCATAGCTTTAATTTTTGACAACTAGGTATCAGTTCCACACATTTGTATTTATTTTAATAATGGAGAATGTTTGGTTTTATTCTATTTCCAAATGAATTAGGCAGGATATAGATGAGTCTTCCCAAACTTGTATTTTCCAGAGATGTTTGGACTACTGTTCCCAGAAGCTCTGCACTGAGAAGGCTGACCTAATCCATATTCTACAGATGTTTGAAAAAGACAGGTAATACACCTTCTCTGGGCTTGGAAATTAAACAGGGCTGGGCCTGGTGAATGCTTGGGTGGGAGATCATCAAGAAATTCTTGGGCTGAAGAGCAGATACTTCTTGGGCTGAAGAGCAGTATCCAAAAGATACCCTGAAAGAAGGTTCTGGCAAATCACTTTCATACTATTGCCAAGAAATCTGGATGGATGTAGTCATGAAGTCACTGAGAGTTATGCTTGATGTGAAAGTGACTTTACTGACTTTTGCCAGCCACTGCTGAGAATTCTGGAAGTTGGTCCACACATCTTGAGGATGCTAAGATAAGGGAAGGCTACTTTAAATGGAGTCAGGAGTTGTGAATCATGGATGCATGGATGCATGTATTTATTTATTTAGAAATATTTCTCTACCTGTCATGTACTAGCTATCCAGGTGGCGAGCAACAATAAAATGCCATGGTATAAATATAGATGACAGATACAACAGCAGCATCATAAATCAAACAAACATTTTTTTAAAAAAACTTTCCCACAGACACTGAAATGGAAACTGGATTGGCACAGGCCTTATTTCTAGGTAAGGGTATTCCAAAATGGTGTGTGCCACAACAGAAAAGATGTTTCTCTGGGTTTTCAAGAGTTGGTGGTGTCATTAGTAACTGAAGGGAGATTAAATCTGTGTTACTTCTGATATTACACTGAAATCCAAGGAAAGAAAGAAATAGAATTCTGTGTGTTCTCTGCTGCTTGACAGTGATGGAGAAAGCCGCCCAGGTGAAGGCAGCCAAAAGTTCTTCAGTCCTGCTCCTCATCTGCTAACTTTACTTACTTTATCTGTTTTCAGGAGCAAGCAGAGCTTCCATTTCCCCCTCGACAGGTAATATATCCCCCTCCCCCACCTCATTCACTGGAGAGATAGACTCTTTGATGTGTTACCCGACAAACCTGAGGAAGGTTGTAAAATAGATTTTATTTATTTTCATTTATTAGCTGCCCAACTTTAATGGACTCTGGATCTAGCATGCTGATTAGTCCATTGTAGTTCATGACATAAAAGTGACAACTTAGTAGCATGTTGGGGTTAGGAGCAGTTGGGCAAAGCTCTCGCTTGTATAAAAGCTATATCTTGATGATGATGATGATGATGATGATGATGATGATGATGATGATGATGATGACATGCCACCAAGTCATTGTCAACTCCTAGCGACCACATAGATAGATGGTCTCCATGATGATCTGTCCCTAACCTGGTCCTTCAGCTCTCCCAACAGTGTACTCATTGCTACCATAACTGAGCCCATCCATCTTGCTGCTGCTCATCCTCTTCTTCTCTTTCCTTCCACCTTTCCCAGCATTAAAGCCTTCTCCAGAGAGCTGAGTCTTTGCATCATGTGTCCAAAGTAGGACAATTTGAGCCTAATAAAAGCTATATAGAAGACAGCATTTCTGCAGGAGCAGTTTGGAAGACAAGCCCTCTGAAGTACTTAAATACATTATGCTTAAGACTAAAATGATGCCATTTCCAAGTGCATTACTCCCAAGGGGCACTGTACTTAATGCAAAGTTCTTTATACACCAACCTCTTACAATAAAAACTGGACATTGTAGACGATATTGAGCTGTTTCCTTGGTAGCATTGTGTGATATATTACAGTGTCCACTTTAATATTCCCCAACCTGGTGTCCTCCAGATTCATTAGGACTCCAGATTCTTTAGGACCACATCTCCAGAATGTATTGGTTGGGTTAGGGATTCTGGGAGTTGTAATTTCAAAACAGTTGGAGGACTCTACATCAAAAAAAGGTATGTCTACCTTTATTTTTTTTACTCTATGTTTTCAGGCCTGGCCTCACCAAAACACACACACACACACACACACACACACACACACAAGAAACCTTTGAAAAGTCACTACAGTATTCTGGTTGTCCACTAGAGGCAAATTTGCCTCCTTCTTTATGGGCAGGAGACATGAGGGAGGCAAATCCCAGTAACTGATGCCAGGATGCTGGTGAGAAATAGAACCTTTTGTAAGGCTGCATTTTCCCATATGCCTCTTTCTCTGTCCTGGTTCATGGCTATTCACTCTCACTCTTTTTGTACAAAACCCAAACCTGGCTTTTGGGATAAAGGTGTAATGGTCTATGAGAATAACCTTGGGAGACAGGAGGAAGAGCTGCAGCCTAGACAACGGTCTGACAAATGAAATCTGAGTCCAAAGGAGGAATGAGGGTGGAGTAAGCATCTCAAAAGGGACCTTCCCTAGTTCTCTGGAAAGTAAAGGCAGGGGAGGGGGGAAGTGCTTTCAGACTTGCAAGATTCTGTTACTGTAACTTTTCAGTAAAGGCAATATTAGTGCTCATGGTTTGGTTTCCTGTCTGGACTACTTCAAAGGGCTGACAAAGGTTATGGCAGTGTAATGGTATGTGGGAATGGCCTTGGGATAAGAGGCAGCTTAGTCTGCAGAAGGTTGTATGAAAAGTTTTTTGTATACAGTATATCTTTTGCAAAGGAAGTCAGAAGTCATTTTGCTAAATGTTTGTATATGTATTATTTCTTCTATTGTTTTTCTTTTACTCTTTTACTCTTTGTATTTTTTTCTTTTTTTTTTTCAATTTGTACATTATGAAAAATAAAAATAATTGGGAAACAGAAGGAATGTGGACATGGCAAACATCTCTGAAGGGACCCTCCCCAGTTTCTCCCCAGACTTGCAAGATTGATGTCAGCGTTATGAGGTAGTTAGACAGGAAGCACATCCAGATGAACCACTTATACTTTATTATAAGGTTACATTAACAGAATCATGCAAGTGTGCAAGTACATTTCTCCCCCTTTGCCTTCACAGCCCAAAAAACTAGGGAGGGTCCCTTCTGAGGCACTTGCCACACCCACGTTCCTTCTGTTTCCCAATTAGGCCTGCCTCTTATGGGACCATTGCCCTGGCTGCAGTTCTTCCCCCTGTCTCCCAAGGTCAGTGTTGTCCAAACTTGGCCACTTTAAGATGAGTGGACTTCAACTCCCAGAATTCCCCAGCCAGCCATGCTGGCTGGGGAATTCTGGGAGTTGAAGTCCACTCATCTTAAAGTGGCCAAGTTTGGACAACACTGCCCAAGGTCATTCGCACCTACCCTTACAGACAGTGACCTTTAGGAAGCTATCACTAGAATACACCTTGTGATTCTTATGAGACTCCTCTAAGCTAATGGCAATTCTCATTGACAGGCACTAGGGAACTTTGCTGTAATGTTTCTTCTGAAAATGGGAACATTCTTTAATTCTTAAAGCACTTAAGCTGGCAGGACTGTTGTTCATTTTTAAAGGGCTCTCACTGTCCAAACTGTTTCTGAAGATTGGTTTGTAAGTCACCTAGGGATTTCTGAAATCTCCAACTTCTGTCACTGTTCTTGATATAGTATTTGTGGCCATTCCTTTTAAGTACATAATCTTAGCTATATTATCACAAACGTGTCAAAAGGGAATAATTCAAAAACTGATTTAAAAGACGAGCTCTTACTTGGGTCACTCAGCATATTATAAAACGTTGAGAAGTGTCCTTTAGTGCCAATTTAAAAGCATTCTTCTTCATCACCCCTTTTGTCATTACTGTCACCACATGCCCACAAATCATGGGCAATTACCACTGATGTAAACCGTTGAGATAACATTTACCATTTACTGGTCATTATTCTTTGGCTGCTATGTGGGAAGTTACAAGCAAATGGTCAAATGGGCTAGAAAATTGGGATTTAATGATGAGAAATAAATAAATAAACAACCAGTCAACTACTTAGTTCTGGCAAAGAACAGAATACTGGAAAAGGCTCCTGTGTGTGAATGACGCAGGGCAGGCGCTGCGGTTCAATATTTATCTTCATTTATTGCTAACAGGACACAAGCTGTGGAAAGCACAAAGGACACATGCTGTCGATATGAATTTGAAGAGCCATTTTTCCCCCTTAAAACTTAAATGTTAGTTAAGAAGAGGAAACTCTGACTGGAGGCAATTAGCATTTGACTACGCTCATATTAACAATTAAGAAAGGTGGAGGTGATCAGATAGGCATGATTGCAACCTGCATAATTGGATTTTCCACTTCTAAATACAATCAGCTTTTGGAAGAAGAAAAGGACTTGCGCTGCATGCATCTATATATGATACATAATGTACGTTCATCCGAATGAAGTGCGTTGTCTGTCTGAAAGTGGTACAGTGCCAAGAAAATGCACTATATGTTGTTTCTGAACATTCTCTTCGGTTCTCGTTTCGCTTTGGAGCCTCTCAAGGTCCGTCTTGGCCAAGATTATGCGCAAGGGAATATATATGAATGCAGATGATCCCATGCCATGTATAAGGCTGTGGTGAGAAAATTCTCTCCCACCCCCTGCTGTTCTGTTTTGTGATCCTGAACGTTTTATTTCTACTCAGGAAATCTCAGGCTCCACCTAATTAATTATTTTAAAATATTATTCAGTTCGTGCCCTTTTAAAAGATGTTGACATTTTAGAAGCCTCTGTTTTATTTAAGCTCATTAGACTAAAGGAAGGACTACTGATGAGAAATCCTTAATGCTCTGAGAATTTGATTTCTGAGACTCATAGTTCGTGTGAGGTAGGAAATGTTCAAAAGTGCACCAGAGAGATAAGAGCTACAGCGAATGGATGGTGGGGGAGGGGGCATTATGGCTGGAGAGACCTTGACCTTTTGACTGTGGCCTTCAGCCTTGCTTCTCTTTTGCCTGGATGCACAGTGCAACTTCTGGCTATGGGTTATGTAGTACTTTCCCATTCCCACCACCCATCTTCCTGGAGGAAGGAAATACCTTGACCAGGCTCCTCCTCCTTAAGAGTGGCTTCTGAGAGAGACAGGGCTTTCTCAACCTGAGCAGTTAACTCACCCGTAAACTGGGGGTGATGATGATGATGGTGATGATGATGATGATGTAAAAGAACAACAACAACTCTGTAGCATCACCTTTTGACCCTAGTAGCTTTGAGGCATAGGGCTGGCCTCAAAGCTATAAACAATAGCCCTGATTCCTTTTGAGGATAACAGAACAAAAACATAGCTTTTATGATTAAAAAAACCCCACCAAACAGTTTTATTAAAAGTAAGAAAAGAAGAAGGGAAACTTTTTAAGCCTGAGTCATCAAATCCCTAAATAATTGTAATTGGATGGAATAAGGCAATTAGCAATGATAAATTTATGAAATAGTGTTTTTAGTAGGTATTAAGGATAGCTCATAAATGAAAATAGAGGCCATGTGGCAAATACTAGAAGATCATACAGTGTCATTGTAAAATCATCTATCATCAGCATCAGTATCATCCAATCCCCAGAATAGCTACAAGGGGTGTGTGTGTGCACACATGCATAATATATAACTGGATGTTCCATAAATATTTTTGTCAAAGAATGTATCATGACCATCTCATCTTTATCAATTTCTTGTTATGAAAATGCTTTTTAAAAAATGTCTGTGCATACTTTCTCTCTTGACTAGGTTTTAAAGGCCAGATAAGCTGGCTGGTTTTGGGACGCACACCTTTTCTCTCTTGATCTTTAAAATCAAGTTTTAAAGGGTTTTAAGTTAGGAATTAGAATAAGTTTTATTTCATACATTTCTTTGTTATTGTTGTTCAGTTGTTCAGTCATGTCCAACTCTTCGTGACCCCATGAACCATATCGTGCCAGGCCTTCCTGTCCTTCACTGCCTCCCTGAGTTTGCTCAGTTTCATGCACATTGCTTGATAGTGATGCTATCTAACCATCTTGTCCTCTGCCATCCCCTTTTCCTTTTGCCTTCAATCTTTCCCAGCATCAGGGTCTTTTCCAAAGAGTCCTCTCTTCACACATACATTTCTTAGCTGCCCAGTATTATTTCAGTCCTTGTCCGGACTTTTTAGGTTTCCTGGTGAGGATGATATGTTGCATTAATCTTCTGGCACACCAATCCCAAGTGGAAATTCACCCTATTGATTCTGGAGATATTATGAGGATATGACAGGTGACACATCATGTCCAAGCCCCCCCTACTGTGCACTGCAGTGACAGATGGTAGACATGGTGCTCTAAGGTACGGTGTGTTTTGCAATATGATATCAGTGTTCAGTGGGCAATGTTCTTTTAAGGAAACAGCTTAAGCCATAAGTTATGGTATCTATCAATTATGGACATCATGTGCAAGCAGTTTTGCACTGAGTAATTTGTTTCTTCCTTTGGTCACTGTTTAATTTTAATCACAGCATTTGTTTTTTCTTAATAATTGAGCATGAAGGCTTCAAGTGGTGATGGCTCAATTAAAGGAACGTGTTTATCATAATAAGCACCATATTTTTACTCTAGATCTATTGAAACTAATAAACTGTATCTTCTTTTATTCCCTGCTATACTCACTAAGCTGAACCATTTTTTAAACAAATTCTAAAAGCAGGGAAATCTGTATAAAGCAAGTCCCATGGGGGTGGGAGGAGGGGAGTTGCTAGAATCTGCAAGATGATAGCTGTGGTGTTGCAATAGAAACCTGATCCTTTTGTACATGTGTTGACACATATAAAAGAGGTGGGGCTTCTATCATGATGCCATGCCTCCTATCTTGCAGAATTTGACCAGTCCCATGTGGCCTCCATGTTTAAATATCAAAGAATATATTTGCTTTCTTAAAGAATGATCACTGAATGGTCATCTTACATCTGAATGCAAGACAGAACTAAACAGATTATGTTTTTGAGATGCAAATTATACATGAATGGACATTTGTGTTCAGGGTCTAAAAAATCAAGATGGTGGCTACAAACATGTAATAAAAGCCTCCCCTCTTTTTTTACATGCAAGGCTTTGATTATGTGGTCACAGCCACCATCTTGAGTTTTTGATCCTCCTGTGGAAGTCCCCAGTATTGGATGTTAGTTGTTAAGATGTTTGATGCTTGAGCATCTTTGAGATTCATCTGGCTCCAACCCTGATTGTGTTTAAAAGAGCCCTGAAGACTTGATTCTTCTCCCAGGTCTTGGGTTAGAATGAATTTGTGTTTTACTGTTTAGAATGGATGTTCTTTTTTCTTCCAGATGTTTGGGGTGGTTATTTGCATTTTATTACTGTTTTTATTGTATGCCACCCAGAATTGTTATAGACTTGGGTGGCCTTATAAATGTAATAAAATGAATAAAAAATAAAACACCATTTGATTACCCTCTGTGAGTAAGTCTATAGAGATACTTGGCACATGTTTGAACCAATCCACAGAGATATCCACTTGGAAGTGATTTTATAGCATTCACTAATAATATTCACTGCTTATATACTCCAAGAGTTCATCTGAGGTCTAGTGCATTGTTTGTTACTGCAGTTTGAAATCCAGTTATTCTTCATAAGATAGGATAGGGATGGGGAGAAATATGTTCAGTTCACATTTCAGTATGAACTTGCCTATTTTAAATATGCCAAATTGATACACAGATTATAACAAAACTGTCCTTTGATATTTGATTTTCTCTGGATTTTGTGATGCAGCTGTGCACACAGTATCATAAAATCACAAATG
This sequence comes from Python bivittatus, assembly GCF_059951505.1. Lineage (NCBI taxonomy): Eukaryota > Metazoa > Chordata > Lepidosauria > Squamata > Pythonidae > Python > Python bivittatus. The sequence continues at coordinate 62,161,313 of NW_028277030.1, read as the reverse complement.
TGCAGTGAAAATAATTGACAAAAGCTTTTTATGTTAAGGACAATTGCTTGCAGAAAAATTTGAAAGGTTTGGAAAAATATGCACAAAAATTCCTAATGTGGGAGAAACACTCATGTTGGATGGTACCAGGTTCAGTTTGAGTGAGATCTTTATAATAGTTCATTCTCTCTTAAACACAAGTACCTAAGATGCCATTGAGTAAAATGTCAGGCTGCATAACACAGATTCACAATATTTATTGTAGTCAATCTTAAAGGAAATCAACCCTGATTGCTCATTGGAAGGATTGATAATGAAGCTCAAACTCAGATACTTTGGTCACCTAATGCGAAGAGAGGACTCTTTGGAAAAGACCCTGATGCTGGGAAAGATTGAAGGCAAAAGGAGAAGAGGACGGCAGAGGATGAGATGGTCAGATAGCATCACTGAAGCAATGAGCATGAAACTGAGCAAACTCAGGGAGGCAGTGAAGGGCAGGAAGGCCTGGCGCAATACGGTTCATGGGGTCACGAAGAGTCGGACACAACTTAACGACTGAACAACAACAACAAAAGTAGTAATTAGCAGAATAGTTGATATACATCACTTTTGTTGATTTTGATTGTATTTCTGCATTTTGTGCTATGCTTGATTAATTGTTACCTTGCCTGGTTATTTTTTTTTAATTGTCTTTGTATATTTGTTTAGAAAGGTGGGGTGGATAATTTTTGGTAGATATGAGCAGGCATACCCACAAATCTGTCCAGCAACTGTGTTTGCCTTGTGATGTTTTGTCGCATGAGAAATACACTGGGTGGCAACCGAAGGTATCCTTCAATGTGGAAACCAAAAGTTAGATCTGCTTGTCAGCAGCTAGTTCCACTGCTTCTCACTTTGCCACAACAAACATTTGAAAACTGGCGCAAACAAAATCCAGCCCACCCTTTCAGACTCTATGCCAGCTTATGCAAGTCAAGATCAGTTATATTATACCTTTCCTCTGGGGAATTTTGTTCTTATTTTAAAGCTGTTGTAGTTCCTTGAACTCCTTTTCAGTGTGATCTGTGAATCTGTGCTTTCTCCATCATGTCCTTTGAACATCTTGCTTCTGCTCCCACCATCATCAGAAGAACAACATTTTTTGGCCACCAAGCTGAAGAGGTCCCTTTTTCTCAGCTGGAAGGAGGACTGCAGCATCCTATGGGCTCTCAACTGCTCTTCTAGCAGTGCAATTCCTTGGAAATTAATTTCCATGTGCTTAGTGGGGTTTATATTCTGGTAAAGGCACTTAGGGTTTTATGCTCATGCTGATTTTTAAGCTGCAACCCAGTTCTTAGGTGCCTGGGAATCATTCTGGACAAAATGGGATTTCCTTTTGAGTAGACACGTATGGAATTGTGGTGACAGCTGTTTTGTATTATTTTTTTGACTGATGATAACATGACGATGTGATGATATATTGCTTTTATTCTGACTGTACAAGGCTTTGATATCTTTTTTACCAGGGCAGAGTATATGTAAATGTAAACTTTATATTGTATCCTGTTGATTGTATAGAATTTCCTCTAAAATTGTTGGGCAAGTCTAGGCCAGAGAAAAAGAGAAAGAGGGAAAACAAATTTCAAATTTTGAATTATGAAAGATTTCAGAGCAACTGACAATAACTTTCATGCTGCAGTTTCCAGAATTATTGCTTCTGGGGGGGGGGGGAGGGGAGAGAGAGAGAGAGAGAGAGAGAGAGAGAGAGAGTACTTTTATACATGGCTTTGTTAGAGGGGCACTTCCACTAATTAAGAATGTTTTATGCATTCCAAATCTTTAGTGCAAAATGATGTAGAAAGGAAAGTCATATTGGCCTAATGTGAAAGGTAGAGGCTATTTGCCCAGCTGTTGGCTGTTCAGCATCTGCTGGAACAAGATTATTTGCCCAGGTGGTGTTTGCTTTCTATCACTGTGCACAAGAGGCAAAAGCAACACTGCAGACAAGGTGCTTCACAGATTTGTTCCCAACCAAGATTTGGACTAAACAATCACTGGGTGCAAATCATTTGGAAATACTTTAAAGTAACTGACCAGCTAGATCAGGTTCTGAACAGCAGCAAACAGGGAAAAGTATATTCAGAAAACCCACAGCCTGAATGTACTTTCAGGTGGTTTGTTTCACGAGGACTTCACCAGAGTTAAAATGTCAGAAGTCTGAAGGCCATCGTTTTCAGATATTCCAAAATATATCCTGACTGTTTTGTCTTTAAATTAAGCCCTTCTAGGAAGAACGAGGCAGTGGGAGTATTTGTTTGTCCAACCAAATAACTATACAGTAGTAGTAATAGTAGTAATAACAGGTGTAGCAATAGCAACCTAAGCTGAAGCTTGAACAACAGTCAATAAAGCTAATTTGATTTAATCAGGCTCACTCTGCTGTTGCAATACCAAGTTCTGTCCTGGCTTCTAACTCTTTTGAAGTCAAAAGCTGGCACTGCTTTTTCAACAGTAACATCAAAAGTAAGTTTTCGCAGATGTCTTCCTTCTCAAGTGTCACTTTGATATGGCCAAATGCAAATAAGCCTATCAGTAGCTTTAGCAACCAGCAGCTCTACTTTCTACAGTCAGATGTGCCTCCCTGTTTGATTTTTTTCATCATTCTCTGTTTAGGAATGAAAATTGGGGGCAAAGCCATCCTTTCTTTTATCTCAGAGGGCCAAGAAACCAGTGCATTTGAGACACCTATACTTTGCCAATGCAAGCTCATTGGGTTGCAAGGCATCTATTTCTATCTTTATAATTTCTTTGTGAGAGAAGACAATATTTTATTCCAACTCCAGGGCTAGCATAGATTCCTTCCCATTATAGGAGCATTCCTTGGGACTGGAAGAGCATTGGAATCAATGGATTCATTTGTCCCTCCCAACTTTGAGCGCTGCCTTGGAGATTTCTGATCTCCAGTGTTAAAAAGGAACTGGCCTTAGAAGTTCCTACATTAGGTCAGAGTCCTGACTCAGAGTAGAAAATCCAAGAGACCTCAACATTGCAGTAAAAGTAACTCTGGTGCTATTCTAGCTGATTTTCCTGGAGAAATGAATACAAATTGGTACATTAACAAGCGTACAGATGGGGAAAAAGCAGGGCAAAGATTCCTCTCCATCTCTCTAATGACATCACAACCTCATTGCCCAGCCCACTGCAGCCTTCAACAAGCAAAAGCCAGTAATGAATGAATGAATGAATTTAATAAAGAACAGCAGGAGGAGGAAAAGTGGGCATAAACTGGCTATTCTGAAAAATAAGTAAACAAAGCAACAAACAGATGCTGTGCTGTACATGCTTTTCTGCTTTCCCCTTTTCTTTTCTTTTTTCTTTTTTGTATTTGTTTGCTGGCTAAGAGCTATAATAACTGAAATTGAATTAAACAGGTGAAGATGTGGTACAACACATCTCTCTCTCTCTTTTCCTTAGTGATGAGGAACAGATGGCTTTGAAATACTAAACAAATCTCCTGCCTTTTGAATATTCCTCTGAACTAATAGTATAATTGCACTTTGGAAAGAAGGATGGTTATTAATATGATAATATAGTATCATTTTTCTATCTATGCAAAAAGGGGTAAAAAGCAGGAGAAAATTGAAAGAAAAGGACCCTCCGCCTTATCTTTCTCATATTTACAAAACTGGTTTTGCCTATATATTATATAATTAAACCATAGATGTTTACATCAGTTTGACATTAAGAAAGAGTGAGGAAACTAAACATAAATGGGTGTTTGCAGTCCACATTTTGAAATAGTCCTCCAGTAGAATATCCCAGCGATTGAGAGCTTTAGCTATTGGGTGGTTTTAAAAAATCAAGTAAATAAAATACTTGATCAAATACAGAAAGAGAAATAAGTTTTTGGGCTCATTCTTTAGGTGGCCTAGAATGGTGTACCATCTTTTTGTAATCACAAAAGCATGCAAAATCTATTTCCCCCTGTAAATTTCCAGATGGTTGGTATATAATTCAAAAGAACATGAGCATTTACAAAACTACTGAGTCATTCAAAGCAAAAATAATATGTGAAAGGACCTCTGTCCAAAAGGAAGCCACTGTAGCAGATGACCCTCATGGTATGAACCAAGCTTGCATTTTGAGCACCATATCAATAAGGAGCTGAACTCAAGACATTGTCCAGAAAAGATGCAAAGGTAGTCTCATTATCACAGAAATGCCTGCAAATAGCCAAGACACTCCCTTTTTCTATATTTACCACTGGGCTGAATTTCTTTCTCTGTGTTATGCACTGATATTTAATAAATCTTGCATAATGGTTTCATTAACTCCAGCACTGACTCATATTGTAAAGATGCTACAGTATAACACCCCACCCTTTTAGGTTAGATAGTTTGCATTACAGTGTATAGTTCATAGTCTCTCTTCACCTGATCGTGCAACTCTTGAACCACAACAAAGTCTGAATCCAGAAACCATGAAGAATGACTTTGCTGAAGCAAAGCAGGTCTATGTTGCCAGGCCATGGAGACCAATTGGTGACACCCCCCCACCCCCCGGTGATCCACCTACAAAGCTGAGGTGCTCCACCCTAAGTTCCCTAGAAGGAAATGCAAAGTCTATCAGTAATTGAAAAGGAGAATACATACTATGCTTGAGGAAACATACTTGTTCACTCAACCCTTCCCATATTTTCATCCAACATCAAAGGGCACACCAATATCTGTAGGTGTCAGCTTCATGCCAGGCTGAGCAATACATTTCAACTCTCCAAATACTCCATAATTAGACACTTGCATATAGCAGAAGCTCACATAGACAACAACACAGCTAGATTACTTGCTTTATTGCAGAGGACAGATAATAAATGCACAGAAAATCTGCTTCCTGCAGACATTAAGCCATACACACACCTACATACATACATGCACAATATTAGGTGTCTTCCTTTCACTGTTTTTGTTTCAGCAGAAATTTGACTGTTTTCTTCTTGGCTTTGAGATTGAAGGACATCTGCTTAGTGTTTACATAGCATTTCTATCTGGTCCAAGAACCACTGTTTCCTACTGTTTCATGTCCAGCCCTTAGATCAGGGAGGGAGATTTCTTAAGTACAGCTCTGATTATTTTTCCTATTCAATCATTGTGCCTGAGAACATGTGGATGGAAATAATGTTTGAAATGTGTCAGGTGCATAGGACCTGTGCTAAATTTCTCCACACAATAGGACACCCCAGTTGTGTAGGACCTCCTTTCAAACTTCATACCAAAAGTATATAGATGTAATGGGTAGAAAGAATGATCTTGAGGAACAGGAGGAAGAGCCATTACCAATACAAAAGTCAGATAAAAGAAATCTGAGTCTGGGGCATAAATGTAATTTGAGAAGGCATGTCAGATGTTACCTTCCCTGGTTATCACAAAGATAAAGGGTGGAAGAGGGAAAGTGGATTCAGACTTGTACGATTTTGTTACTGTAACCTTGTAACAAAAGTAGTATTCACCTGCATGAGTTTGGTTTCCTAGTCTGGTCTACCTTGAAGGACTGACAATATGTGAATTGGTAAACCATGGTGACTTAACTGATATAAGGACGAGGATAAAAAATATGGTCCTGCTGCCTGTTCTGTATCATTGATGGGTAGATAGAATGGGTCAAAACTAAATTCCTATTACCTGCAGCTCAATAATTTAAAATGTATTTTGAAAAACGAAAAGGCATCTATATGGTGCATTGGGTTCTACTTTCAGCCCAGGGAGTTGAATAGCCCAACCTGGATTCTGGGGCATAGAAGTCAGTTGGACTGCACATTGATCTACTGAACTGCACTGTTATTCTGTATGCAGCTTTCCGGTCGGTTGCCACTTGCACTAAAATTCTGTCTGAATCAATGGGACTATCGCACACACTTAGGCTTAAGATATGCTCCTTTTTACTCAGTGCTGTGTAGGTTTACTGTAAATTCTATAATGGTATCATATGTGTATATCTCTGTGTGTGTGTGTGTGTGTGTGTGTATGAATGATTGAAGGATAGTTTAAGTATGTTTATCTGGGTACAATCAATATGACTGACTTCCAAATTAATGTGATTAACATTGGAGTTTTAAATGTCTTTTTGCCATTTGGAACCCATTATCTTGCTAGTAACCATTTGAATCATGTTGAAACTTTGCTGATCTGTTGCTTTCACTCTGATTCTTGTCAGCTGTAAGCCATTAGTTGGTGTTATAAATATTAGTTCATTGTGGGTCACTTGTGAGAGGCATTATATACGTTAGTAGAATTATTTCTAGAACTGTGTATGACTGTGGGGAATTGTGTGCTTTTATTTTTCTTCTTGGAAATATTATAAATAGCAGTTCATATGCTTGCTATTAAAAGATTTTAAAATGAATGCAACTAATTTAATAACAGAGTTGAAGAGTAAGCAATTACTACGGAATAGCTTTCTTTGTTATTTCTCAAAGAAATAGATTTAGAACAGTTAACTTAATTTTTAACTTTTATAGAGAAGGTCAGGAGTTCCAACATTACACAATCATACCATACAAACTTCTTTTCTTTTTCCTGCTCAACGTCGGCATCACCGCCATCATCTATTCAAAATGCATCCAGCTATGCATTTGTAAAAACAAAAGCAATAAAAATGTTTGAAAAGTATGGAAATAGTGAAAGTCTAACTGGGGGTAAACAGAGTATTTAAGCTGGTGTATAAAGCAAGCTCCATCTCCTATCCCCATTCTTATTTCCTTATTCTTATGTTTATGCTTAATCGTATTCTGCAGAGTTAGTAAAAGCCTGGCCAGCTGCATTGTTTGGTCTGACACTGGGGTTTCATATTACATGACATTAGTGTGTGATACATTGTGGGTTTTTTGTCCAACATGGCTGTTCAGATCATATTCTGAAAGGTTTCTTTCCTCTTCCTTTTTTCTTTTCCCCCCCCCCCCCCAAAAAGATGGCTTGGGAGAAGATAACGAATCTCCAATTGTTTCTTTCCCCTCCATCTGGGGGTTGGGTCAAAGTACTGTTGAGCTCGACTATAGTGGGTGGAAACTGAGTGATTGGAAGTTGGCCTCAGTTACATGATGCTTTTGGGGTTATTTTTTTTTTTAAATTGGTTGGTGTTCTGGCTTGAATCCTACATTAGCCACCCAGAGTCATAATTTGTGAATTGGGTGGCCATAAACTTGATAATAAAATAAAATAAAAATTAACCCCTGAATTAAATGTATACAGCATGTACAAATGCAAGTGCTCTGTTCTGATAAGCATACAGAAAACGATGTATATTTTATTTCAGGAAGAACTTTCTATATATACACACACACATATTTCAATTGTTTGTGATGGAAGTGGTCTATAAGGCTAGAAAGAGGGTTTCTAGAGTACTGATACATAGGTACAATATCTATGTATGTATATGTATACCATAAATCTATACATATGTGTATGTATGTGTGAATATGTCTATCTTAAATGTCTGAAGAAAAAGAAAAGTTTGAAAGTTTTCAGTTTTCTAAACTGAGTTTTGTTACTTTTCAATATCATTTTTCAATTTCCTGTTCAGTTTCAAGCGGCTTTTCAGCAAGGGTCTGCAAGCCTAAAATCAATACATTCATCGGAATATTTATCTTCTGAAAGGTCTTCCTGAGTACTTTACTCATCATTGCTTTGATGCATGTCAGAATTTTGCTGAACAGTTACTTTCTAGCTGCCTTCCTAGCAGATGACAGAGACGTTAACAGAGACGCAATGCATTAAGTTGTGCTGCTGGCTGGTCAGGCCTGCATCCAGTTCTCAAGAGCGCAAGGAGGCGGCATTCAGAAGACAGAGAAAGTGGTGGCCGTTCAGCAGTTGTAACAAGGAAGAGGTTGGAAGCATGCACTACGTATCTTGCTTGTGAAGGAGAATTATATGTGGCAAATGAATCAGCTCTTGGCACTGACTAAGAATGGGCATGTATGGATGTATGTATGTCTGCATGTATACAGTATATCTTCTTTCAATCTGGATGTCACGGGCACAAAAAGTACTGTATGTGTGAATGCACTAATTGATATGAAAACTAATATGGAACTGAATATCCCTCCATAGGTGATACTCACAGACCTGTGAAGAATCTATGTAGCTCCCAAGCATGGCCAAATCTCAAACCACTGCATGGATGGCAGTTCCCTGTTGTTAGAGGAGATAGCTGAATAATTCCCTCTTTTTTCTAAAGCCAAGCCACAGTGTGGCAACCAAATTCAAAAGACACCCAGAAACCACTCTCTTTTTTCCAAAGTCAAGCTACAATATGGCAAACAAACGCAAAAGACCTTTAGGAACCATGGAAGAACAGTGCCATTTCCTCAGCTAAACTTTGAGAAAATATAGCTGAGAAGGAAAGCCTATGAATTCCTGACTGAGATGCTTTTTGTTGACACAGTAGAAGTGAATGACGACAAATGCTTTCTACATGTAGTGAAAGAGGCCTCATGGTAACTGGTGGAACTGGATTAATCTGGGGGCAATTTTTCACTTAGAAGATAGGAACGTTCTAGTGCTGATATTAGTTTCAGTATAATTCCTGCAGCTGGGCTTTATAGGTTTTGCTAGGCACACAGTATTAAGCAGTGATCATTAAACAATCATTTAAATGGAAACAAGCGGAATGAACAAACAGGGGACACACAGTTCATTATTTCCCTTTGCAAATCAGTAACTCTGGTGAAAAATTCACTTTAATGCATTCTTTCTTTTTAACAACATGACAAAAAATTTAAAATCTCATCTATATCCCATGGATAATGTAAACACAAATTTATTTTCTTTACTTTAACTACCTAAACAAAAGTTTGTGCACTAGAGACATTTCCAAATGACATTTCCAAACAATATCATTATTCATTTCAGTGATTTCCACATTATTTGTGAAAATACTCTAGCCTGCAAAAACAACCCTGATTTAAAAGCCAAGTAAAGCTATGCTTAGATTCCAGAAGCCCCATCTATCAAATTTGGTTTCTTTTAAGGTTCTGATCCTATTCCTCTAGCTTATAATTTTACTGAAATATCTATTTTTCATGTCTACTTGCTATTTATTACTTTTTTTTTTTATAAACAAGAAGCTCACTCATCATGGTGGAGTGTTATTAAGAAACTCATCATACTCTTAGTTTCAAAGGCAATTTAGTCTAGAGGAGAATATTCCCTTTTTAATCAATCATCATATATACCAAGAGGGAATTCAGATGTTGAGTTAATAAAACTATGTAGCCAAAATGGGATATTGAAAACAAGGAGGTGGCAGCCTGCTTCAGTCTGCAGGATTAAAACGTCTCTAGGACTGAACATCTCCTAAGAGCTAGCAAAGTTCCATGACCATTGTGGATGCCCGTTGGGATCAAAAAGCAAACAGTGAAATTAAAACAGAGGGGTGGGTGCACATTGGAGTTGTGATCAGGGACAGTTCTCATTTCAGTACAGTATTTTGCTGCATATCTGATTTGTCTCTACCATACTGCCTTGCCAGTAGTATCTGCTATTCGTTTGGCAAGTATGTTCTCTAGAGTTTGAAAAACTGGCTTTTCTTCCAATCTTCTTTCACATTTTCTTCCTATTTATTTGGGTGGGACAGTAATGGTGGGACAAACAAAAAAACAAAAAATGAAATCCAGATTGGTAAGAGGATCTGGTCCAGCAGGTCGCCCAGCAAAGCAAACTGGGACTCTGTGCAGTGACAAAATGATGTCATGAGCAACAGCAACCAAGCAGCAACCTTCCTTTCTCCACAGCATTAGAACATTCTGCTCAGGGAGACTGGAGCTCTCTGCCTTAAGGGACCAGGCTACTTTCTAAACCTGTCAGTACCTAGATGAATTTTTGTCACCGTCCCTGGGAGGCAGTTGTCACAGCTTTGTAGAAGGCTGCTTATCATTCATGTGGTCACTTCTATTACACGTGCTCAGAGTGAGTTGACCCACTATTAGTGACTTTAATTTAATTTCCCCCAACAGTGTCATGGGTTATTTCTTCCATTAGTTGAGAGATTTAATTTACCGGGTAAACTCCATCACTTGTGAGGAGGAATTTCTGATGACACGAAGAGCAAATACTTTCTGAAGATTAACGTTACACTGCTTATTCATCTTGGTCACTCTTTAGGCCTGTGGTTTAAGCACCACTGAGATTCATAATATATTCTGAGGTTAATGTTCTTTCTGGCAGCCATTATGCAGTGCCATCTTTTCCCTGCTCCAAGTGAACTGATGAAAACATGGTTCAGACACAGCTTCACTAGTAAAAAAGAAACAGTTGTGTTAATGCTACATGTGTATAAATATTTAGCTTGGTATCTAGACATGGGAAGAAAATTCTTGGCCATTTAAATCTAGCTTGGTTCGGTGGATTGATGTTGGGACTAGCAGCATTTCTACAGCAGCATCCTTTGTGGGACAAGTCTGCCCTGAAAGCTTGCTGGCTTGCATGGACCCAATCTAACTACCACTATTCATAATGAACGTACAGCTATCAGCAGTGTCCTGTCCCAGGACAAACACCTACAAAGACACAAGAGAGGTGGTTGCAAACCTTACTCTTGATTTTATTAGATAAGTGCCCAAACATCAGGGAGAACGTGAGCATAACACACACACACACAGACAACAAGAAAGAAGTCCAGAAGTCTTCATGAGAGTCCCAAATCCAAAGCAGGAGGCCCAAGAGTAGTCAAAGTGAAGTCTGACAGTCAAGCATGTCAGAAGGTTTGTCAGCTGCTCCAGGGTCCAAAGCCAAAATCACAGGATTCAAAGTCAAGAGTCAAGGCATACAGAGTCTGGTCTAGCAGATGTTTGTTGCCAATGGAGAGACTTGGGTTTGCTGTTCTACTTAAGTAGAGCCAGTGGTGCTGTTGCTTATTAGGGAGGGCACAGCTTTTTTCTTGCAATGAACCTTGCAGAGCACCTTTGCTCTGCTCTCTTCTCTGCATGGTGAGCCCTTGTGCTGGGGGGAGGTGGCAGTTCAGATTATTCATCTTTGGAAACCAACAGCAGATGCTCCTGTGGATTACTGAATGGCCCCACCTCAACTGCCTGCAGATCCTCAGGCAGTGGTTCAACTAGTAACTCTGGAACAGGTTGCAGTTTGTTGGTCTCAATATCTGAGTCTGCACATTGTTGTGCTCACCATGACATGTAATGCCTACATCTCAACAATCTTGAGTTACCCATTCTTCTCCCACCCATGCCATGGCATGTTCAGAAAAGGGATTGCCAGCAGGGTGACAGGATTGATGTCAATTGTTTTGCTAGTATTTTGTCATATCTATCTTGAGTAGTCATGCAAATGATTTACCTTCTTCTAATATCTGTAACATATTCTTCCTAAATTCAGAATCTATCAGGCAGTGATTTTGTTTGCTTCTCTCATTTGTATCTAACTTGTTCTGAAATAAGCTCTGGATAGCAGTTCTTATTTTGTTCAACTTGTCTGGCCTTGGAATCCTGTATTAGTATATTGAGAAGGAAATCCCAAAGAGTTCAGTGAGATTCTTCCCAGCTAAATTGATATAGGTTCATGACCTAAATTTCTAACAGTTGCTTGATAAGCCTTATAATTGAGTGAAGACCTGAAGCAGAGTTCTCCAACATTTCTACTTGCTACACCATTCTGACTCTCCCTATACTAACTAGATAGTTATTTGGTACTGATGTAGCTTCTATAGTTGGGTCATTAGTTAATTAACTGAGTAACTGAAGCTGATGAATTTTAATCAGGTAAAAGTTTGATACTATAGAACTCCATTCAAGTCCCCGGGAATTCATTTTACATACTGCCACACAGTGGAAACTTAACCTCTCTTGTACCTCCTCTCTTTATGCCTGAAAGACAACCATGATGATGCAATAATGAAAGACCTGGCTCTGTGCTCAGGCCTGGAACTCTGAGTGCATAAAGGGACCCATCTCCTGGCTATGTGGATGAATGTTGGTTTTCTTGGCTGCTGTGTATTTTAACTTATATATTTAATTAATTAAATAGCATTTATATGGCTACCCAACTCAACCTATGTGACTGAGTGGTGTACAACAACAACAATAACAATTAATATTATTATTATTATTTACACAACATGTGAAATCACAGCTGCCAGTTCTTCAGCTTGGTGTTGGCCTTCATTCGCTTCGATTTCTTCCCAAGAACCTAGGATGTTGTAATGTATCGGTGTAGTATATGTGCGGATCCAAGCAGTGTGGCCTTTTGTAACTGACGGATGGAAATGTTGTCAATGCACAGATTTTCTAAGTGCTGTCCAAGGTTTTCTGGTATGGCACCCAGTGTGCTGATAACCACTGGGACCACCACTGCCGGTTTATGCTATAATGTTTCAACTTTCAAATCATCAGCTTTTCAGATCTTGATACTCTGTGATCTTCTCCAATACTTTGTCTTCTATTCTACTATCTCCTGGTATTGCCACATCAATTATCCACACTTTCTTCTTTTCAACCATAGTTAAATCTAGTGACTTATGTCCAAAACATTATCAGTTTGTATACAGAAATCCCATGGTATTTTAACCTGCTCATTTTTGACCAAATTTTCAACTATATGTTCCCACCAATTTTTCATTACTGGCAGATGATAATTTATTATATTGTAATATATATAGTATGCATATATATTTATAACAATATATTATTATTATTATTATTATTATTATTATTATTATTATTATTATATTTTGATTCCACCTTTAAGGGCCATTAAATAAGGAAAAACTCCTATGTCATTAAAAGGTAACCCAGATCTTTTATTGTTGTTATGCAAACGATAACCACTAATAGAAATGGTGTAATTTGAGATTTGCAGAATTATATTGCTGTGGATGATGCAGTCTCTAATTTCATGGACAACTGCGGAAAAAAAAAAGTTGGTCCATTAAACTCAAGTTTTGCTGAAGTAAAAACCTGCACTTTTTGTGAGATAGTGCAATATGATTGGATCCAGCATTCTGGACCAGTTAAAGCTTTAGAAACAGCCCAGTCTAGACGTATTCTTTATGAGCCAAAGAAGCTTACTTTTTCCCTTGGACTATATTTCCCAGATTGTTGTGATGAATTCTGTGTTAACTTCTTTTATCAGATATACATTTTTTGTTACATGTAATGTTGCAAAGTTTTGCATGACAGCAGTTAACAGTTGCAAATGACTTAACTTCACACACCTGGTATTCTCTTACGCGTCTTTTTAGGCAATTTTCATGCTCTTGGTATCTAAATATACTTTTATTTTTATTTTGGGTTTCTTTTCTTTTCTTTTCTTTTCGTTTCGTTTCGTTTCGTTTCTGGTCTCTGATTATAATAAAACAATTTAAGGCATGGCATCACCATGACCGTATCTGACTTCGTCAGAAGCAAATCCAATTGGCATATTCACTTGAGTATGGCAAAGGTTTTATTAAGGTTTTTTAAAAAAGAAGTATTAATTGTAATGGTTTTGAATGATGATGATGATGATGATGATGATGATAAAGGCCTCCTTGGCTATAGATGCCACCAGAGTGTGGAAGGAAAGCCTCAAGGTGGCTAACCTGAGTTTTCCTTCCTTGTGGATTGTTCCCTGGGACTTTAAGAGAGCAAAGGATGAGATCTGTAGTGCAGGGAGATAAAATAGAAATGCTGAAGGCACAGGGTGTGGGAGTTGGTGAAAGACAGAAAGGAAAGCTAAAGGAGCCAGTTGTGCATGGAGGAGGTGAGACCAAAACACTTGGTGGAGTGAGTAAAGGAACTTGGAAGCTACTACAGATGTGAAAGGAGTAGCAGGGCCTTTGGAAAACTCACAAGTCTTCCAAAGACACAGACCAGCTACAGCCAGCAACAAGTAATTGTTTTCTTCAAACCGATAAGGACTGAGAGCCAGAGAAACAACTCAGTAAAATGGAGTAATTACAAGGCTACTTCAAACTCCAGCAACACCTCCTGAAGTCTAAGGGCTGGAAGGTACAGCATCATACAGAGATAAGTTTAGGGTAAAAGGACGTCAAGTCCTAAATAAAAGGAACAGAATTTCCAGTCCTTAAAGGTGAGGGCTCAGAGAAAGAACTGTGACAATACTGCCTTATTGTTGGAAATGGTGGGCAGTTAAATAACACAAGGAAAGAGGGCAACCTGTATGTTTGTTAAGTATTGTCACTTTTCACTTATCACTATACCATTGTCACTTAGGCACAGATTAGATTATAGATTAGTTGTATATGTTAGGTTTAACACAGTAGAAGTATATGTTTTGTATAATAAACCAACACTGTGCCAATATCAAAGGAAAGCATTCACCCTCTTGATCTGTGGTTTGTACCATAACTTAACTAGAACCCTCTCACATGGAACTTCTAGGTTCAAAGCTGACTGCAGATGTTCTCTCACAGTGCAAAAAAAAAAAAAAAGTTGGGGGGGCATCTTTTGTGTAGGACAATCTTATGTACAACTTTATTTAAAGTTTTAACATTTAAAAAGGAGAAAATGGTATTGTATGGGGGGGGGGAAGGAATTTTCTGGCCACTTGCATCAGTCCATGGCAGTGACATCACCCTTTTTTCCCACTATGCCACTGCCCTTCATCTTCCCCAAAATGATGCCAATTGTTAGGAAGAGCTTCTCTCTTTCCATTCACAGAAGCACTAACTCAATCACAGGGCCTTCTGTGAAAGGTAGAAGAGAACTAGATACGTAACCAGTCACACATCCCTCTATGAAACTTACAGCTGTTTCTGATGGCCAAAATTTCCTGTATTCCATCATAAGCCCCCAAACAAAAGCTCAAGTTCTGCCTGCGCCTGCAGCAACTAGTAGATGCTGCTTCTGGAACATCTGGATTCCAGATGTGTCACCTTGTATATCCATAAATCAGAGAGGCACACCCTTGAGGCCACAGGATCATATGCAGCAGTTTAAAGCCATGTGTACAACTTCAAGAGCCTGTCCAAGAGTTGATACTGAATTCTAACTTCCCATATGACAGAAGAGACCAGTTATACTAAAGTCAATTAGTATGTCTCAATTAGTAGCTAGTTAACTACATTTATGTTTGTCTTAATTGGATGTAACTTTGTTTTTGTCTCCCACTTCTTTATCCTAGCTTATCTACTTCGTTGGTGTGTGATTGCCAGTATGCTACTCAAAGGTCAAATATGACCTTCAGCCCAAATATTTTGATCCCTGTCAGTTTAAAAGAAGGATAGAGCACCCAACCAGGCAGAGCTTTTCACAGTTTTCAAACTGTTGCTCTCAGAACAGATATCACCATTGGATTGCTGTGATGATAGTTCTAGATGTTTGGATTTCACTGTGATCATAACCTTAGTTATAATATTCCAGATTATAAATGAAAGTCAGTTGATAATCTTGAGATGACCAAACTAAAAATGCAGATCGCACCTGGGGGTTTCTCAATACCTTGGGCACAATATCAGCTAACTTGATAAGAATAATATGTTAAATATGATGTCCTGAATGAACTTTCTACTGCAGAGTGATAAAGTGCTCATTTCAGTTTCTAGACTACAATATCCAAAATACAACAATGATTTTATTAAAGAACTAAAAAGCCAAAGAGGAAACCTTTGAAGCTCTTGAACAACACTTCTGACATCCAGATCTGTAGCAAATTCCTTACCTTATAATGCTTTGTCATGGAAAGGAGCTCAAATAACTGTCCATGTTGGAGAGGAATAGGACACTTAAAGATTCACACAGTGGACTAAACCTAGGTTAACAAAACATCAGTAGTGTGTTCACATAACTCACTATACCAAAACAAACTTTTAAAAGTTTAATGTGATGGCCCTGTTCACACAACATGCTTAGACTGTAGTTGGGTTGCCATGATCTGCTTGATCAAAACTACCTAGCCCAATTTTAGCCTAGCCTAGCATCTTGTACAGACCCAGCCACTGAGCTGGAAGGGGTCTTTTTCTCTTGTTACAGTGGGAAATCCATTGCTAGAGTACTCCAAAGAGATACATGAAATGTCCACCATCTCCTAGGTAACTGGTTTCATTTTTGAAATGCTTTTACTATTTCCAGTAAATTTCTCCCAATGTTCAGCTGCAATTTATTGGTAACATAAAACCATTAAATCTATTCCTGCTCTTAGGGCAACACAGAAAAAGCCTTTGTTATTGTCAATAGAGCAATAGAGCAAAATGAGATAACTTAGAACAGGATTAACTATGGATCTATAACTGTTAACAACAACAGCAAGGCAGCCATTCTCATCTTTTACCTTGATTTTGTCAAAGAAAAACTCCTTCCCCTCCTGCCACTGTCCCCCTCAGTTCAGTCTTTCCAGTATATTACCTTAATGATTAACATCATCAAAAGTACCTCCATGCATTTCAATGCACAAGGTTTGCATCTATTCCCAACTTTAGCTCCAGATGTTGTGAAATACTTCTCCTGTGATCTGTGGTCATACTGGTGGGGATGTTGAAAGCTGAAGATTGGTTACCACTGATCTAGGAAACTGCACAACCTCCTTCTAACAGCATCCATTCAAACCACTCCAGAATTCATAATCTATCCTTCAATCTGCTGAACCAGTTTCCCTTCCCGGAAATCCTTTCTTCCTTGCACTTTATAATATGATGGTATACTCCAGAATGTTGATTTCTGAATGCTCCCCAGATGTTGTCAAACAACGTTCTTCTTAGAATTATGAATCCTCAAACAAGAGGGGCATCAAAACCATTTCAAATGATAACAATCAGGCTTGATTTCCTAGAGGATTTAGCTCCTATCCCATTCTGATCAACTTTGATCTATAAAACTTTCAGGTATGGAATAGAGTCAAAAGATATTGCTAAACTGTTAAACTTGGCAGATTAGTTTGGTCCCCACGAGCCTTGTCTACATTTCACTGAACTCCCTAAAGGAAGAGTGAGATATAAGTGAAATAAAATGAAATGTATTTCCCAGTAGTTCCCTTCGGTTTGACAGAATTTACTGGAATTGTTCACATGTTTTCAGTGTTTTTCAGTACAGAACAAATCACAGTATTATAGCAGAATACACTATTGCTTTCTTGAATAGGCTTTAAAAATAAATGAATGTCTGAACATTGATTTGTGATTTGGTGTGTCAGCCAGATTAAACCAGCAAGTACAATTAAATAGGGATGCCTTTATTGTTTTGTTTTACACATTTGGAACTGTCCATTTGTATTGCTATTTTTATTCCAAAAATGTAAAAAGGTAGCAGCTATAATTCTTATCTTTGTCATGTAATTTAGCTTTTGTGCAGGAACATCCTACAAAAGTACATTCCACCAAAGTGAGTGCTGTCCATCAGCTCCATATGGTTGTCTACCAAGGCTAAATTGGACATTCTTCACCAGTGGGTTTTCTTTTCAAATTCCTAATTAATCCAGTGATTTTTTAAAGTAGAAACTTAGGAGCTTTTAATATGTTTTATCACACTGGGATGCTATTTCTAAACATATAGAAACTTGGAGCTGAGCTAGTACAATTTTAAGATAGTTTTTCAAGTCTGAATTGAGACATAAACCTGAACTTCTTATTCCAAGACATAATATATTTCTAAACTATATGGCAGGAGTGGGGAGTTTACCTTGAATAATTCTTTAAAGTACTCAGTTTGTACTTCTGAGAAGAGACGTCCTTCTCTCTGTATTCCACAGGACAGGAAGGCAGAAGGAGAGAAGCCCAGCTCGTACATTAAAAAAAAAAAAAAAATCTCCAGAACATTTGGTACAGAAGAATTCTTGATAAATCTTACCTTAGCAACATCACTCCCATGATGTTGCTGCCTCACAACCTCAAGTAAAACATTATATGTGCAGAGATAAAGCCTTTGCATATGAAGTTGTGCAAATGTTGGCATCTTCACAAGCAAGGACCCTGTTCGTGCAATTGTCGGTGTGAAGCTTTTCCCCTTACATACATACATACATACATACATACATACATACATACATACGTACGTACGTATATCTATCTATCTATCTATCTATCTATCTATCTATCTATCTATCTATCTATCTATCTATCTATCCTGAAGTGGAAGATTGAGCAATGCCACAGGATGGAGATTATTGGAACTGCTCACTGGTGAGTATGGATCTTTTTGAATAGAAATAGAGGAAGGAAAGGGGGTGGCAGAAATAGTGGAGGAACCTGGAAAAAAAAAGGGGGGGGGAATATAATCCCACTGCCTTTATCCTTGCTGACATTCAGCCTATAAGCTGAAGCCTTTGGTCTAAGGCTATTACGAGCATAGCCTTAGACCAAAAAAAAAAAAAAAGACTTTCACAACACTCCTGCAAGAGTTGTAGGGGGAAACCACACTAGGCAATGGAAGGAAATCTTGTTCAATGACACGAGAAGACTTGCTGAAATAACAAAATTCAACTTGAAGATCAAATCATCTTAAATGTTTCTTCTTTCTTATATTTGTGTTCCTTATAATTATTCATCCCTCTTAATCTAATGAAAGGGGGAGGGGGGAAAGAGAAAAAATTGTCAAGATCAACTTCATAATATAAGTACTCCTTTGCTGATGATGCACAATGTTTCTTCTAAACTTTTTTTTTTTTTTTACTATCTTCTATTATGATAAAATTGAGATAGTAGCGAATGAAAAAAAAGCAAAACCCTGGCTAGGACATTTGTCTCCCAAGCATCTTACAGTGTTCCAGATTTAGTTTAGTTATTATTCACAGAAATGCATGGTTACAACAAATTGTTTTCGTTTTTCATGCTTCTTTTTTTGTAATCATAGACTGAACAATGTAATCTGAATGCAATGCAGAAAGAAGGCTAAAGAAGAATCTTATGAAAGAAAATCATAATGGTTAGGTAAGATGAATTACAGCCAGATTTTGTTAGAATCATAATAAAAAAGTGTTATAATTTACAAACCTATAGGTGAAGACATTTATAAGTAAGGATTGACTAAATCCTATTTCAAAAGCAATGTTTTAGAAGAAAATACATTTTTATTGCAGCTATATTTGATTAGTTATTGGAAAAAAATGACCATCAGATTTTAATTTCAGTCTCTCTCTCTCTCTCCCTCTCTCTCTCTCCCTCTCTCTCTCTCCCCCTCTCCCCCTCTCCCTCTCTCTCCCTCTCTCTCCCTCTCTCTCTCTCTCTCTCTCTCTCTCTCTCTCTCCCTCCCTCCCTCCCTCCCTCCAGTGAGTTGAGTCCAGAGTCGCAGTTGTATGAAAGGAAGAAGAGCTCCTTTAATTCATAGAACTGGGACCCATTGCTGATGCTTGAAGGAAACGAAGTGCCATTGCTTTGATTTTCCTTTCCCGCTACAGTTTCCAGTGGAACAACTGCTTGATACTGAAAGGGGAAGGTGGAAGTGGGTTATGCAAGTACAGCCAATGGAGGGAGCAGGCAAAGGACTCAATGCCTTCATAACAGGCTTCTTTATTACCAGGATAAAGGAGAAGCTGTTTATCAAGAGAGATCACATGGCACCTTGGCTCAGCTCCAAGGCCACTATTCAGTGAATGGGATGGGAGGCTGAGCCCACTCCTCCAGGAGGAGAGGGATGATAAAACATGAGCCATAAGCTCAGGTATCAAACATCTAACCCTTCCAGAAGGAGAGCTGTTAGATGCTAAAGATTTTATCATAGCATGGGCTTTGCCAATCCTTGCATTTCCAAACGCTTTCACTCATTCACTGGGAGGCTACAATTGGATCCATGGCTTAATTCATCGCACTATAGTCATTTTCGTACAGTCAGAGGATATATTAAGTATGCTCAAGGGAAGGGAGAGTAACACTTTCACTTACCCATACAGTTGTACAATTGCGTGTGTAGTACCAACTTCCTCCACAATTATATGCATGTCCATTTATGGGTAATGTGCTCTCTATTCTTATGGCATGCCTCAGGCTGGATGCTCAGTCAGGGGCATCCACAACAAAGGTCTCTGGCTCCAAAGTGCAAGGTGCATACAATGCGTGTGGTGCAGGTTAAAGAGGGGGCAGGCTTTGATTGCCCCAGTTGCCCCTCCCAGTTTGGACCCAGTGACCCTTGCTGTGGATTCCCCCAGTTCTCATGATTCTTCCCAGTTCCTTCCATTTGGGTTCAGCATATAAGGCAAGTGAACAAAAGGTACGTACATTTCCAAGGGACCAAATTCCAAATTTAGGCAAAGGGTTAGGAACAGGCATTGGCTGTCCTTATTTCCTATATTTCAATCCAATGTACTCTAAGACCATAATAAGCTTTTTAAAAACATACATTTCTGAGCTGATATTTTAAAAATTCAGTATAAGATCGTGATGCCAGGTAGCTTTTATGATGCTCATTATTAAATCTTAATATCAGGAAGGAGCCTACACTGTAATCAGGACTTGCAATTAAGTGAGAATATCTTTGAAAAAATTGATTGTAATTGCAGGGTTTTCAAATCCCTTTTCAGATACCAAGGTCTTCAGTTTTAAGTAGAATATAAGGATGTGAAATCCAGCATGTTTTAGCATGCACCTTGCAAGTCAGTCATTAAATGCTGTTTAATGAATTTGAATGCACAGTAGGATCTGAAAATATTTCTTGGCTGATAAAAATATGTATGTTAATCTGATATAAATGGAAAGCTTGAAATAATTTGCCAAGTATAAAATGTAAACAATGAAATAATGATTTAAATTACTCAACATAAGTCAAATATTATCAAAACAAACTTTCAAGCCACTTTGTTGGTACAAGAAGAAAAATAATGTTGGTTCTGTCTCTAACATGCTGTCCTCAGTTATTAATATTGATTTTATTTGTTTGACTTTTAAGCTGTGTTACCTTAAAATTAGTGAACTGCTTGAACTTTTGAGTTTTCATAATTAAATCTTAATAAATAGAGAAAATGTCGAGAAAGTGTCGGTTAAGGTATACTGTATTTGCAAAACCCCCCTTCATGGATCACTGCCTTGTCGTGGCGAAGGGGCTTGCGTAACTCAGTGAAGCCATGAGCTATACCGTGCAGGGCCACCCAAGACGGACAGGTCATGACAGAGAGTTCTGACAAAATGTGGTCCACTGGAGAAGGAAATGGCAACCCACTCCAGTATCCTTGCCAAGAAAACCCCATGGACAATGTTAAAAGGCTAAAAGATATGACGCCGGAAGGTGAGCCCCTCAGGTCGGAAGGTGTCCAATATGCTACTGGGGAAGAGCGGAGGGCATTTCCAAGTAGCTCCAGAAAGAGTGAAGCGGCTGGGCCAAAGCCGAAAGGACGTTCAGCTGTGGATGTATCTGGAAGCGAAAAGAAGGTCCGATGCTGTAAAGAACAATATTGTATAGGTACCTGGAATGTAAGATCTATGAACCAAGGCAAGCTGGATGTGGTCAAACATGAGATGACAAGATTGAACGTCGACATCTTGGGAATCAGCGAACTGAAATGGACGGGAATGGGTGAATTTAATTCGGGTGACCATTATATCTACTACTGTGGGCAAGAAACCCTTAGAAGAAATGGAGTTGCACTCATAGTGAATAAGAGAGTGGGAAAGGCAGTAATGGGGTACAACCTCAAAAACGACAGAATGATCTCAGTGCGTATCCAAGGCAAACCATTCAATATCACAGTCATCCAAGTCTATGCCCCAACCACTGATGCTGAAGAAGCTGAAGTTGACCGCTTCTATGAAGACCTACAACACCTTCTAGAACTAGCACCAAAAAGATGTCCTTTTCATCATAGGGGATTGGAATGCTAAAGTAGGAAGTCAAGGAGTAATCGGAATAACAGGCAAGTTTGGCCTTGGAGTACAAAATGAAGCAGGGCAAAGGCTAATAGAGTTCTGTCAAGAGAACAAGCTAGTCATAGCAAACACTCTTTTCCAACAACACAAGAGACGACTCTACACATGGACATCACCAGATGGTCAATACCGAAACCAGATTGATTATATACTTTGCAGCCAAAGATGGAGAAGCTCTATACAGACAGCAAAAACAAGACCAGGAGCTGACTGTGGCTCAGATCATGAGCTTCTTACTGCAAAATTTAGGCTTAAATTGAAGAATGTAGGGAAAACCACTAGACCACTCAGGTATGACCTAGATCATATTCCTTGTGAGTACACAGTGAAGGTGATGAATAGATTTAGAGGATTAGATTTGGTAGACAGAGTGCCTGAAGAACTATGGACGGAGGTCCGTAACATTGTACAGGAGGCAGCAACTAAAACCATCCCAAAGAAAAAGAAATGCAAGAAAGCAAAATGGCTGTCTGATGAGGCTTTACAAATAGCTGTGGAAAGAAGGAATGCGAAAAGCAAGGGTGAAAGGGAAAGATATAAGCAACTGAATGCAGATTTCCAGAGAATAGCCAGGAGAGATAAGAAGGCCTTCTTAAATGAACAATGCAAAGAAATCGAGGAAAACAATAGAATGGGGAAGACTAGAGATCTCTACAAGAAAATTGGAGATATGAAAGGAACGTTTAGTGCAAAGATGGGCATGATAAAGGACAAAAAAGGCAGGGACCTAACAGAAGCAGAAGAGATTAAGAAGAGGTGGCAAGAATACACAGAAGAACTATACAAGAAAGATCTTAATGTCCCTGATGTCCACGCTGGTGTGATCACTGACCTTGAGCCAGACATCCTAGAGAGTGAAGTCAAGTGGGCCTTAGGAAGCATTGCTAACAACAAAGTTAGTGGAGATGACAGTATTCCAGCTGAGTTATTTAAAATACTAAAAGATGATGGTGTTAAAGTGCTGCACTCAATATGCCAGCAAGTTTGGAAAACGCAACAGTGGCCACGGGATTGGAAAAGGTCAGTTTACGTTCCAATTCCAAAGAAGGGCAACGCCAAAGAATGCTCAAACTATCGCACAATTGCACTCATTTCACATGCTAGCAAGGTTATGCTCAAAATCCTACAAGCTAGGCTTCAGCAATACATGAACCGAGAACTACCGGATGTACAAGCTGGGTTTCGAAGAGGCAGAGGAACTAGAGATCAAATCGCCAACATTCGCTGGATCATGGAGAAAGCACGGGAGTTCCAGAAAAATATCTACTTCTGCTTCATTGACTATGCAAAAGCCTTTGATTGTGTGGATCACAACAAACTGTGGCAAATTCTTAAAGAGATGGGAATACCAGACCACCTTACCTGTCTCCTGAGAAATCTGTATGCGGGCCAAGAAGCAACAGTTAGAACCGGTCATGGAACAACCGATTGGTTCAAAATAGGGAAAGGTGTACGACAAGGCTGTATACTGTCACCCTGCTTATTTAACCTATATGCAGAGTACATCATGAGAAATGCCAGGCTGGAAGAATCACAAGCCGGAATTAAGATTGCAGGGAGAATCATCAACAACCTCAGATATGCGGACGATACCACCCTAATGGCAGAAAGTGAAGAAGAACTAAAGAGCCTTTTGATGAGGGTGAAAGAGGAGAGTGCAAAAGCTGGCTTGAAACTCAACATTAAAAAAACTAAGATCATGGCATCTGGACCCATCAATTCCTGGCAAATAGAAGGGGTAGAAATGGAAGCAGTAACAGACTTCATTTATTTGGGCTCCAAGATCACCGCAGACGGAGACTGCAGCCATGAAATTAAAAGACGCTTGCTCCTTGGGAGGAAAGCTATGGCAAGCCTAGATAGCATATTAAAAAGCAGAGACGTCACCTTGCCGACAAAGATCCGCATAGTCAAAGCTATGGTTTTTCCAGTAGTAATGTATGGCTGTGAGAGCTGGACCATAAAAAAGGCCGAGCGCCGAAGAATTGATGCCTTTGAACTGTGGTGCTGGAGAAGACTCTTGAGAGTCCCCTGGACTGCTAGGAGGTCAAACCAGTCAATCTTAAAGGAAATCAACCCTGATTGCTCATTGGAAGGATCGATAATGAAGCTCAAGCTCAGATACTTTGGTCACCTAATGCGAAGAGAGATCTCTTTGGAGAAGACCCTGATGCTGGGAAAGATTGAAGGCAAAAGGAGAAGAGGACGGCAGAGGATGAGATGGTTAGATAGCATCACTGAAGCAATGAGCATGAAACTGAGCAAACTCAGGGAGGCAGTGAAGGACAGGAAGGCCTGGCGCAATATGGTTCATGGGGTCACGAAGAGTCGGACACGACTTAACGACTAAACAACAACAAATTTGCAAAACCTATAGCTTCAGTTTCTGAAAGAAAAGCAATGTTTACTAAGCTATCCTCTAACTGGATCAGAACAACCCAGTTGAATCGTACTTTGCAATAGTTCCAAAAGACCAGGAAAAATCCCTCTTCTTCATTTATCCATCTCTGAACAAGCATTTGGGTTTTAGGAGATCATGCATTGGCTCAAGAATTTTGCTAGTACATGCAACATCCTTGAAGGACGAAGCTCATCCTTGAGGGACAACATATTCCTCATTCATTGGAAAACCTTATTTTTTGTGATCCCTATCTTATATTTCTGAAAAGACCACAAAGTCTTAGGAAAGAGATCTAGACTCTAGATAGTGGGCTGTGTGGTAAACCAACAATGTATGTACTGTGGGTGTCCCTTGTTCTGTTTCATTTTCTTCCCATCTTCTAGTGAATAAAGGACTGTAAAGGGCAATGGGAACGGATGTTTCATTGGTTCAGTGTCCTTAAACGGTCATTCTTCAGTTCCATTGTGAATGAGGAAGGGAATGAAGGTTCTGAATCATTGGCAGTTTGGAGTGAGTTTATCTCTTAGTTCATTATGTTGCCTGACAAAAAAGATCTGTGCAGATTTCTTATTGTTGAGAATAAGAATAAGTCTTTGGGAACAGAGCTTGACAGCCTCTAACCTGCCAGTAAAGTCATTGTGAAGGTAGCTAAAGCTAGTTAGCCTCATATTTTATTTTGGAAGCCTGACTGGTCCACTTTTCAAATTGGGAGGCCATGACCTCTGTGTGGATAATAAATAACTACATTAGAGGCAGGCAATTTGATGCTCTTCAGATGTTCTGAACTACAAGCCCCGCAGTTCTTTGCCATTCTTCATGCTGGATATGACTAATGAAAACTGAAGTTCAAAATCTCTGCAGAGTCCAGGTTTCATATCCCTTGGCCACGTCAACCTTCTCATCTTGGCACCAGGGGAATCCACAGTGGAAACTCCACCCCTTTTTTACATGTGTTTTGTATGTAACACATGGCTTTGATTGAGCGGTTGCAGCTGTCCTCTTGACTTTTTCACACACACACACACACACACACACACACACATCCTGGTTGATCCTGCTTGGCACCTTTATTTATCAGAGAATCCATTTCCAGGATGTTGTAAGCATGGAAGGCAAATCCATTCTATATCTTAATCTGCTTCTTTCCCATTGCTGCTCCCGGCTGTTTCTTCAGCCAACTTCAGAAATTCTGGTCAGGATTGAAGCGGGTTGGCAAATGGAGTGGGCAGTTGCTCAGTTGGACTACAGCTACTGCAAGACCTGACTGGTCATTCCCTGTTTCTTGCCTGCTTTTTCCCTCCTCACTAGTCTCCATACCTTTCCTTTTCTTTCCTAGAAGTTGGCATACATGGATGCTTTCACACCACCTTCCCTTATATCTCCTTTGACATTAACACATGCCCTTTCTTTTTGCCCTTACCTTCATTACTCTGATGCTACAATAATCAAAGCAATGGGGAATTGGCTGCTCTTTTGTTTCTACCTTCCTCTATAGGTCTGTGGAAACTTTGTAGCAAGGAAAACCTGAGAGTTCACTTCATAGAAACAGAGGAAGAACCTAATTACTTTCAACTTAATAAAAGAAAGGGAAGTTTGCAGTACTCTGGGCTGGGCAAGCAAGGAGAACGTGTTTCACCCAGCCTAGGTGAAAGATGTAAGGGATGAATGGAGTGTTGACCTTCTAAAGGGGGCAGGAAAAATGGGGTGAGGAAAGATGATTTTGAAGATCAGTTACAAGATTCTCTCTTGCTCTCTCTAAGCAGCAACTTCTGAGCAGCTGAGAACATAGCAGCCCAGCAGCTGAGGACAACATTGCCACCCAAACACTGGAGGAGAAGGGGTGTGCCAGGCACTACAGCCAATGGGAACTGGGGCTACTACTAGAATAGAACAAAATGCTTGAGGCCATCCACTCAAGGATTTAAAACAGCTCCAATGGGAAAACAGCAGTTTTGAATTGAAGCAGGAAAACATGGGCAAAGGGGTGGACTTGTAATAGGCTGGGGGCGGGAAGGGGATTATGTCATCTATTCAGGAAAGGATGGGTGGCCCATACTGGCAACAGGCCAAGCAGAAGATGTGGATCTAGCCTGTTATTTGACTTAAACTTCTGGATTGGACAAATGTGCCACTCTCACCATCAATGGAGGAAAATAGTGAAAATTGAAGGAATCAAGATGCCCTATGGAAATAATATCAAGAGTCTAGATGAAGAAGATCACTACAAATATCTAGGCATCCTTCAGGCTGACAAGATCAAGCGTACTGAAGTCAAGAAGAAGGTTAGGAGTGAATACATCAGAAGAGTAAAGAAGATCTTAAGGTCCAAACTCAGTGGTGGAAATACCATCAAGGCAATTAACACCTGGGCAATTCCAGTCATTAGATATACAGCTGGAATAGTGGACTGAACTCAGACAGAACTAGAAGCCCTGGATAGGAAGACCAGAAAAATAATGACAATGAATCATGCCCTTCATCCATGTAGCAATGGTGACAGACTCTACCTGCCAAGAAGCATAGGTGGGAGTGGAATTTTGCAAATACACCAGACAGTTGAAGAAGAAAAAAGGGCATTAGAAGAATATCTGAAGGACAGTGAAGAAGAGGTACTGAAGCTAGTACACCATGAAGGCTAACTGAATACCAAAGAGACCAAACTGGCCACAAGAAAGACCAAATAAAGAATAGAAAAAAATATATAGCAAGGCAAAGTATTACATGGCCAGTACACAAAAAAACTAGCAGGCAAAGCAGATAATAACACAACCTGGCAATGGCTAAGAGCAGGAAAGTTGAAGAAAGAGACAGAGGGGCTAATTCTGGCTGCACAAGACTTTAGAACAAATGCATACAAAGCCAGAATCGAGAAGACAGCAACAAAAAGCAAATGCCATCTCTGCAAAGAAGCTGAAGAAATAGTGGACCACCTAGTTAGTTCCTGCAAGATCTCACAGACTGACTACAAACAACAGCATGACAAAGTAGCAACAATGGTGCGTTGGAATATCTGCAAGAAATACCATTTGCCTGCAAGCAAGAACTGGTGGGACCACAAAATAGACAAAGTAATAGAAAATGAAGAAGCTAAAGTGCTCTGGGACTTTAGAATTCAAATAGACAAGCACCTGCCACACAACACCCCAGACTTAACAATTGTTGATAAGAAAGACAAAAAAGTTTGGACAATGGACATTGCAATACCTGGAAACAGCAGAATAGAAAAGAAAGAACTGGAGAAAATCACAAAATACAAAGACTTGCAAACAGAAGTAGAATGTCTGTGGCAAAAGAAAGCAAAGATAGTACCAATAGATATAGGCACCTTGGGTGCAATCCTAAAACATTTGGAGCACCACTTGAAGACTATTGGCATTGACAAAATCACCATCAGGCAATTGCAAAAGGCAGCTTTACCTGGAACAGCTTACATCCCCCAACGATACCTTTAACACCATCAAAGAACAACATCTGCCTATCCCAAGTCCTTGGGAAGGACTTGCTAGGTGGATAAAAATGCCAAATCCAGTCTAAACATCTGTCTGACTGTGCAACCAACAGCAACAACAATAATAAGCAAATTGCCTTAGTTAGGGAATGTTTAGAACAAATCATAGATGGCTTATAAACTAGCACAATGTCCTAACTTCATATGAAGGGAATACAGATTCCACATTGACAATCTCTGATAACTTCTTTAGGCAAGGTATCTTTAGGGATTGCTACCACTTTTTATAAACATCAACCATCTATTGATGACTGTCACCTTTTAGTGACATTTTGCAAAATATGATGAATCAATACGGCCTACCCAAAAGTATCAGATACCTTCTTTTACCAGTTTTTGTAGAACATACTAAATTAATAACTTTTTCCACAATTAAACTAGGGGACATAGATGTTTTATTAATTAATAATCTTCCAAAAATCTCCCAAGAAGTAAAAACACATTTTCTAAGGAATTCTTATGCAGTATATAAATTCCTTCCAAACCAGTCAAACTCGTAAGTGAAAAGATGCTGTTCACTAAAATGTTCAGACAAAGCAGCTAATATGCACATTATTTTTGAGTCTGATGGATCTGACTGATCTCTTTGGTAAATTAGATTCTAATAGCTCCCTTGATGTTCCAGAATATCACCCCTTCCAAGACTATAGTATTTCAAACATATTTAATTCATGGATTATAAGGCCAGCAGACAAAATCAGTGCTATTGAGTTATTATGACCCAAGAGATATAGTGACTTTAATAACATCCCATCTGTTGCAATATCTTGCCAGAGTTGTCACTGTTTCCAAATGCTGGATGTTACAATGGCATAAATTAAAAATGGGTTCTCTTCTGGGCATGACATCATGCAAATGATAAAACCCAACTGCTTTTAGGTTTGATATCTTTTGCAGGCTGTCATTCTGCATGGAAAAGGATTCTGTGTGGTCAGCCTTTAGGGTTGCCGATTGACAGGTTTTCAGAAGTATGATATTTTACTAAATTTGGGGATGGATTTGAATTCTTCGGAAAACCATCCTTTCCCCTGATGAACTAGGACTATTAGCATAGCCTTATTGTACTTCCACATAGATATTGGCTCTGTGTGGAAGATAGATCTGGGTTAGTTCAAAACTGGCTCCACACCTCTATGATTCCACCATATCAGCAATGTTTGAGAGCTCGGTCAGTTTATTTTTGGCTCAGCTATGGTATATTTGAAAGCATGGCAAAAACTGAAATGCTGCAGCTCCAAGATTTTCAGGGAGAAAGGTGATTTGATGCTTTTCTGGCTCCCTCTCATAGGAACTGCTATTATTTTCTTTTGAGTACAGTTAGATGAAATAAACTAAGATAATGGATGGTAGCTTGTAAAGCTTTGCATGGGTTGGAATGAGGGAAACTTTGTTACTCCAAGATTGTGGAGGCTCCAGATGGAACAGAATTATTTGCTCAAATGTTGCAAATATTATAATGCTGAAATAATTGTGAACAGACTACTTTTGAGAGATTGGAAAATGGAAATGATGGAAGTAGGAAATATTTTTCTACAACCATTTGACTAATTTCATCCATTAAGTTGCTTCACCTAAATTTTATTTGCATGCGTGCTGGTGGTTTTGCTTGTGTGGGTTATGTTTCCTGCAGCTCTTAGTACTAGAACTTATGATGTCTCCTATGTCCCCAGCCATATCTATGGACTGCTATGTCAATAAGGAACCACTAAGCTTTAAACTTCTTTATGGTAAGGAGTAGAACAGCAGTCTCTCAGCAATGGATCAAGAACTTGAAATAACCGCCTTGAGGGATAACCATGAAGCCACAAACAGCAGCTTCAGGGAACTTTCTGGATACTAAAATTGGCTGTTGGATCAATTCAGCAAAATGTGAAAAGATGTTACTTTGTCTTCAGGCCTTCACTCTGGCTCATCTTTAATCCTGTCTGATCTTTTGGTTTTCACTACTGATTGGTCTTGAGGATCCTGATTCCAAGCTTCTGGCTTACTTCAGTGTGCTGGCCTGATCCAACCCTGACACAAAATGTGAACATTGTGGAATTCAGAAGTACTTGTTCTAGCAGGCAAATATGTCAGCTAATATATTGTAGCTTGTATTGACATTGCATTGGCTCTTTCAATGATACCATAAAAGAGTTTGATGAGGGCTTTGAGGGATGCTTAAAAGAATAATCACATAATCCTACTGCAAATCTGCTGACAAGAAGAAAAATGAGCTGCTGAAAAGAAATATTGTGTATCAGTCATGGAAAAAGAATGATAGTTGTGTATCTTTATTACCATTGTAAAAGATGCACAAGGAGATTGCAGGCAGTCGGCAAAGTTTGTCAGTGATAGGGGACTGGGGCTGTGTTGTAATTTAGCAAAGGTTGCCAACATTTTTTCTCAGCTGCAAGACAATATACCCACGTTGCTCTCTTAATTTATTTGGCCTATTTTTTTTCAGTCTTGTGAAAAAGTTTTTGCTTTTTCCCCCCTACATCAACTATTTTTAAGGTGGCTGCATTGTCACCCCAAATTGCTTGTGGCAAATCTGACAGCATGTTCTGGTGATCAGATCTCACAGTTCTTGGAGTGCTATGTCTTTATTAGCACTTCTCAAATCCCTCTGGGCTGTACTTTTACGTGCTGTATTGGGGAACCAGCAAAACTCTGCAGTTCAGCAGAAAGCACGTGGAGAAGAAGGATGAAGGCAGAGCTGGTAAAAGTGCTTACCAAGTCAATATTGAAATTTGATAAATGACAGAGTGCTCTAACTGAGGAAAGGTTTGAAAGCAACATGTTTCTATTTTAGAGCGCCATTTAATATTAATAGAGCCATCTGGGGAGGGTGGGGGATTAACAGCTGTTATTTAGGAGAAAAACAGTGCCCAAAAACACTGGCCAAGCTCACCTAATGAGATAAACAACAGAAGATCCACTCTGCCCTAGTGCAAAAGTTGTATTGGATGTGATCATCTGGGTTTGTATGCATGCAGCTGAGCAGCTGAAGAAAAGCAGTCTCAAACTGGGTGCTAAAGCCCAAATAACTGGTTACACCTTGAGCTTCAGGTGTGGTTGGATCCTATAAACTAAACCTCAGCTCCAGGGAATTTGGGATTCTTCAGAAAGCTTTGGAGTTGGCATCTTCTCTATAGTGAGGGAAGGAAAAAACAGCTCACCTTGAACTTTCAGGTGCCCTGATGTTATTTGGCAACTACTCGAACGTGCTAGCTTGGCCCCAGCAGCACTCCTTTCCACTCTAATATCCTCTCTTTCTGCTCTATTTTGTGGCAATCTTTCTGCAATAGCAGATGCCTGCCCTGCCCAAGCATACAAGGGTTGCATAATTACCATATTGTCTCCTGCCATACACATCAGCATTTCAATGGCTTTACAGTTTGGTTCAGAGGGCTACTACAGATCACATTTGCTAACATAATGAAGCTTGCATGTAGTCAAATGAATCCCAAAGTATTCATAATAGCAAAACTACTCTGTTTGGACCAAGTAACAAAGATGCCTCTTCAAGTATTTTTCCAGCATGGGCCTGTTGAGAGATTTTGTTTGTTTGCTCGTCAGCGATTAGCTAATTTAGACATAACATTCAATGCCTAGAGTTCCCTATGGTTAGCAATGGCCAGGGAGGCAATGGTGGAAGTTCTCTGCTGCTGTAGCCTGATGGAAAAAGGATTAATAGAGCACCCCTTCAGAAGAGGTATTGGAGCCAGGGGACAAGTCAATCACAGTGAGTATACTGTGGCTGACTCAGTATGGGAGTGAGCTGCTAGCAGTAAAGGCTGCTAGCCAGTCAGTAGATAGATACTTTTTCCCAGCCCCCCACTTATTTTGGGGTGGCTTTTACTACTACCTGTATTGACTGCTGCTTAGGTCACATGTTCTGTTTCCTCCTTCAGCTGTCCTGCAGGGTTAGTGCAGGATTCCAGATCAAGAGCTGTTTCTATTCCAGATCACCATTTGCTATTCCATGCTGTTCGTCCAATGTTCTGTCCTAAAAGTATTCTTATTGCTATGAAACCTCCAATTTCCTTTTGTAAGAGGCTCAAAGAGTCTATAGAAAGTGAATAGTATTATCAAATGCAAACAAGGAAAGAATTGAATTATTAAAATCAAGATCCCATCAAACAAATTCACATAAAAGCAGAGAGGCAAACATTGGATTTACCCCTGTTAAAAGTGCAGTGGGATAACATGGGGTTTTCTTGATATTCAGCTAAGCCAAGTGATCTGAAGAGGGATTCCTCAACTTGGGTGCTACAGGAGAAAGGCTACTGGGGCTTTGGCAAGCCAACTAATGATTGTTTAGAAAGTAGAAGGCCACACACAAGGGCTTCAAAACTCAGCAGTCTGGGAAGGATAGAATTTTATGGAGAAGGAATCTTCTGGCATCTGGACCCAAACAATGTAGGACTTAGTGGCTAAAGCCCATAGCGTTTAATTGCCTTAAGAAATGAAATACAGTGCAGCTGGATCAGGGCTGAGGAAATATGGCTAGAAAAACAGTATCCATAATTCAGACCAGCTGCCATACTTTTTATACCGGTACTAATGTTTCCAAATGCTTATTAGAACCAGACCCATATAAATACATTACAGACATTCAGCCTGGATCTGTCCAAGACAAACATGACAGTGGCAAAATCCTTTTCATCCACGAAGAATTGCTGATACCCCACCAGATTACACGAAAGTACTTTGAACTACATTTGCCACCTGAGCATCCTGGAACAAGGCTAGGTGCAAAATACACTTGCAAGCTGCAGATGTGATTGATCTTTTAAATTCCTGGAGAGAAGAGTTGCCTCACTCCTGGTTCAGCTCTGTGCTGTCTTGCCAGGATTAAGCTTCAGTGGGACCAAGACAGGACTTTGTATGCAGTTCTGCCAAGGAAGGGGAAGATTTCATTAGGCAATGCCTTTAAAAACTGTTTTAGCGCCATGTATCTCTTTTTGTTTTTCCATAAACATGAGCAGCAAAGAGGCACTGATCTGAGCAAAAGGCCAATGGCAGCCTTGTAGACCTTCCTGAGTGTTGGGCCTTCACTGCCAAGTCCTTTAAAGGAATGCATAGAGACACACTCCACTTTTGTTGGATGCTGTAAAGTCAGCGGTCCATCCTCCAGACACTTCACAATTGCCAGCGTTTTGTTAGTTCATAATTAAAACACGAGTTCGATTAAAACTGACTCAGGTTTATTATTTATGCAACTTGATTAGCTTTTCAGCATTTTTGAGCCCCACAATACTAAATACAAGTCTTTTGCATCTGATTTTTTCTTACCCATTTTTAGTTCTGATACATTTGTAGAATATCATAATAGTGCCAAAGAAGCTTGTTTATTGAAAGCAGTGGATTGTACATGTTTTGTCTGGGGTGTATGAGATGGTGGCCTTGGAATCATGCTGGCTCACCTCAGTGTTTCTAAATTCAGACAGCACACATTTCCCCATCTCTATTACAGACATGTAGAAGAAACAGGAGATGTTATTTTCACTACCTGCACAAAATTAAAGGGTGGGGGGAAACAAACAGTCTGCTTTCTGACAATATTCATATTATTTGCAGCATCCCGTAACAGGTCAGTATGAAACCATAGTAACTTCTCCTTGTAGCTGTTTGAATTCAGAGCTTAATTTAATGATGCTTAAATTCCTCTGTAGGGCGGTCTGCTCATGCTATCAAGTTTGAAGATTAAGATCTACAATTATAGTGATTTACCACATGAAAGTTTTTTGAATTATTTGTTACATGAGAGCTCAGCTGGAATTTTCAGTCAACTCCATAATCACCTGACTGTTCAGATTTACATATTTTAAGTCAGTCTGCCAGTTTTCTAGGCAAAGATAGACATCTGACATTTGCATTTTTGATATCAAGATCTGAGTATACTTGGGCATCAGACATGGGATCCTCATCTATCTATGAAGAGATCTTTGAATGGCATGTTTACAAATGGAAGTGCCATAAATAGTTGTTGGAGTAGGAAATTGGGTGCAAGATTATTGGGCATCTTTTTCTAGTATGTCCTTAAAAAGGGTGCAAGATCTATTCAAGGAATGTTTCAGTTATAATACACTATCTGTAGGATCATTTTACTCTAGATTTTATTGGAAATGTCTTTGATGTCTCCAAAACATTGAAATGATGATGATGATAATGGTTTCTTCTGTAGATTGTGTATAACAGCTGTCATAAGAAATCTTATGATTTCTTATGACTTCAAACATGAAACAGAAGTTCTCATTATTATTGTTATTAGGTGTATCCATGAAAAATGGACTATATTATCTTTCATTTCAATTATTTTTCTCCTCCCATTTTTTTGGATAAAATTATTAATTCATAGCCTGGCCTCTTATTTATTTAGATTTTTTTTCCTGGAAGTTATGGACTGCTCTTCAATGACTAATTGGCATGAATATCACAAAACAATTAAAATAACTAAAAACAATAGCAAGCATAAGATAAAATCTCCAATACATCTTGTTCCTAATTTAATTATTTTAATTAATTATATCTTAGTCTCATACGCCTTTGCTCCCTAAGACTTTTCTGCATGGTAAGGTGTGTGCAGGCGTGTGTGCAGGTGTGTTCAATATAACAGAAGATTTGTTATTTGTGGATTGCACATAGGCATATCTCTATTGAAAGGTGTAGTGGACACCTTATGTCACATTTTCTGAGCACACAAAAATTAACATTTGACGTGTTGGAAATGCACTACATCTTCTAGTGAGAGAATATCCATTTCCACTGTGATGCCACATGGAGGGATAAATCTGTGACTATCTTGGTGGTTCAATTACTGATGGGCCCACCAGTCAGCCAGAGTGACACTCTTTATTACAAAATGGAGGAATTCTGAAGAGAAAATTCATAGGCAAGGGAAGAATATACTTATCACAGGAAGACCTTTTTGGTTTGCATGGCGTATCAAGGGCTGCAGTTCTAAAGTAGGCAGGCATAGTCTCCTATATGAGAGGGGTTCAGAATTTTAAGGGGCCAAATGGGTGCCTGAAGCATCCAGGAGTTTAAATCAGCAATTTTGCCTTTTAAGACCTCTCTAATTCCACCCCCAGTATTGGGTCCCACCTACTTTGGAGGCCTGAGTGTCACAAAGCTGCAGAAGGACTTTTCAAACTCTTGTTTTTGTTCAACTTTAGAAGAAATCATGTATGTTTTATTTTTTGTTTTGAATGAAAAGCAACTGCAAAAGCTTTGGTATTTCATCAGTGAACTAGAACATGGGCATAGGGCATTAAGCCTCTCCCTTTTCCAGGCCTTCTCTTTGTGGAAAAAAAGGTTTTCCCGTGGAGGAAATAGCAGCTGGGAAGTGTTTTTTTTTTCCTATTTTTGAGTGGGAAACCGGGAAATTAAATTCCATCCTACATTCCCCATAACAGGCTGTTTTTCTTTGATGAAAAAGTTGAGAGAACACATCGCTTTCTTGCACCTACTGTCTATTTTTGCCCTTCTGATCACAGCTTTATATCACAGTGTGATCAGGATTAAATTTCTGTAAACTGCTTCTCATCATCCTGCTAAAGATGTTAGAGACTCTCTCTTAAGAATGACCTTTCAAGTGGTAGCAGGCATGGTCCTGAATTTTCAGGAGAAATGGGGTGGGAAAACACAGCCCCAGCCCTTCTAATGCAGTACTTAGAATGACTGAGGACTGATGAAATCCCTACAAAAACAGTCCTGACTCAATTAATCCATTTTTTTTAAAACCTAGGAATGTGCAGGATGGTCAAATGAATCTACTGTATGCTTGTTGACACTTTGTCCACTAAGAAAGGGTCTGAGGTGACAAAATGAAGATGGATGATGTAATTTGGGAGGGCTTAGATTTTTGTCCTCACATCCAAGGATGACACTAAACTATCCAGAATGAAACTGGAGCAGTCTCTGGTTCTTAAGCCTGATCTTGTTGCCCAATGCTTTTTAAAAATCAAGTTACTTAAAAAGAAAAACTGGCTGTCATAGGGACATCTTGTAGGTTCAGCCATAACTATGATTATTGAATTACATTAATTGGCATTTCTGTGCTGCTCAACTCCAAAATGGCTTCAAGTGATATACAACAGAGTTTTAAAGCATCAAAGCAGTAGTAATTAAAAGATATTACAATAAAGCTAATCAGTGGAGGTGGATCATAAAAGAAAACCTACAGTAAAATCTCTAAAAGCTTACAATGTTATGATATTACTGATGACAGAGCTTCATTTGTTCAGAATGAACTTTTCATTAAAGTTCTCTGAAAGCATTTTATACAGAAAAGAGAACACTACAGTCAACAGTCAGGCAGTTCTGAAAGAGGAGTCCAACCAACAATCCTTCAAAAAGAGGTTAAAGGAACATGGTGTGTTTAACTTAAAGAAGAGAAGGATATGTGGACACATAATAGCAGTCTTTCGATCCATGAAGGGATACCACAGGGAAAAGGGAGGAGATTTATTCTCCCTAGCACCTGAGGGGAAGACAAGAAGGAACGAGTGGAAGCTCTACAGGGAGAGATCCAAAGTTAAACTAAGGAGGAATTTCCTGACTGTGAGAGCTATTAAGCAATGGAAGAGTCTGCCTCCTGAAGTGGTGGGTGCTCCATCACTGGAGGCTTTCAAGAAAAGACTGGACAGCCATTTGTCCAGCATGGTCTGAGCACTCCTGCACTGGACAGGTGGTTGGACTAGAAGACCCCCAAGGTCCCTTCCAATCCTATGAGTCTCTGATTCTAATATTAAAGATGCCTGATCCCAGGGAAAGAAATAACAACTTGTAAGTGTTGATAGTAGCCATAAGTGCTGTAAGGTACTGCAAGAGAAAATTAAATGTAGAATCTGCTCATTCAAAGATTATACCCACAAATTGCCTATAAGCTGTATAAACATCTTTGACTGCATCCTCACTTGCCCAGGACTGTGCCATAAGCATGGCCTATCTCTCTCTCTCTCTCTCTCTCATCTGTCTGTCTGTCTCTATCTCTATCAATCATCTATATATGCTATGTCCCCAAGTTGTTGCCATCAACTCATCTCTATCCTATGAACAAGAGAGGCTTAAGTTGGGTTATTATATACATACCAATATACATACATACATACATACATACATACATACATACATACATACACACATACACCCAATAACAATTATACTATTTCCTTTTGAGATAATCAGTGTTATACAAAGAGTAAGAAATAGAAAGCTGATGAAATTAAAGCATGGGATAAGGGGAAAAAAAAGAATTATAGCTAAATCTATTATGACATATATAATCTATAACCTTTCACTATGTCTCTCCATAATGATAGTCTCCTCTTGCAAACCATCTTTGGTTCCCCCATTTCTGTACTCCGCTTCATATATTGCCTTTTAGTCTTTAGATTTCTCACCTTTTTCCCCCAGATCTTGTCAGTTCCATCTAATCACTTCTCTTTCCTCTCAACACATCCACTCTTCATGTATCTATTTTGCAATTCTGTCTTCATTTATTCTCTCTGCATAACCAAACCGCCTCAACAAACTTCTTTCATAGTAGTCACTCACTTTTGTATTCAATGCACATTCGTTTGGTATTCATTCATTCTTAAAAATATTGCCCCACACACTTCAAAAGTACTCCATTCCCATGTCACTCACCTTTTATGTTTCTCTTGGCATATCCAATTCTCATTTCTATGTATCCTTGTGAGCAGAAATATGCTCTTAAACACTGCAATTTTATTGCATCTTTGACAAACATTCATTCCTCACAGCAGACCACTATTATCTTTATTCCAGTTATTTGCACATTTTAAAATTTCTCCATTTCCCCATTTTTAGTAAACATTCTGTCAGGATACACAAATTCATCTACTTACTTTAGTTTGTCATGATTTACAGTCTATATAACTTTCAAACATTGATTCAATTTTGTTGGTCTTTGGTACATTAATTTTCAGAACCTCTTTGTGGCAGCCTATCTAACATTCACCGAAGAATGTGTGAGTTCTCAGCCAACAACATGGCTTCACCTGCATGTAAAAATACATGCACATTAACAACTCCAACCAGCATCTATAACATCATTACACACATTCCTCATATGTTTAGTGGTATATGTCTACCTGTCCTGTTAGATCCAGCAGGCGAGGCACGCTCTTGGTCCTGTCTGTGAGAGAGTGCCATCTGATGGGGCCCAGGAAGAGAGCCTTTTCTATTGTGGCACCTGCCCTCTGGGACATCATTCCCCCAGAGATTAACCTTGCCCCAATCCTGCTGGCCTTTTGCAAGGCATTAAAAACCTGGTTTTGCCATCAAGCCTGGGACCGTGACAGTATTGGTGACCCCGTTTCTTGATCATGTTTATATTGAAGGTGTGCGTCATGAGTGTTCTCAGCTGCTATTTTATGTTATTTATGTTGTTTCTAATTTTGATTGTTTTTCCTTTTTACTCAGTTTTTATTCCCTTTTAACTGTTAACCACTCAGTCAGGTATATGAGATGAGTGGCCATATAAATTTTTTAAAGAATAAATAAACATATCCAAATACATTAAACTATCAAGAGGACCTCACACATACTTGTCTCATTCTCTGCTCACTGTTGAACCATTTGCTCAGCATTCGGTTTTCTCTGGTGCATGCTTGACTTTCATCATAGACACTCGTATTGCATTGAACAACCAATCATCAACTCCGTATTCTTGCAAAACTTTCCATAACTCAAGAATATTTACTTTATCATATGCTTTCTCAACAAATATATAGTACACTTATTCCCTCACATTCTTACATTATACCCAAAACCCATTACTGGTTCTTCCATTACCAGCATTCACTGGCACATAAACTACAACCATGACCTGTGTATGGATTCCTACTTCAGTATATACCCATAACAAAGTAGATGATATCAGTTCAAAATTTCTGACAAACATTTTAGTCCTCTCATTCATAAGTAAACACTTTCAATTCCATGCATTTATTAACTCTGCTGCACAAGATCAGGCCAGTAGAGTCTTTCAGATCAGTTGCATTCTTCTTTTCCTCTTAGTTTCACAGACACAGCACATATCTATTTTTCTTTCATTCATCACATTTGTTCATTATGGTCTTTACCATTTACTCCTCTTACTTTCTATCTGCTATTATCTAGTTCTTGAAGGTGAGGTGAATTTGTAGAAGAAGCTGGCCTGAAGCCCAACTATATTCCACGTTCCTTATCAGACGGGCTCAGCTGCCCATCTTGCCCTTGGTAAACCAATCCTTTCACATAGTACTTTTTAAAATAAGATCAAAAAAGTATAGGCTAGGTTGCCAGCCTGAGTTGTATCCATGCCCCATGCCACCTGCCCCTGTAAAGACAGTTGGATATTTTGGCCAGTATGCTGCAAGCACAATTAAAGCCCAATTTTATCCCAAGCATTCTGGATCTCTAATCTAGAGAGTACCTTGCAAACTAACATGATGTTGCCCACATTCTACTAACTAGGAGGTAAATGCAGTGTCCTGAAAGTAGTACTCCCACCTTCCCTTATTCTGACACCATCTATAGGCAACTTCAACCTGTGTAAATCTGTTACACCAGGCTTTCCCAAACTGTGAATGTACCTCCCTTGGGGAGGTGTAGAGTGAGTCCAGGGGAGGTATGGAGAACTTTTTACAGATAGTCCTCAGGTTATGACCACTTATTCAATGACCATTCAAAGTTATGAGAGTGCTGAATGAGAGAGACTTATAATCAGTCCTCAAAATTGCAGCTGTTGCAGCACCCCTGTGGTCACATGATTGTGATTTGGGTGCTTGGCAACCAGCTTGCGATTATGACATTTGCAGCATCCTGAGGTCATGTGTTCTCCATTTGTGACCTTCCCTGTTGCTTCCCACAAGCAAAGTTAATGGGGAAGCTGGCAGGAGGTTGCAAGTCACTCCTACTTCTGCCGTGTTTTCTCCTGAGGAGCCCCCAGGCACCATGGGGATCTTGTACTCCATGGCACCTGGTTTCCTGCACTCTGTAGCACCCACCCATGGCACCCACCCACCTACCCATACTCCATAGCACCAGTTTGGGGCACTCACCCACCCACCTGTACCCCATAGCACCAGGCCAGGGCACCAGCCTGCCCACCCATAGCATACTCCATAGTATACTCTGCTTATAGTATACTCCATAGCACCTGCCTGCCTGCACTCTGGTATGCACCTGTGGCACCCACCCATCTGCCTATACTCCATAGTGACCACCTGTAGCTGTCCCCCACCAGCCTGGGCTGTGGTTTCAGTGCCTCTTCCCACATCATGGTCATGTGAGTTCCTCGCTTAACAACCCATCCAGTCCTCTCTTAACAATTGCAGTGGGGACTGCCAGGATTGCTGTCACTAAATGATGTGGTCATGTGACATCGCACTTTACAACCACATTGCTTAGAATAGAAATTCTGGTCCCAATTGCAGTTATAACTTGAGGACTACCTGTAGTTACATTGTTACAATAAGCCCACCTTTCCCAAAGTTTCATTGTATTGTTTTCATTGTTCATTTGTGTTGATTTTGGTGTTTGAATTTTTAGGGAAGGTGTGTACACTAAGATTACACTAAAAGAAGGTGTGATGGCAAACAGTTTAGAAACCCCTGTGTCATCCAGTATCTTGGAGGGAAATCACATGACTAGCATGACTTGAAACTGAGCCAAGAAAGACAGGACAGGACATTGTTGGACATTTGCCAACAATGGGAACGGCAAATTTCTTGCTAATATAATTTTCTGCTGCCTCAAACATTGGCAAAGTTCATTTCCATCCAGCAGTGAGGAAAGCCCCCTTGTTTGTCTCTTTTTTTGTTCTTCTATTTCATAGCTACTTAGGGATGCCACAAAAAGGAACCAAGTTCCCAACTCAGTAAAAAGGCCACCAATTTCCAGTCACCTTCCATATTCTATACATTGCAGCTTGCAAAGGATTTCTACCTTGATCCCTCCATTCCAAATTGCAGAGGTATAGCTAACATCCAGTAGTTATTCTTAGGCTCTGTAGGAAGACTGTACTTCCCTTATTATCCTTATCTTATATGAAAAGCTACTCATTTCTAGTGCTAGACTTCAAGTGTACCCTTTAGAAGTTTATCATCTTTGTGATTTGAAGGATCCCCAACTCCTTCAAAGTATTTTTTTTTTAAATGAGCTTATATCAGTGGCATAACGTTAGGCCAAGGCTTCTCTTCCTTGCAATTTCATCTGAGCTAAGGGCAAAACTACTTTCCTTTCATCATGTACTTTCATCATGTACATGTGATTCAGTATCAGTCAATAATTTAACACAATGGTCAGCACAGTGTTGACAAAGATATTTCCCATGTTTCCATGAGGTATGTAACTACATATCCTTTTAAATTCAGAGCAAACCTATTCCATGATAAATGTTATCTTAGAGCACTTGTTTGGTTGTTAGGTTGACATGCATGTGACAGTACTGAGGTTTCAATTATCCACTTGCATCAATCAATCTTTGAGTTCCCAATACTGTTGCCTGAAGAAATGTCACAGATTTTTTTTTTGTCAGGCTGGAGAAGTTTGCTGGAAATGTTATTCATTACAGCTGCAAATCTGTCACCGGTCTTGGCATGGCTTG
Source organism: Python bivittatus (assembly GCF_059951505.1). NCBI lineage: Eukaryota > Metazoa > Chordata > Lepidosauria > Squamata > Pythonidae > Python > Python bivittatus. The sequence continues at coordinate 62,120,054 of NW_028277030.1, read as the reverse complement.
TTAATGACAACATTTATTTCAAAGAGGCGTGTTTCGCTTTGTTGCTGGAGAGTTGACTTTGTGATCGTAAAATATAATGAAATGCCAAGAAGATGAAGTGAACGAAGTTTGCCAAAAACAGAAATAAAGTGATCCACATCTTTTAAAAGAAAAGAGGCATGTAAACAACAAATATGAAGTACAAGTTTCCTTGGAAGTATTTTATCACTTAAGGTCATTAAAATGAACAGAAAAAAATGATCAGTAAAAAACATGGAAGATGGTAAACATAGGTGTTTATGAATGCTCTGTCTTAGGACAGAGAAGCATTTATTTATTTTTTCCATTTAAATTACATTAAATGATGTTGAACTGTGCCTGAACTTTAGAACTTTAAATATAGACAACTTGAGCCAGTCTCTCTCCCTCTCCATCCTTCCCCTTACACGACAGAGGAAGGACCTCTAGAATCATTCAGAACAGTGCAGGAAACACAGAATCTGCAGATTCTTTGATCGGAACTCTTCAAACTTTGATCAAACAAATCTGATGGAAGAGAACTCATCCCCTTTCAACATAAACTCTTCCTTTACTCAGCAACTGATCTCATCCAACATTTTGCTGAAATCTTTTCTTCTTTGTCTCATTTAAATCCATTAATTTAGGCACTATTATCTGAAGCAAAGATAAACCACTGTATCAGTCCTGAGGCAGGAGGAGCAGAGGGATTCCTGATATACAGTATAAAGAACAATTTTCCTCCCTCATTTTTGTTATATCCCTTCAGACACTTGGGCATTTATTTATTTAACATGATTTACAGAGCACTCCAATTTAGCTAACTTTAGGCAGTGTACACGAGCAAACCAAAACAGAAGCATTTCAACAATGAAAACAACTTCAGTCGTCATCATCATCATCATCATCATCATCATCATCATCATCATCAAACACAATGCACACTCTTAATTATCCTAAGTACCAAACTCTTCCTGAAACAACACAGCTTCAAAGGCCTTCCTGAATGAAAGGATGGTAGGACCCAATCTCATCTCATGAGGAAACATGATCCATAATATGGGGAGGCTATTGTTGAGAATGCTTGTCTCATTTGGAGATGACAATTGGTTGTGCATTGCATTTGGCCAAAGACTAGATCAAGGAGTGCAATGATTCAGGAAAGATTTTTATTTACATTAAGTGGATGGATGGATGGCCTTAAACACTGGTACATTGCTGATGGCAGGGCCAGCATAGTGTATTCCAGATGATCCTCCTTTGAAAGAACATTAAAAAAAAAAAAAGTCTTTCATCATTTACCAGTATTTATCTTCGAAATAAGGGCATGGAGAGAAGAACTTGATTTGATTCTTTGGTATGATTTGAATACCTAGCAGACAGATGTCAGGGGCAAAACTCCCTCAGACAGTTCTCTGCCTCTCACTGTTCTTTCTCCTAATCTAAAGTGGCTTCAAATGAGGTTCTATAAGGCTGCCTGTGTGTTTTCCCTGTGGTCAGGCAAGTCAGTCAAATCACACAGTATACTTATGGCTGGCTGCCTTCTGTCTAATTAAGAGCTTAGAGTTTTCCACTCAAGAAGTTGGAATACAGAAGGTATATATTCAGGGACACAGGTATGGTCCTCAAAACATCACAGGAGTTGCTGGAAAGAAAATGGAAAGGTTGCTTCTTTATCCAGCATCAGCTGCATTTTTTCTTCACCAGTGGATTTATTGTCTGCAGCCCTGGCCACGTCTGGGGAGCAAAAGAGAAGAATGCCAAATTTCTGATGGCTTAGGGACAACGCCGTGAATGTCCTAGAGTGGCCCAGCCAGAGGCCTGACTTGAACCCTATTGAACATCTCTGGAGAGACCTGAAAATGGCTGTCCACTGACAGTCCCCATCCAACCTGATTGAGCTTGAGAGGATTTGCAAAGAAGAATGGCAGAAATTTGGCATTCTTTACTAGTGGATTTATTATCTGCATCCCCGGCCACATTTGAGGAGCAAAAGAGAAGAATGCCAAAATAATAAAAGTTTCACTGGAAATATAAAGCAGAAAACTTTATAGAGGTTCATGTCCACATGTCTTTCTTTCTCTTTCTCTTGTTCCTCAGATGGCAGCACCTGACTGACCAGGTCTGGACTGCGAGGCTTAGCAGGAGTCCATCTGGTTAGTATTTGAGTGGGAGACCTCCAGCAAATACCACAGCTGTAGACTAGTCTGGTCTATTAAAATAAAAGTATCCTGAAAGACTGCAACAGTCAATCACTTCAATGTTGTCATACATACATACAGTACACACAAACATGCAAGTCCATGAAGTCAGCAGATGTCAAGCTGGACTCAAAGGAGAGTTTACTACTTACTACCCATCACATTCTCCAGATCTTCTCCATTTGAGCAAAAGATATGACTCCCAACCCTCAAAAGTTTCATATGTATTCAAATACAATTAATAAGTAATTGTACCTACTACTTTGCTGATAGGGTTTTCATGTTTGGAGGCGCAAAGAAATCTCACTTTAAATTACATCATGCCAGAAATCTCTTTGTCATCTTGGACCATCTTAGCATCCTTGAAACATTGAACATATTTCTTTTGTGAAAAGTACCAAACAAAACAAAACAAGCCACATAATTGTTGGTTGCTAATTTTCCTGAGAGAAAACCATGAACTCAATTTGTCTAGACGTGCTGATTGTAATCCATCAAGCAATGATTAAAGAGTAATTTTCTTTTTCATTATACAGAAGGAATGTTAAAGAGATCCTTCTTCCCAGAGTTACAATTAGAATTCTTCAGGCACAAATCATAAGGGGGGTTGGCCATCATCTACAACATTTCATCTACAAACAAAAGTACAGAGAATTATGCAGAAAGAGGGGTTAAAAGGGTCTGGAAAATGGACTATGCACTATCATTTTTCCAGTTAATCAGGAAATGCACAGACTTGTACTCAAATGAATGTTGTTTTATAGTGTAATTTTTAACAAAGCTGTCTGATATTGTTGCAATTGTTACATTTAACTGAATAAAGTGATGTATAGAAAACCATAATACAAACATAATGAGGGACTGGGGAAAAAAATGTCCTGGAAGGATGCTAAGTCTGGGTTGTAGTGAGAGGTGCAAAGGGTTTCTCCCAAAGCAAATTTTCCTACCTCCTCCAAATTTTAGGAACCTTGAGGAAGAAATCTTATCTCATTAAGATAAGATTGTTTATCTTAATTATAACTAGCTTATATAAAAAGCAGCCAAACCAACAAAGATCATTTTTTCCCCTCCCTCTTCCCTCCTAAGACAATATTTGGTGAAAGGTGAATTGGTAGAGAAATTTAGGAGCATCTTCTTCAGCTTTTCACATTTATTGGCATCAAGAAGATACAATTCTGAACCTGAGAACTTTTATTTCCTTGATACTGCTAAAACAAAAAGGAACAAATGAAGAAACTCAGAGTTGGAATATAAGAAGCAGCAGTTTTGATAATAGAAAGGATATGAAGAGGATTCTCTGGGAGTCCTGTGACAACCACATAATTAACCTTTGGTAGCTATACAGAAACTATATGAATACATCATATATATTGTTAATCTAGGCACAATAGGTAATTCATTGCTAGCTAGCAATAATATAAATGTTACATCTGAAACCTGAAGAAATTATTCTCAAAACATATACTATTTTTATGCATAAATATTTAGTACTTTTCTTGTCTGGATGCTTTCCTGTTATAATTCACTTTGCACAGAGATTCTGCTTTTTGACTGTATTTCTATTATCTGGGATTTTATGCCTTTTGTTCTTTAACAGAATTTACCATTTCGAAAACCTGCAGGCTGGGGAGAGAAGAGTTGTAGTCCAGTTCTTCTGGAGCTGCTATTCATCTGCTTAGCACTACATCCCATTGACCCCAGGAGGACTTCATTCTAAACAGCGTGCATAAAAGATTTCAGTTTTGGAAATTAATGCTGATGCTGTGTAGCTGCTCCTCTGTAGTACTATGTTCACACAGGATACTATTCTGAATCAAATGAAGCTTTTGAAAATCTTTTCACAGGTAATTTGAGGCAAAGAATGGTTCAACAGTTCTGTCTTACGACAGTGGCAAAGTTTCCAAAGCCATAGGTCTAGACTGGGTTTGAGGGGGTATAATCAAATTGCCACATATTAGCATCTCTGATAGTTACAGCATTTATCTACTCATTTTAAATAAACGTTTTTGAGGAAATTGAAGAAATCACACAGTAGTTTTTAACAAATAAGGCTAGTGTGGCTTTTGGCGGAGGGAGGTGTTCAGTTCCTTTCATATTAAAATGTGCAACTCTATCTATCTATCTATCTATCTATCTATCTATCTATCTATCTATCTATCAGATTTATTATAGCAAAGCATTGGACAACTAAAATAGATTGATGTCAGGTCCAGCCCAAGATTGACAGAGATACAGTCCAGCCAAGTTCAGTCCTTTTGGGAAAGATTGAAGGCAAAAGGAGAAGAGGATGGCAGAGGATGAGATGGTTAGATAGCATCACTGAAGCAATGAGCATGAAACTGAGCAAACTCAGGGAGGCAGTGAAGGACAGGAAGGCCTGGCGCAATATGGTTCATGGGGTCATGAAGAGTTGGACACGACTTAACGACTAAACAACAACAACAACCATATAGACAGAATCTTGCCAGAAGGAATCTGCATTACTCTAACCTAATAGATATATTCTGGGAGATTCTAGGGAGTGGCTGTCCTAAATCTCTTCCTCTTCCCACAATCCAGCTCTGGATTGTGTTGCCTCTTGTCTTGCCCCCCTTCCTGGAATGTGCTCCCTCCCTCTTGAGAACCTGCTGCATTACTGTAGTCCACCACATCACCTCTCCCATTGTAGACACATTATACACACACACACACAGACACACACACACACAGACACACTCCCAAATAATGTGAGTGGTCTTTTCTTTTCTTTTCTTTTCTTTTCTTTTCTTTTCTTTTCTTTTCTTTTCTTTTCTTTTCTTTTTTTTCTTTTCTTCTCTTCTCTTCTCTTCTCTTCTCTTCTCTTCTCTTCTCTTCTCTTCTCTTCTCTTCTCTTGCTTGCTTTTGCGTAGCTTTTGTTTTCTCTTTTAAATTTGTTCTTGTTTTTAACAGTGTTTTTATTTCCAATATTTTGTTACATTAAATCAAGGCTGGGTCTATGATAGCTCCAAAAACCATCCATTTCATTATTGTGTCAAGGCACTGATGACTACAGTTTCCTTGGAACTGACTGTAATGGAGAGAAAAACTCTTTTGTGTACTGGTCATACATATAACAACAAAAATGTTGGATTATTCACCCATGTAGCAAGGTCTCTATAATTCTTCTACACTAATTCTGCCTCCTAGCATTGTGTGGTACACACAGATAGGTCAATAAGGAATTTGACTCATGACTAGCTGTTTTGGCATGAAAGCATCATGTAATTTGGATACCTGTGGTAATAGGAACCACCCCTAAGTCAATGCATTAGATATTAAAAATAATATGGTAGCTGTTGAAAGGCCATTTAATTTCTTTCAGAGTCAGTATCCAAGGTTTGGAGCCAGTTTGGTGTAGTGGTTAAATCACTAGACTAGGAACCAGAAGACCCCGAGTTCTAGTCCTACCTCAGACATGAAGCCAGGTGGGTGACCTTCGGCCAGTCACTCTCTCTCAGCCCGAAGAAGAAGAAGGGAAGGGCAAACCACTTCTAAAAGTCTTGCCAAGATAACTTCAGAAACTTGTCCAGGTAATTGACAGACATCAACACTGAGTCACAATACATTAATCTAAGCTTGTACAAATACTTCCCCTTGCCCCAGTCCAGGGAGATATATATATAAAATTTCTCACCCGCCCATCTCCCCCCAATGGGGGAACTCTGGGTGACCCACACCAAACATTAAAACATATATATATATATATAAATACATAAAACATCAGTTTAAAAGCATTTTTTAAAAAGGGGAAGAAGAGTCCAAGAAAATGTAAAATCTGAGGCTGAAGACAGAAGGCCTCTATGGGGCTAGCCATCCCCATGTCTGAGGTATTCCCTCCCCACCCCAGGCCAAGTGGCAGAACCACGTCTTCAAAGCCCTACAGAAGGCCAGGAGTGAGGGGGCCAATCGTACCTCCAGGGGCAGAATGTTCCAAAGAGCGGGGGCTACCACAGAGAAGTGCCACCTTCTGGACCCGCTAATTGAAGTTCTCCAACCTGGCTCATTGCTGGGATCAGAAGTGGCTTTAAAAAAAAAGGTCAGAGTTTTGTTATTATTGGGAAGTTTCTGTCCTGTTAAAAATCCTATCCTCTTCAGAGATCCAAAGCGATCTGTTTGTGAAAGTTTGTGCCACTTAATAAAATCTGTTAGTTTGAAAAGAGGCTACCAGGATCCATCTGATCTTCAGAGACATGTTCCTTTTTTCTATTATTTTAACTGAAAGAACCAAATCATTGTAATGCAGACATCTGTCTTTCATAAACCACTCTCTCCAAGCTTTAACATACCTCATCTAGAAGAACTCTATACACAGGCAGATGTACCAGATCTGACTGCATGCATCCTTCACCACAAAAACTATATAATATTTACAGTGGGAATGGGACAATCCTGTGCATACAGAGGATGAATTGATGTTCCTGTCCCAAAATGCTACTTTGGCTTGCTCTTGGTGATAGCTATACGAAAACCATTTATTGGAATCTAGAGCCATTCAACATCAGCTTCTAATGCTGTATGTCCTGTTTTTGTCTTTTGTTGCTAGCTACTGTTTGCTCTAATACTTTTACAGTATTCCCCAAACTCAGTTATCTTTTGTCCTTGCAATATGAATGAGACCCCTCCCAAACTGTGTCTTTCCTCTGTCTTTCTGGCCAGCCTAGTATTGCCCAACCATTGCTGAAGAAGATTTATCTCCATGATCTTGTCACCCATTGGAAATGCTATGGTTGGGGCAATAATTTGTGACCTGATCACAAGGGTTACTCCAGTTACGGCAATGTTGATTTGAAGGATACTGTTCAGGCCTTTTTCTTTCTCCCCTTCCCACTGTCATATTTTGTGCAAGAGCTGATAATTTACCCCTTTTTTGGAGTACTTATTTTAGTGCTATTATTTTGCAGTATGCTTGAACTTGGAAGTAAGAAATCATGATGTGAGTTTTATAGAAAATTCTTAACAGGGTTAATCAGAGACTTATCTACAAAACAATCTATTTCAGATTACCCCAGGCAACTTCGGGATCTGGGCTTAATTCAAATCCAGAGACCAACTCTTAGATGCCTGGTGAAATACAGAGGCACAGCGATCTCACATCACTAATGACTGACCAAAGAAGCTTGAGAAAGGGTGATAAAAAAAACACTTTTTAGAGATTCTGAATCATATTTAGGATTTAGTGTGAGAATAATAATGCCTCAAGGAAGTAGTGAGGTTTTGAAGAATTTCATCCATTAGTTTTCTTATATGTTTCTCCTCCATTTTGCTTATGAAGTCAATGTTATTTCTTGCTTTTTACATTTTAGTCAGAAGACAATAATGTATTTAATATGTAAGATATACGTGAACAGACAGTTCTTCAAAAATGCCAAATAGAGAAATTATCCTGATGTCTCATTAAAACAAATATCTTTTCATAATCTTTGAATAATGTTTTTTCCTTGGTTTTTATTTATGTATTGCGACGATATGCATTTTAGAAGCCATTGAGTGACTTATTTTTCTACATGAGTGAGCCTCTGGAGTTACTTATAAATAATCTGGAATTGTGCCAAGATTCTGAAATGAGTATAGCTCTGACTCTCCGTGGTAATAGCTTTTAGCTTAGAATAAAGCAGAACCATAAACTCATGCCACAGAATGGCAAGCTGACAGCACGACCTTTGATATATATCCCTGAAGAAAAGACGACAGAGAGGAAGCAATCTGGGGGAGGGGATGGAAAAGGCCTTTCAAAAGGACAGGACCAACCAACCCTAAAAAGGATAAGTTGATAAATGTTGTTTTTCAATAAGCCACATGGTAAGGAAGTGTATTTTATTTTGCTTACTGGAATTATTTCCTTTTCTACTGAACTAAGGCATTTAGGTTAGAGATTCTAGAAATTACCAATAAAGTAGAATTCTGGAAAAGTTTGTCTGACATTGAGTGTTTATTTGTGTGGGAAATCACCTCATTTGAGTGACAATTCTTCCTCGTAGTAATCCCTCTTCATTTTTGCTGGACGTACTCATTTACCTCTTAGAGGAGTCTTTAAGTAGCAAGTTAGTGCACAGAAAAGTGATTTGGGGCGTTCCTGCAGATTTCAGAAATCAAATGACAGGAGTAGAAAATTCATCATAAAGCTGACCCTCCATATCACCTTCTTGTATTGGTTCACTGGATTAGCAGAACATATTTCACTTATTTGTATTATGGTATATTTCCATTTCCTATATAATGACATATCTAGGAAAAGGTAAGCTTGTGAAACACAAATATTATGAATTTTACTCTATTCATAACACCTTCTCATAGAAAATGCTTTCTGTTTTGCATCAGCAGTTCTGTTTTTATGAACAGAAAGGAAAACAATTGTTTTAATTATTAACATTTTCAAATTCTATTGCAGTGCTTCAGGCATCTCAAAATGGTGGTTTGCACCAACAAAATTTAATCTTTTAGTTCCCTGTGGCTTACTTTGATCTAAAGTGACTTGAACAATTTAATATCTGAAGATTTCATCTCTTTACAATTGCCCACATTTTCTGGATTAGCAACTGTATTAATTTAAGTCCAAATCCTTAAGACTTGTCACTCTCTTTCCTTCCTACTGTGAAAATGACCCACCCATATAATCAAATGCATGGTTTTTAATACTTCAAAATGATTATACCAGCCAAACTCTAGGTTTCTCAATTCAAATATTCATCCTTTTGTTCTTCATAAAAATGTTTCCTCACAAGCTCTCTCAATGCAACCTGAACCAAAATACAATTGTTCTACAAAAGCCATGACTGTACTTGAGTCTAGTGGGACTCAGAGGCTATTATGGACTCATCAGTTCCTCCACCCTAAGCTAACAATACTTTTACAGTTACATACAGTTTGGGCCATGATTTTCTTTTTGATTTTGTGAGCTATGAAAAACTAGGAAATATGCGTGCAGTGGATTCTTAAGGCAGGGTGTCACTAATGTGCCTATTAATATCCACAACAGGAATAGTATTTTGAAATTAACAAGAACAAGTTATGTATTTTAGAATTCTCGATATATGTTTTTAGAGATAGATAGCCTCTTGATGAGGGTGAAAGAGGAGAGTTCAAAAGCTGGCTTGAAACTCAACATTAAAAAAACTAAGATCATGGCATCTGGACCCATCAATTCCTGGCAAATAGAAGGGGTAGAAATGGAAGCAGTAACAGACTTCATTTATTTGGGCTCCAAGATCACCGCAGACGGAGACTGCAGCCATGAAATTAAAAGACGCTTGCTCCTTGGGAGGAAAGCTATGGCAAGCCTAGATAGCATATTAAAAAGCAGAGACGTCACCTTGCCGACAAAGATCCGCATAGTCAAAGCTATGGTTTTTCCAGTAGTAATGTATGGCTGTGAGAGCTGGACCATAAAGAAGGCTGAGCGCCGAAGAATTGATGCCTTTGAACTGTGGTGCTGGAGAAGACTCTTGAGAGTCCCCTGGACTGCTAGGAGGTCAAACCAGTCAATCTTAAAGGAAATAAACCCTGATTGCTCATTGGAAGGATTGATAATGAAGCTCAAGCTCAGATACTTTGGTCACCTAATGCGAAGAGAGATCTCTTTGGAGAAGACCCTGATGCTGGGAAAGATTGAAGGCAAAAGGAGAAGAGGACGGCAGAGGATGAGATGGTTAGATAGCATCACTGAAGCAATGAGCATGAAACTGAGCAAACTCAGGGAGGCAGTGAAGGACAGGAAGGCCTGGTGCAATATGGTTCATGGGGTCACGAAGAGTCGGACACGACTTAACGACTAAACAACAAGATAGATAGATAGATAGATAGATAGATAGATAGATAGATAGATAGATAGATAGATAGATATAATATGGGGGGCTGTGTTTACTTTCAAATCTAGTCTCCTTATTCTGACAACCCTGTGAAATATGATACTGTGAAATAGAATAAGAAAGAAAGCTCAAAAGCAGAAAATTTAATTCTAAAAATAAAACATCTCACTTCTAGTATTGAAGACATGATTCCTGCTATATTAAGATATTTCATTTCATGCCAAGAGAAGCAAGAATCTGAACAAGAGACCCTTTGGGGACTTTTGATGATTGCCTTGGCCAAGGTAAATCAGGGTCGGGGTCAGACCAAAGAAGAGATATTTAGAAGCAGTCATTTGAAAGCATCATCTGTTCTTTCAACCTTACTGGATTTTGGAATTTAACTGCAAGACAGACTACAGAAGTAAGAGAAAGTAAAAAAGAAGCAGAACCATCATGCTATAAAGAGGTAGAAGCATCTCATCTATATTTTAAAGCACACACAGTGCAGTAGTAGGGGAAACACATAAAAACTGAGTAAAACTTCACCTAGCTAGTACCTGCCATTGCCTAAAACCGAAGTTAGTGTTCTTTACTTGAAAGAGCTTAAGATAAGGCTGAAAAAGTAATGTAGATTCTTCAACTAAAAGTCTATTGTGACTTAGTTTACTATAAGGAGAACATAAAAACTGGGAACTTCTTTAAATGTGAATGTTGGATGAGCTCAAGCTTTTGAAATTGATTTGTAACAATTGTTTTAAGGCTACAATATCTATTTCATAATGAACGGAAAGGAACTATTCACATGTAAAGTGGTAGTTAATAAAGCTCAGTTACTGATTAAAGTTCAGATACTGGCAACTCAGTAACATCATCCATTAATATTACACATTTCATAGGTTCATTGCTTTCTACAAATTTAGCAGTGTGCATTATATGTCATGTTACAAGAAATTCCTGAAGTTGAGCTAAAAGTGATTTACATGTGATATGTACTTCATCCATGTGCACAGAGAAGGAGCTAACATGTCTTCCCTGTGCCCAGAGAGACACATGGGCCTCCAATGACAGAAAATCTGTCACTGCTCCAAGAGATTGTTAAAATATTGCCATAACAGCTTATAGTAAACCCACAACTTTAGACATAGCAAATATTTTGGACCTCACTGTATAGCATTCATAAGTATCAGGGATTCTGCTAGAGAGTTAGAGAATCTGCAGCACCAGCAGAAGAGGCAAGAGGCCCAAATACCACAGTAGAACTGAAGGTTTTCAAGCCTCAAATGCCAGAGATCCTTCAACAATCATCTTCAGGTCCAACTGCAACCATAAGTCAGAACCAGATTCCATGGTGCCAGTGCATTCAATAAACACATCAGAGTTAGGATTCATGGTAAGTGCCAGGCTCTTTTAAGCTTTCTCTTTGGCAAGAGAGAAGCAAAGCTTAAGACTGTTAAGTATTATAATAAACTCTTGTTTAAGCAAGTGGTTCAGTTGGAGCTGTCCAAGGTGCTGCAATCATTGATATGTTTATAGGTGTTTGGAAGACAGGAAACCACACAGGGATCTGCAGACACAGGGAAAGAGATCAATTAACTCCCATTGTTTGGTTGTTGGGCTTCCTAGAGATGCTCCAGAGGAGAAAATGCAAATAATGTGCAGCAGAATAAGGTAAAAGTAAAGTCCTGGTGACTTAAAGAATTAAGGAGGTTTTTTCCAAATTCCCAATCTAACCTACAGCCCTAGGTATCCCGTTGGTCTCCAGGATGTTTGCAACCTGTCAAAGTCTACTAGGTGCTGCTTATAGCAAGATTTTTCTCATCAACCAGGACTGAAGGAAGAGATTTATGCACTGCCATTTGTTGCTAGTATGAAATGGGAAGAGAAGAGAAGGGTACACATTTGGGATTAGAAACTTTATTTAATCTCATAATAAATGAGGACAATAGTACTACTTGAGTTTGTTTTTATTGTTAAAATGTCCTAAACTTTATTGCTGCTTCTCCGCTGTACTTACTTTCAATTGTTTTGGCACTTTTGCATTTAGCCCTGTTTAGCTTGTCTGCTATTTCTCAGGCTTTGCATTTTTGAAAAACTAGCTTTGGTTAATATGATTCATTATATCTGAGCAAACTGGGAAGTTTGATCTAATCTGACTCTGTTTTCTGCACATTAACAAGCATTTTAAGAAATGCTTGATCTGGTTTAATGAAGTATATAGTTTATTTTGTGTTGAATCAACATGTTACATTCAAAAACAATTTTATTTCAATTACAGTAACATGTTATGAATTATTTCAAACTTTGCTGCAGTAGACTGTTTTTAGCAATAATGTTTTAATAAGTGTTTCTCTCCCTGGATCGCTGTTTTTCTATTGGGCACATTTTTGTGCCAGCACCAACAATTCACTACAATTTTGTTTGTATTTCTGAACTGCAAACTCAGCATTAGAAGCTATTATTAATCTAGGATATCAATAAATATCAACACCCTAGGCTGTCAACATTTATAATACAACACTATATCTGTTAACTCAGAAATTAAGCCTCAGTGAATTTAGTAGGTCTTTCCCTAAGAAAGAGGACATAAATTGCAATGTTTCTATGTTTTTGTTGCTATACTGCTATATTGTTGTGAAGAGATTTGAACAGCATGGAGTTTATGGATGGCTTTCTTTAATGTTGGCCAAATCAGTTGGACAGGTCCCTTTCTTTTTTTCTCTCTGAATTCCCTCCTTACAGTCTAGACTGGAAACATTTAATCCAAGAAACAAGAATCTAAGAGCTCTGATTAGTGCCATTTAGTTGAAGGAAGGGAAGAAATTCCAGCAACTGTTCTACTTTCAAATGATAAACCTATATATAGGCAGTCTAAGATAGCAAGACTCCAGTCCATTTTCTCAGTTTTTCAGTGCATAGAGAAGGAGGCTTGACTCATTTGTACAGGCAGAGCAGTGTGTATCTGTTCATTGTTTGGGTAACTGCTATTCCTCTTAGCAGAATGAGAACTATAACTTAACTTGTGTGTCTTATTTTTCTTAAGAATGCTGCCAATTAATTTTAACAGTTGGCTGTTTCTCCAGTCTTCTGAATATGCAAGGCTCATACCTTTTTCCCACCCAGTCAAGGATAATGTAGCCAAACTCTTTCTCTCTCTATGCGGAAGAAAACACAGACTTGTGGTTATAGTGTAGAGATATCATAACTCTGGCATACAAATTGCCTCCAGATGAAAAAGGAAAACAGGATGAGTATAAATGACATTTAATGTTGAAAGATCAGACCCAACATCAGTGGAAAGGCAGAATTATGTCCCATTGGTCCAGGAGACTCAGATACAGAACTGAAGTAGAACTTCACCACATCCAGAAGGCAGAAAGACAAAGGAGTGTCTTGGTGCATGGAGGGGGGGCAGCTTTGGGCAGAATAGCTTGCTTGGAAATAGACTATCGTTACCAGCTGTGCTTGGGTGGAGGCTGAGAATATCTTAATTTAATGTCATTAGGGCAAAGTGATGCTGATTTTTTCAAGATGGTTCAGCCTTCAAGCCATGGTAACCTTTTTAGAAATCTTGACTTTTGCCTGCTCTCAACAATACCTTCTGCTTTGCCCACCAAACCTTAGTTTGCGCGATGATCTGACTTTGGTATGACTCAGAGTTGGTAAAGGAAGTATAATATGTCCTGGTGTCAGGCCCAGCCCAAGAACGACAGAGAAACAGTCCAGCCAAGTTCAGTTCTTTTATTGCTTATACCTTATAGACAGAATCTTGCGAGACTAAATTTGTATTACTCTAACCTAGTGGATATACCTTGGGAGATTCTAGGGGGTGGCTATCCTAAATCTCTTCCTCTTCCCATGATCCAGCTCCAGACAGTGTTGTCTCTTGCCTCAGTCCCTTACCTGGAATGTTCTCCCTTCTTCCTAAGAACCTGCTACGTTACTGTAGTCCATCACATCACCTCCCGCTTCATAGACAGATTCCACCACACCTGGTCAACTAAATTTAGTATGATGATAACAGAATTGCACATTTCTTCTTCAAGGGGTGCCCTCTTTGAAGAGGCATATATCTCCCACTACCGAACCTCAGTTTGGGGAAAATCTGAAGTTGCTGCCTCTTTTGCACACAAAGTGTTTCTTACAGGTGAAGTTATAAATGTATTATTATCTTAAATAGCACTTCATCCACTTTAGCTTACATTCTTAGGAATGACAGTGATGTAATGTTTCACACTGATATATTCATGAGATTTCTTTAAAAGGTCATTGCAAAATTTATTTCAGGTAACAATTGGTTCTTGTCTTGTGAAAAATGGATGATGGAAGAAAAAGCATAATTATGGCTGTTTTTGTCATTAAATACTAAAAACCCACATTCAATGCTTGGAGCCCTAGCTTTTTTCTTTTTAATTAGATGGCGCCGTGAACATAATTTCAGATCTTAATCACTCAAGTTTTTGTGCAACTAGTAGTGCTGCTCTTGCCGTTGCTAAATTCATTTTTATGCCATTGTTCCTCCTAAAGGACAATAAAACAACCAACAATAAAATCACCAATCTAAAAGACAATAAAAATACAAATTTAAAGCAAAGTTCATTTATAAGAAGTAGTCCCCAAAGCAATGTTGGGGGCTGTCGTTATTCTAAAAATATCAGAGTTTCAAACAACATTCAAACTTAAAGCATCTTCTAATTCTGTAAGGCAGTAATACCCGGTCATTCTGAAGGAAGCACAGTCTTTTTCAACAGAAGAGCTCCTATTTCTCTTGGAGATTCTTCCAAATTAAAATGGATCAGGCAGTCAACAGTAGGAAGTCCATAGGGGGGTGACAACCTACAAAATTGCAAACTTCACAGCATTGCAATCCAAGCTCTGCCCTTTTGCACATGCATGATGCAATTACAAAAGTGGTAAGACTTGGGTAGCAATGCCACACCTACCAACTTGCAGCTTTTAACCCCACAGATGCCCATAGCCAGGGCTTCCAACTTTGAATCTGGAGGACATCCAAAAAGTACAATTAAAAACCCAGGACGCAACAAGAAAGTTTTCTTGAACTCCTCTGGTCATGTCCAGCCCAGAAATTTGCCCGTGCTCATTCAGAATTCTAGGAGTTGTAGTCCCATCATATTTGCAGGAACTTGCCTGAGCGGTATTCACAAGCTTTTATAATTACTAACACTCATGAGGCATTTCTATTCAATAGTTCATTTCAATAGACAATACAAATGAAATATTCTATACTCTCCACTTCAGTAGGACCTAGTTTGGTTTCCTTCAGATAAAGTAGTTTTCTGGAATACTGGCAATACTACATTTACAATATAGAAACAGATACATGGAAGCAAAGTGACTTACTGGGCAGAGTTCCTATTGCACTAGCCAATGATTTTAGGTGTCCTATGTCCCCAACATGATTCATCATAACAGACTACATTTTTTTCTTCCTTTTTCTTTTTAAGGAAATGATATGAAAGATGAGAGAAGGCATTATATTTATGTGGTTGGCATCAACTATTTTTCATTTCAGAGGCTGTTTCCTGGAGACAGCTTCTTTTTCTACATGCACGTTGTTATCACTGAAGCATGCAGTGCTGGAGTCCCTTCCACAACAGCAGAAAACTGCCAAAGATATCCAGGGAGACCTCTCTCTGCTTTTATGGTGATATTTAGTTACAATATTTGCTGGCAATTTGAAAAAGGAGAACAGAGACTTAGGAAACGTTACATGAACATAGCCTTGTTAGGCCCTTCTTGTTTGATTATAAGAGCTGTTATCAATGTTTCACTTGTTATAAGTTATGGTTCGACAAGAGTATGTCTGTTTGAAATGATTTGATAGATCTGTTACCTGTGCACAATAAACAATTGAAATGACAATTAATGTTCTTTGGGCTGCTAATGAATGAATAACAGGCACTGAATGAATGTTCTTTGTTGTCAGTCCAGGCACAAGAAGAGGATGTTTCTCTCATCCTTCACACATTACAAATATTTAGATATTAGGGAAAGGATGTGGGGAAAGGGGAGAGAGAAAATGTATTTTTACCCTCTCTCTACAGAGAGTTACATTGTATGCAAAGATCTCCAAGGCAACTCAATATCACTAATGCAGTATTGTGGAGTGACATTGTTCTAGACCTCACTTAAGCACTGGGGTCAGTAGTTTCTGTATTGCTTTTGAATGGCTACTGAAAGAAAGAAAGTGAAGAGGGGGAAAATAGGACTGCCGTCTTTGGTTTCCAAAAATCCATATGGCCACTAGGTGCCAGAGAAGAGTTTTCTGTATCTCTCTCTTTCCATCCAGTGGCTTTTTGCAGCCCCTTTTAAAAGAGGGAAGGAATAGAGTCTATGTTAGAGGTAAAAGCAATTTTTGTTCAGGACCATATTGCATGTAAATAAAGGCTACCGTATCTGGGCTACAAAATTCCATATGGTCACTAGATGACAACAGAGAGTCCCATAGAACTCTAACCCTTTGCTGCCATCCAGTGGTTGTATGGATTTTTGCAGCCCCTGTATGGCAGTCCTTAGTCTTCAATTTCATTTAACCGAGGGCTCTTCCTTATGGACAAATGCTATTCAGCAGAAAACTACAACCAGCATAACATTTGCTGCCACTTAGAGGTCTCTGTGCACCCCCAAGCATACTGCTGATGGATGGTGCTGCCATCACTTACTGTGCATGGAACAGGACAGGGATTAGTGGATTTCCGTGCTTTGCTTCCCACTGAAAGCTTCACCTGCCAATCAGAAATTTTCCACTAGTCACATTCCTTAACATGGACTGGAGCAGCAGGAGGAGGCAAGTTTTGACAGACGGCTAGACTAGCAGATTTAGCCATCAGTTAAAATTAGCTTTGGTTTAGTGCAGGTGTTTTATGGGATACATTCAAAGGGAGCATGGCTATCAGATGACAGTCAAGCTCTTTTTTGGAAGATCCTTAGTGCTATTTTTGAAAGCTGCATCAAAAAGAAGACTGATGATGAACTGATATCAACTGATAGTCATGTCCCCTTTGGATGCATCCACACAACACACGCAAATAAGAGTTGGTCACCAGGTTCCTTTTGAATACAGGTTTAGCACTATTCAAGGAAAATATTTAAGCAGCCCAAGCAGCACTTTCCCTCTCCCTTTTCACCTTGCAGCCCTCCTGCTGACACCACTGGTTACCTGTTCTTCAGGTGATTCCAGGTCTCAGGTGATTCTAGGGGGAAAGGCTGGTTTGATAGAAGAGGACTCTTATGTTATGCGAAACAGATGAGTCTGAAATGCCATGTCCAGAGAGTGGAGAGGACTCTTGATGTTTGGCTCTTGAGCCAAAAATGGACCATGTGTCCCATGTTCATCCAACCACCCCTCATCCTATAGGTGATCAACTGATCACAATACTGATCAAAAGCTCAGTGAAGCATATCAGATTACATCCATGGCAAAGCAGCCACAGCTTGTTGCTTGCTTAAAGAAAAAATTAACCAGACAAACAACCCCTCTCCTCCCCAACACACACAGTACATTTACATTGAACAATTATGGAGGACTTTAATCTGCCTCCAGTGTGAGTTGGACATGCAGTGAAGACAATGTCATGAGGACATAGCTGAAGAAAGGGGTTGCTAGTGTGTGTTCTTCCCATGCTTAGGTGCAAGGGGAGAAAGGCCAACAGAGGTTTAGGATCTATTATTTACCAATTCCCCTCTCTTTCCAGCTAAATGTGTCATTTTATTTTGCTTATTTAGAGTAGACAGATGCAAACCAAGATACAAAACTCATCCTATCCATTCCACCTTCAAGCCACTCTTGGTTTTCTGTTCCCTTTTCTAACTTCCTTCTTCTACAACACACATTTGCCTTTTCTCAGTACACAGCAGGGTCAAAAGCAACTTTTAGACTCACTCAATATTGACATATGAAGACTTGAAAAGGGACAACCCTCAGAGGCTTGTTGTCAATCATAATCTTAGGCAAACGTGCTCCCCAGCTTTAGGATAATTTTATCCTTCACATTTATTATTTTCTTTCTTTAATAGTGCAGCTTCAGAAAAAGGAATTTATACATTTTTCAGGAGGAAAAAATGTAATAACTGCAGCTAGGAATGACAATGAATTAGGATTAATGGGGAACTTATAGTAACAGCTCCAAAGCAATATCACAGCAGTACATCTGGTGAATGCTAGCTATATTTCATCTTCTTTTAATTTCCACACAGACAACCTGAAGCTGTGGACAAACTATGTCAGAGAAAAGGATTTCATTGCTGAGTTAGGGCTAACACAAAATGTTTACAGCAGGAGAAACTTGGCAACAGATGGAGAATGGAGGACAGTCTGCTGCAGAGTTCTCATTCAATTTTTAAAAAAATATTAAACTTCCAAGCTCGAAACAGGTTGAGATCAAATGCTGAAATGCAGAATCATTTGTGTATCATGGAACACTTAAAAAGAATTGTGCTGAATTGGGTGTTATGTACAGAGTTGGAGATATGAGGGATTGAAATGAGAACCAATCCTTCCAAGACACTAAAGCAAAAGATTCAATCCAGGCCATAGATTCAAAGCCTCCCAGTGGTACACTAGACACCAAAGGGAGCAAACTAGAGGAGCGATTGTGGTCCAGTCATTGGTCAATATGGTCAGGGAAACAGGTGATGGTCTCAGGGTCCAATGTCACAGGTGCAAGGCAGGCTGAAAAACCATTACTTCCAGCAACCCTCTCTACTGCTGATACAGCCTTGGAAAGCTCCTGGTAACTAGTTGTGCCCAGCCCCAGTGTCCTGACTCATGAAGTGGTTATTTCTTCCAGAAGCTCAGCCTTGCAATCTGCCACTCTTCTGCCATTCAGCCCTCTGCTTTCTATCCAATAGTGGTAGTGGTGCTGCTTAGGGTTCAGAAGCTGTGGATCCAAATCCAAAGATGTTGTAGGGGATGGTTCTGCTTCAGCTCCCATTCCCAGACCTGAGTCACCACAGGTATCTCAACATCCTTATTCTCATCCACTAAAAATCTAAAACAAATATGACACCAGTGTAAAATCAATAAAGAATATAAGATACAAACAGAAACAACCACATAATTGGGATACTCCAATCTTTTGGTTGCTTCTTGACAACTTTGCCCTATTTCTTCAGTTCAGGGCTGAAGGGGAGAATGGGATCACGCATGCCCAGATGCTTATGCCTTTGTTTTAAATCTGAAAAACCCGTTCATATAGTTTCTTTTCTCTACACAATTGAGCAAATAACTTTTCTAAAGCCAAATTATATGTACTTTACAGGATTGGAATGCAAGTTTGAATAATCATCCATAGACACCTCCTATGAGAATTAGGAGCAAGCTGTAAATGGAAGGAGTCTTACTTCTGCCAGAGCCCCATGGACTTAAGTGAGACATGTTCTCCAGGACCGAACAGGAGGAATCTTGGTATAATCTTTCTTTGAATCACCCTTTCAACCATACATATACTGCTTTATTTACTTTTTAAGAACGTAATTACTAAATGCCTAAATAATGCTATGCCAAACTTGGAACTCAGAAGTCCTGAATGAACAGAGAGAAGTCCAGATAAGGTGTATCTGTATAATAAATATTTCGGTGTCACGATAAATTGTGATCTAACACAGTATTTTATGTATTCCCACAATCATGTCAACAATCCCCTCAAATTACCTTATAATACTCCCAAGTATTAGCCACTGATTTCAACAATTTAACATATAATATAAACTCCACCACTGGTTTTTAAGTACATGGATTAATAAGCCTGAATGTCTACCCGCTTTGATCTCTGTTTAAATAACTCAAACACATATAAACTGAAAGAGATATTTTCTTTCAGATGTGGAACTATTCTTTTCAATATTTATTTTAATATGAAAGATGTGCTCATTCATCAGTAAGGTTATTGAGAAGCAGCACATCTTATCAACTATCCTGATGATAAATGGGAATATCATTTTCTTAGCAGCACAATAGATATTTCATAAATCCACTTGAATCTCAAAGAAAATGAAAAGTAGTTGCTATCCAGAATCCCAAAGTTTTTTGTTTAAAGCTGCTGACAACAATGATATTCTTTGGGATTTTGCTCAGAATTCTGGTGTATCGCCCAACTCTGCATATATTCCTAAATGAATTTGAGAATTATATACATGATTTGTATGGCCTGATTTTAATATTTTATAAGTATCCATTACTAGGGAAAAGATGGTCATCACCCTGCAAACTGCTTTTAATGCAGGAAGGTGAAGTTGCTTCAATTGAAACTACTTCCATATTTATCTTAATTAGTATTTTTTTTTCTTTTCTTTTTTATTATGTGCCATCAGGTTGGTGTCAGCTCTCAGCAACCACATAGACCTTCTCCAGGATGATCTGTCCCCAAACCTGGCCCTTCAGGTCTTCCAACAGTGTAATCAAAGCCATCCACCCTGTTGACAATCATCCTCTTCTCTTTTCTTCCATCTTTTCCAGCATTATAGCTTTCTATAGAGAAGTTCATTCTAAGGCTGTGGTCTGTACCTGTTGTAATTAATTTGGTCTTCTTTACATTTTGTTCCATTTTTTTCATTGTGCTCTTTGTCTTTTATTACTAGAGCTTGCAGTTCATTTTCATTTTCAGCACCAGAATAGTATCATCAACACAGCATATTTGATTGATGGTTCCTTCTCCAATTTTAAAACCAAACTTATCTTCCAATTCAGACTCCCTTAATATATATTCAGCATATAGGCTGAATAAATAAGGAGAGACTATATAGCCTTGCCTCATTCCTTTATTCACCAGGAGCCCATAGAGCTGCTTCTCTATGTTTCATCCAGACTGTGACTTCCTGTCCTAAATATAAGTTTCACATGAGGACAATGAGAAGTTCTGGAATTCCTATTTTTTCTAAGCATATTCCATGGCTTGATAATTTTTGGTATTCTTTGGCTTCCTCAGTTATCCAGTGTGCATCATATCTCTTGTTCCTTGTTTTTTTTCTAAAGCTAACTTGAACATATATCTCCCTTTCCATGTAGGGCTTTAATATGCAGTAGACATTTCTAAGCATTTTTTGCTAAAATTTGAAGTTAAGGAAATTTCACAATAGTGAATTTAAGGAAATTGTACAATAGTTTGCATATTTCATTAAGTTTCCTTTCTTTGGTATTTGTAAATATACACCTTTTTCCCCAGTCTGTTGGTCACTGTGTTGTTCTCCACATTTGCTGGCAGAGTTTGGTTAAAATTTTACTGATTCTTCTGTTGCTTGCCATTTTTTTGAAGATATTCCATCAATTTCTGTAGCCTTCCTAGAATGCTGATCTAACTTCATCTTCTAGTACTAGAGGTTCTTGTAAGGAAGGAATATCTTCTAAGGTATCTTGAATGTTGACATCTCTACTGTACAGAATGTCAGTATACTTCTTCCATCTTTCTTTGATCTTCTTTGAATCAGTTACTATCTGTCCATTCACATTCTTTAGCATACCAATTCAAGGATGGAATCTCCTTAAAGGTTGTAGATCTTTTGGAGGCCTTCTCTTGTTTTTCTGTATCAGTTTCCATCTTTGATGTCTTTACAGATATCATTGTAATATTGTTTACTGTCTCTTCTAACAACTCTGTGAAATTCTTTGTTAAGTTCTTTCTTGAGATCTTTCTTTCTTTTTTGGCTTTGAATTCTCTTTTCTTCTTGGCAGTTTCTACTATTTGTTCTGATATCCAGTTTGCTTCTTTCTGTTTCTCCATCTTTGGCAATCATTTTTCACATTCAGTCTTAACAAGTTGTTAAGTTACTTTTCCTCAGTAGCATGTTGAGTGTCATCCAACCTGACATCATCATAATCTGGCAGTATGTCATCAATCATTTTATATTGTCTATCCATGTGGTTTTCTTTGTAAAATAGAGGAGTGCTTTACCATTGACGTCTTCTGCACAGTATGAACTGATGCCTTTTCCATTGTCACTAAAGTGATCATTCACCTCCAGCATCTTTCTATATCACTATTGCCCAATATAGGTGCCTGCTTGCTTTAGCTGAGCAGCGGGGATGACCTTCATGCCTTGGGTGATCCTGCTGGGATTACAGTATATACTCTTGCCATTCCCTCCTGGTGTCTTTTGCTCATCCCTCCAGGGACACTTCTTCTTCCTGCCACAATGAGGCAGCACAGCAGGACTTGAGGGGGATATATGACAAATCACACCCCAAAGTAAAGAAGATATTCCAGAACTTTTCCTACCCTGCATCTGCAGGGAGAACTTTTTGAAATATATTACTGGGAAGCCAGAATAACTTTATAGAACTTGGCAGGTTAATGCGCTCCAAAGAATTGTATCTTCACGTGCAATTTGAGTTTTGCTTTTTTGTCTGGTGGTTGCACTCCCTCCTGATAGTTTAATGGCAGAGTATTTGAATGAGATTGTTTCCTTTGTTCTGATACCATCGCTGTTTTTGGCTTTACCAACATTTGTTGCAAGAAAAATCCTAAACCTGGTTGGTTTTGTTATGCAGTATTCTGCTCACCAGACATTATCTAGGATATTGCACAGCTAGGTTAGTGTTTCCATAGGATTTTGAGCAGTTCCCACCTTTTCTCAAAATAAGCCAGAAGCCTCCTTTAGTGCAGAACAAGGCACTTCTAGAAGTTGGGAAAAGTTTAAGGACAGTTTGCAATTAATCACATTTTTAAAAAGCATGCAGAAAAGATTGCTAGTTTGCCTAAAGAAACTTGCTGGGGTACATTCATACTACTTACCTAAAGCATTAACTCTGGTGCAGAAAATAAGAAAATAATTTCATGGAATAAATATGTAAACCAAGGACCATTATTATTCAAATCAGGGTGATTAAGTTATTACTATTAGTTAAAATCCTGAAGCTGTATTTCACTGATGGATGCATCATCAGTGGAAGGGAAGGGTTGATGTTTACTTAATCTGTCTTCCCTCTGCAGCTTCTTGGGTCTGCTTTGGAGAGTTGGGGGTCTTCTGGAAATATTTCTCCCATTTCACAGGGTCTAGAAATATTTGATTCATGCTGGATTATCAAGAACATTTCTAAATTCATAATATTGTGACTCCTATGTAAAATGATTTGATAACAAAGTCATACAGTGGGCACAAATGGACTAGCTCCCAAAAGAGGAAGCATGGGAATAAATGAAACAATAACCATAAAGAGGAAAAAGATACATAAGGGATTTTCTAAACCAGGAAAAGTTTAATGCCAATATCAGAAATGGTTTGTTGAGTCAGTATTTATTTATAGTACTATGATAATTGCCCTATCTAGCTTAGCAATAGGAACATATAGACATGATTTTGTTTTCATGGTTAAAAGTTGTTAAGACCCATTTTTATTGAAGTCAGCCTCCAAGTGGTAATATTTTGGCTTGAAGGATAAATTGGTCTAATTTCAGTCTTTCAGAATTAAAACAATTTGCTTCCCCACTCCCACAACCTGGTTTTGTAATATGGAAACAAACATAGCAATGATACTATTTATCAAGTACATACACTTTGGTTTTATCAGAAGCAAATGTTCAGCATCTCTCCCTCTCCCTTTCTCCCTCTCCAATCTATCTTAAGAGCTCAGAAAACATTGGAATATTTGATTTTGAATATTAAGACTTTAAAATTAATTTTAAAGAATAAATGCATTTTTGTGGGAAAGAAAAATATATTTTCAATACTGGAGATTTAACAAGATAAGCAACTTATAATGTTGTTCAGAGATATTTTTGAAGAATTGCACTGGGACCTTGAATCAACAATGTCAGCCGTGTTGTGTGTTATTATGAACAGTCTGTTCCCAGAAGAAGCTGTTACAGAAAAAAGTATTGCAACTGTTTGTGGAGAACAACATGTACAAGAACTTGTCATTGGGCATATAAATAAATAAATAAATAAATAAATAAATAAATAAATCAGATGATGTTTTAAAAATTGAGAAGGAAATAAAAATGCCAATTCCCAGAGAGCAATTGGGAACATTTCTTCTTGCTGGACTTACAAAAGAGGCTTGTTAAAGTTTTGAAGAAATTTGAGACAAGAGTCAATAATCATTTGAATGGATTAAAGAACAAGATTGTTTTATGCAAAAAGAAGGAAAATAAAGTTGGGTTATTTGATCAGGGTTAAAGTAGGACATGTTATTTTGGGTGGTTCTTTCTGGACTTGCTGACATCTGGACTGGAAAAATGTTATGTATTGGATTTGCTTAAAGTTAAGAGTTGAGATATGAAATGAGTTTTATATTTGTTAAATAATATTATTTTAGGGGTCTGTTTGGACTTCTTGCTGACACCTGGATTGGAAAAGGCAGTGCTTATTGGACTTGCCTATAGTTAAGAGTTGAGTTATGGAATGAAGAATTTTATATGTGTTAATTAAGAGGAGGTGAAGAGATAGTGAAATTGTTTATACTTGTGATGAGGGCGGGAAGTTGCTTTCTTAGTTTTTTTTCCTTTTGTCTATTTTTCCTTTCTTTTTTCCTTTCTTGCACCTTTTACTCTCTCTATTTTTCTTTTTAGTTTGTATTATCTTTTATTATTGTAGTTAATAAAAGTATAATCTACAGTATCTAATTCTGAATTTCCTGTTGCAAATACTGTTGCAAATGCTTTGATGTAACTCCTTGGTAAATGTACTCTGACTCTTCATCCAACAATAGGATATTAGAGCTCATTGCATAAAAAGAAATTAATGAAGTCTGTGAGATGTGAAATCAGGGAAATAGTGGATGACTTTTCTCAACTTTCAAGTTCATGCCAGATTGTCTGTAAGAGTAAACAAAATGGCATAACTATCCCAGATCTGCTCTGCTCTCTGTTCTTTAGATACTAAAACATCAGCTCTGAATTTGACTGCCAAGCAAGTGAAGGGTTGAGTAGCAATAAATGAGCTGGCAGCATTATGAAGCCAATGGACAACTTGCTCAGTATTTGAATATGCAACAAGTAAGGCAGAAAATGAATACCAATTTTATTCATGACTCAAAAGCAATCTCATAAAATTAATAAAGTTAATAAAGTTAACTACTACTGAGCTTTCAGTAAAAAACAATATCCAAAAATAGCCAGTGCAGGTCAAGTAGTTTCACATGGAAATTCTACCATACTACTTTTTGTTTTTTAAAAGATCCTCTCAGGTTCTCTAAGAAGTGATACTTTTCTACTTGACTTGCTGAAAGAGATGACAGAAAAATTAGCTGGTCTTTGATGACTAAGTAAATAACTAATGTAAACTGATTCTAAATTCTACAGTATAGATTTTAAAAATGCACTGCCAAGGATTAAAACTGTGGATTAAGAGTATTTTAATGATGGATTGGAGGATCAAAGTATCAGTTAAGAGGTACAGGATATATGTTCTTAAATATTATTAAATACTAGAAGGAAACCTGGGACTGAGCAAGTGTTCTTAATTGATTTGGTACCCATTGTTCTTGGATGCTTTCTCTGTATCACCTGGTAAACATGAACTGCTGGACTTTGGCTGGCTTTGTTGCTTAATTCTCAGTGTTCTAAGGTTGAAATTTAATTGCAGTCAGTTAATTCTAGAATTTGAGCTGATTATAAAATTGTTGTGGTCTGGGGTTGCCTGTAAGGGGTGCTTGAAACCTGTACAAGCAGGATAACATTGTCTAATAAAATATTACTTTAAAAAATAAAATATACTCACCTTAATTCCCTAAACATTTGTTAAGAAGTTGGGAAAAGTTTAAAACATGAGAATGGGGAAAGGTAGAACCATGTCAGCCCTCAGAAAATGAGGTCTATTAAGAGGGAGGGACTTTCAAAGCTGTGAAATAAGAAAATATTTTAAAAAAATCTTAAGAAGCAAGAAATCTTAGGAACTGAACCACCACTGAAAGTGGGGAGGGGGCGGGGGTGGGAATCTGCTTTAAATGTTGAATTTCCAACTATCGCCATGACTACTGTGAATTTATAACTTGAAATCAAGGAGACAAATATAGTTGCAACTAAATTGTGTAATATATTTTGGATCCAATCCCAAATATATATATAAATTACTTTCTAACTAATTATTATAGCTCCCCTTTTTTTCAGAAAAAGAAGCAACTAACACTTCTGTATGGCTGCCAGAAAACTACAGGGACACACC
The DNA here is from genome assembly GCF_059951505.1 of Python bivittatus. Lineage (NCBI taxonomy): Eukaryota > Metazoa > Chordata > Lepidosauria > Squamata > Pythonidae > Python > Python bivittatus. The sequence continues at coordinate 62,093,935 of NW_028277030.1, read as the reverse complement.
CTTGTAGTTACTAGAAATCACACTCAACTTGAGATAGTCTTTGAAAGAGAATGAGAGTGAGTGGGGGAAAGGTTTCCTTCTACTCCATCATCCAGTTACCCAAGTAACTGCACAATCTTAAAATGTCAGCACATTTACTGGGGCAGACTACAAAAAAGATTTCTAGTGTGCTTGATGGACATTCAGAACAAAGTTATATCAGCTTGGTTCTCTCCTTAAGCCTTGTGGTGTTCCAACCCACTCTATGATCCCAGCTTTACCATCTCTTGCTCTTTTAATCCAGAAATCATAGTATTTAAGCCCATTACATCACTGAAGTATGCTGTAACAGGTCTTCCGGTTGTATTGTCTGTCAATCAGCAGGATTGTTGAAAATAATTTTTGGTAAACAGGGTAGAATGACACCAAGAGAGAGAGAGAGAGCGAGAGAGAGCGAGCGAGCAGAATATTATTGTCTTGAACTCACAAGGCCTAAAAGACAGAATATTAAAAACCTAGTAAGTATGCAGCCGATTATAATTTGTTAGCAAGTGCAACTATAAAACAAATATTTACTTGGGAGAACTGAGCTTCTGCTTATGAGGAAAACTTTCCTTGTTAAAACTTTGACTTTGGAGAAAGAATTTTTTCCCCCTCCTTAAGACTGTGTACATGCTTTCAAGCTTCTTTCAATAAGGGTAGGGTTTTGTGTTCACACTACAGATGTCCAGTACAATACTGGAAAGAGAAATGTTCAGGATGCATTTTATGTGTATAAATCCTAACTTAATATACACTAATGTGACTTAATGTATATAATGATGACAACAGTGTTTACAGTGTAGAGTGTCCCATTACCAGGGCTATGGGTAGTCATTTAAATGATTACCTTAAATGTTAAGAACCTGACAGAGTCATCTAAATATTCTGGAGTTATTGGCTTCCTCAAATACAGGTGGTCCTTGTTTAGCGACCACTTGTTCAGCGACCATTCAAAGTTATGATGGTGCTGAATGAGGAGACTTATGACCAGTCCTCAGAGTTGTGGCCATTGCAGCATCCCCATGGTCATGTGATTGCGATTCAGGCAGTTGCCAACTGGCTCACAGTCACAACGGTTGCAACATCTCATGGTCATGTGATCGCCATTACAACCTTCACTCCTGGCTTCTGACAAGCAAAGTCAATGGGGAAGCTGGCGGGAAGTCACAAGTCGCAGTCACATGATGTCACGCTTAACAACCATGCATGATTTGCTTGACAGCTGCAACCAGAACTGCTGGAACTGCTGTTCTAAGTTGATGTTATTTTTCACTTTACGACTGCATCACTTAGCAACAGAGTTCCTGGTCCCAATTACAATAATTAACTGAGGACTACTTGTAATGACAATTAATTAGACCTCTTACAAATAGAGGAGGACAGTTAATACATACTATGATGTTCTTGCCCTGAATACCTAAGCTTTTTCTGTTCATATCCTCAGTGAAACAATGGATTTTTTGAGTTAAGCCACCAGAAAGAGATACTTGAAATGGTAGCATGGTTGGCTTCTTGGTTACATTGGATTTAAACTTTTGACAATGTCCTTCAGTAAGATCTTAAATAAATGTATTGCATATGGATTAATAACTGGTTAGAGAACAAGAAATACTGGTCAAAGAGTAAACTGGCAGTATTCCTGATTGTGAAAAGTTTGGAGGAGGCCAAAATATAGAGGAAGAGCACATGGTTTTGTGAAAATAATCCCTAGTTTAAGTCTTGGCTTCTCCAGATTGGGAAATGTTCTCAGTTGAAAACCAAAAGAATCACTACCAGTTGACATTCATAAAATTGAGCCAAGGAATTCCTATGCTGAAATGAAGCACTGGAGCACCATTTCAAAATGGGTTCATTTTAACCGGTCCATAGATAATATGGATAAGTGAAAGCTACATTTTCATGTCATAACAAACTACTCTTAGTGATGAAAACTTAAGTAGGCTAATAAGAGCTCAAAGAGAGTCATGGGGAGCATGGCTACCAATTCAGTAACTAGGAGTCATGTAAACTGATTATATATATCTTATACTTACTAACTGCTGAATTCCAGGACAGAGATCTTGGGTCTGTAATTAAAGATATTAATATCAGCTCAATTCATCTGAGCACTGATGAAGTTAGTGGAGGGGAGAACTGTTCATAATACTGTTGTCTAAATTTGTGCTATAAACATTTTAGGAATATTGTGTTCAGTCCTGGTTGCTTCAAAGTTGGACTGCTACAGAGGAAGGTGCTTTTATTTCAATAAAAATAAGTATGTGTGTTGTTTGTGCATATGAGAATTGGGTTTTTTTAAAATTAAACATGTAACAGAGGGGCAAGAGTAAGAGGATTTCCTTTCTTCCTTTTAATTCTAAATGTTGCCATCCAATGACATTGATTGGCAAAGAATTCTTCACATATAAAACACTTTTTCATGCAACACACAAATTAATATTTTAATTCCCTGCCACAAGATGAAGCAGTGGCCATTAGTCAGAAGATTCAGGATTTCCCCCTGATCCGCTGTCCGTTTGGTTATCATCAACTGTTTGGGAGAATGGTCCAAAGATATAAACAATCTACTTAAAAAATCTCAGCTCATTTTAATGTTGATTTCTGGAAAGTTGGAAACCTCACTCCTCCATCCGCTGGCTGGTCTATCAGTCCCCCCAGCTTTTCCCAAAGAAGAAAATAACGAACAACAACAAAAATGTGTGAAATGAATGTGATTGGGTTTTCAGCAGGACCCCTTTGAACCCTGAGTAGGTTTTCCAGATGATCCAAAGTGGGCTCATCCATCACTAGCTAAATGGTCTACTTCATACATTCTAGCCCCTCTGTATGCTCCCTGTTCAGAAAGTTATGCAAAGCATCTGCCCGTTTGCTTGATGAGAGTTAGACTACAAGCGAATACATACGATGCCTTGCTTGTTTAAAATGCATCTCCAAACAAGAAGCATAACTTTGCTAGAGATTACCCTGCCATTTAAAATCTTTGTCAGAGTCGAGTTGGGGAACTGTGGAACGAAGGGCTGTCCCTCCTGTTTTGCAAAAGCCTTGGCAAGGCCTGTCTAAAGTGGCTGCATTTTCAAGTTACTTTGAATTGGTAAAAGACAGCTTGTTTAACATTTGGAAGGATGAAATAGCACCATAAAGAGCTTTCCCAAGCTGGTTCTCTCTTTGCCAGCTTGCAGTATTATCATGTATTTCTGCCAAGGAGAGTTTGCATCAGCTCTGTTGACAGCCTCTTGTGAATGTTAATATGCCATCTCCATATTCATGTAAAGGCTCTCTTCTGGCTCCTCATTTTTTAACAATACAGTTGACGCTTGTACCACCGTATTTCTCAGAATTGTAGATTGAAGCTAGATATGAGCCCTATTGATGCCCGTGGCTAGAGTAATGTTGCTACTTACTTATTCAATTGTTTAATGAAATTCATTTCAAGGGCTCATTTCCAAAACTGAAATTTCCACACTCATTAAGAAGAAAACTGACATGTCAAACTTTTCAGATGATGTTGATCTGGGGATCTTCTTGTTTAAAACTAGTTTAGTCTTCAGCATAGCTTGTGTTTGAAAGAATGAGGGTAAATTTCCAAATGTTCTTTGAGGCTGAATGACCTTTTCTGCCATGCTGAAACCTGGACCATACCTTCTGTCCTCTGCTCTTGTCTTGACTCCTCACTCCCACCCGTGTATCCATGTCCTGCAAGGTTCTGATAAGAACAAGGACAAATGCAGCAGTGTACCAAAATCTTTGATACAGTATCAACTGATTAGTGTTATCACATATAGAATTTTGCATCAGGAGGACATCTTCAGAAACAGCTCATTCCAAAGGTACATAAGTTTAGCTACGTTTCGCAAGGGAATGTCATTATTAATATTGTCTTAAGTGAGGGTAAGGAACAACGTGGAGTACATTGGTGAGAGAAAACCAAGGTTTCTCAAATCTCTGGAGCAAACTTTTGGAGTGTTCAGTGAGCTGCAGGAGGAAAGGAGAGTGTCCTATTACTTGAGCATAAAATTCCATTTACATCTCCATGGATTCTGCTCATCTTGTTTGCCTCTTTAATGCTGAGAAAAAGAAGAGAATGCCGTCCTTGAATTCTGTACCTGATTCTTCTAATAACACTTTAGGACGCCATCTTAAATCATGTGTTTTAAGAAGGAGGGCTTTAATTTTCCCCCACCCACAACAGGCAGAAGAGAAGGATCACCAGAGGGCAGTGGCCTCAGAAGTGCAGCACCTACCTCATTCTTGTTCTTTCAACTTTTCAAAAGGAACAGGAAGAACTACTGGGAAACACTAGACCTGTGGTTTTGTCTAACGCATCTCAGCTTGGCTGCAAATTTGCTCTACTCTATGGATATAATAAAACAATTAAACAGCAAGTCTTAGGATTTATTTTCTCCACCTCACTTTCAGGCATTTACATGCCCTAGTTTTAGCAATCCTATTTGCCATTGATTTCAGTAAGACGGATATTGAGCTCTGGAAGAAAAAAAAAAAGGTTGTTTTTACTAAGGTGTCTAAATATGGATTTTAGGTCCCACAAGCTTAGGAACTAGCTCAGGCTTAAACACTTTGACCTAAATAAATGAATTATAAAAGAAAAGCACACCTTTGGAAAAAAGATTTTCTAAAGCAAAGATTAATCTTACCTTGAAAGCTTGAATACAGGCTCTATTGATCCCAGATATTCTTAGAACATTTGAAAGTCAGTCTTCCTATACTATCTTCTGTAGTTTTGCAGGTGTTCTGTCCAGTAAAGTCTTTATGCAAAAGAAGTGACATGTCTAACTAATCTTTACCATCTGTTTTCTCTTTCACTGTATTATAAAGGTCGTTAGTCCTACAAGCTGAATTCTGAAAGGAATCCTTTAAAGCAGGGATGGGCAACTTTATCTAGGCTGCAGCCTATTTCATTTAATCATATTAATGGCAATACACCAAGATAAAATTAAGCATAGCAATTATCCTGAATATACTGTAGCTAAGGTGATTGTTTTGTTGTCATATATTTAATAACCTAGCTCTTCTGACACTTTCAAAGTGCTGCCACCTGCAAGACCTGGACACCTCTGAAGGTAGAACTCAAAAGTTTGCATGGCTCCAAGGCCTCAGGTTGTACACTTCTGCTATGGTTTTTTCAGCTCTTCTGGAAGACCTGAAGCACCTCCAGGTTGAATATGCCTAGGCATGCCATTCTGTTTTTCATGTTGCAGCTGATGGTAAGCAACATATCCAGAAAAAATAAAATATTGAGCTCTTAGAATGAGTGGCATCAGTCTTGACCAGCTTCTGGTGCTAATAAACATCTCTCCAATGTGGTGGAAGAGGGCACAATTCCAGATTTGCCCCATTCAAATTTCTTAATTTCTGCCTCCCTTGTTTTTGCTCTTCAGGACAATCACACTGGCTACATCTACCTACTGATTTCCAGTCAGCTTGGCTGTGTGCACCAAATCAATGTATTATTCATGGCTCTGTGTTGTTATTGGGAACACCAGCAATTAGTCCTTTGGATGGAGATAACCACCAACCTTATCCTCAAAATATTTTACATGAGACCCATTGTGTGGGGAGAACTATAGCAAGGATTAAGAAAGGAATGCTTGCATCTGTCAACAGCAATAGAGGGCTCTAATGGAAATGATGAATTTTGTAATAATGTCCAACTATGGTAAATGTATATGTATTATAGGCTCAAGGCTTATGAATCATGACTTCATTTTGAAATAATTAGAATCTAGCGCCATTAACAGCAGGATACATGGATAATTATACTTTTGAATGAAATGTCTGGTAAAAGGCTTCTCTGTTCATGTGACAATTAGGTTTTATGATAAATGTTACAAGTGACAATCTTTCATATAAATACAGAACAGAAAAAATAACAATATCAATCATGGCAGAATACTATGGAAGTAAAGTAATGACAGTAGGCAGATTATTTAATTCTTTCCCACCTACATATGCAGCCTAATTTATAAGTAATATTGGTTTTGACTTAAGCATTCACCAACTGCTGTGTCCCTTTGTTTATGATGGTGACATTAGTAAGTGTCTTGGAAACGTACCAGAACACTCTGGACAGGGCTACTTCTATTCACATTACATAAAGAGAGGGAAAGTCATGACATTGGGGGTTGCACAAGCTGGTTCAGAAGAAGAAGGATTCTCTCCTTTGGCTCTAGAGTTCTTTACCAACTGAAAGGTTCCTTGTTGTTGTTGTTTAGTCGTTAAGTCGTGTCCGACTCTTCGTGACGCCATGAACCATATTGCGCCAGGCCTTCCTGTCCTTCACTGCCTCCCTGAGTTTGCTCAGTTTCATGCTCATTGCTTCGGTGATGCTATCTAACCATCTCATCCTCTGCCGCCCTCTTCTTCTTTTTCCTTCAATCTTTCCCAGCATCAGGGTCTTCTCCAAAGAGATCTCTCTTCGCATTAGGTGACCAAAGTATCTGAGCTTGAGCTTCATTATCGATCCTTCCAATGAGCAATCAGGGTTGATTTCCTTTAAGATTGACTGGTTTGACCTCCTAGCAGTCCAGGGGACTCTCAAGAGTCTTCTCCAGCACCACAGTTCAAAGGCATCAATTCTTCGGCGCTCAGCCTTCTTTATGGTCCAGCTCTCAGAGCCATACATTACTACCGGAAAAACCATAGCTTTGACTATGCGGATCTTTGTCGGCAAGGTGACGTCTCTGCTTTTTAATATGCTATCTAGGTTTGCCATAGCTTTCCTCCCAAGGAGCAAGCGTCTTTTAATTTCATGGCTGCAGTCTCCGTCTGCGGTGATCTTGGAGCCCAAATAAATGAAGTCTGTTACTGCTTCCATTTCTACCCCTTCTATTTGCCAGGAATTGATGGGTCCAGATGCCATGATCTTGGTTTTTTTAATGTTGAGTTTCAAGCCAGCTTTCGCACTCTCCTCTTTCATCCTCATCAAGAGGCTCTTTAGTTGTTCTTCACTTTCTGCCATTAGGGTGGTATCGTTTGCATATCTGAGGTTGTTGATGATTCTCCCTGCAATCTTAATTCCGGCTTGTGATTCTTCCAGCCCGGCATTTCTCATGATGTACTCTGCATATAGGTTAAATAAGCAGGGTGACAGTACACAGCCTTGTCGTACACCTTTCCCTATTTTGAACCAATCGGTTGTTCTGTGACCGGTTCTAACTGTTGCTTCTTGGCCCGCATACAGATTTCTCAGGAGACAGGTAAGGGGGTCTGGTACTCCCATTTCTTTAAGAATTTGCCAGTTTGTTGTGATCCACACAATCAAAGGCTTTTGCATAATCAATGAAGCAGAAGTAGATATTTTTCTGGAACTCTCGTGCTTTCTCCATGATCCAGCGAATGTTGGCGATTTGATCTCTAGTTCCTCTGCCTCTTCGAAACCCAGCTTGTACATCCGGTAGTTCTCGGTTCATGTATTGCTGAAGCCTAGCTTGTAGGATTTTGAGCATAACCTTGCTAGCATGTGAAATGAGTGCAATTGTGCGATAGTTTGAGCATTCTTTGGCATTGCCCTTCTTTGGAATTGGAACATAAACTGACCTTTTCCAATCCCGTGGCCACTGTTGCGTTTTCCAAACTTGCTGGCATATTGAGTGCAGCACTTTAACACCATCGTCTTTTAGTATTTTAAATAACTCAGCTGGAATACTGTCATCTCCACTAGCTTTGTTGTTAGCAATGCTTCCTAAGGCCCACTTGACTTCACTCTCTAGGATGTCTGGCTCAAGGTCAGTGATCACACCAGCGTGGACATCAGGGACATTAAGATCTTTCTTATATAGTTCTTCTGTGTATTCTTGCCACCTCTTCTTAATCTCTTCTGCTTCTGTTAGGTCCCTGCCTTTTTTGTCCTTTATCATGCCCATCTTTGCACTAAATGTTCCTTTCATATCTCCAATTTTCTTGTAGAGATCTCTAGTCTTCCCCATTCTATTGTTTTCCTTGATTTCTTTGCATTGTTCATTTAAGAAGGCCTTCTTATCTCTCCTTGCTATTCTCTGGAAATCTGCATTCAGTTTGTTATATCTTTCCCTTTCACCCTTGCTTTTCGCATTCCTTCTTTCCACAGCTATTTGTAAAGCCTCATCAGACAGCCATTTTGCTTTCTTGCATTTCTTTTTCTTTGGGATGGTTTTAGTTGCTGCCTCCTGTACAATGTTACTGACCTCCGTCCATAGTTCTTCAGGCACTCTGTCTACCAAATCTAATCCTCTAAATCTATTCATCACCTTCACTGTGTACTCACAAGGAATATGATCTAGGTCATACCTGAGTGGTCTAGTGGTTTTCCCCACATTCTTCAATTTAAGCCTAAATTTTGCAGTAAGAAGCTCATGATCTGAGCCACAGTCAGCTCCTGGTCTTGTTTTTGCTGTCTGTATAGAGCTTCTCCATCTTTGGCTGCAAAGTATATAATCAGTCTGGTTTCGGTATTGACCATCTGGTGATGTCCATGTGTAGAGTCGTCTCTTGTGTTGTTGGAAAAGAGTGTTTGCTATGACTAGCTTGTTCTCTTGACAGAACTCTATTAGCCTTTGCCCTGCTTCATTTTGTACTCCAAGGCCAAACCTGTCTGTTATTCCGATTACTCCTTGACTTCCTACTTTAGCATTCCAATCGCCTATGATGAAAAGGACATCTTTTTTTGGTGCTAGTTCTAGAAGGTGGTGTAGGTCTTCATAGAACCGGTCAACTTCAGCTTCTTCAGCATCAGTGGTTGGGGCATAGACTTGGATGACTGTGATATTGAATGGTTTGCCTTGGATACACACTGAGATCATTCTGTCGTTTTTGAGGTTGTACCCCATTACTGCCTTTCCCACTCTCTTATTCACTATGAGTGCAACTCCATTTCTTCTAAGGGTTTCTTGCCCACAGTAGTAGATATAATGGTCACCTGAATTAAATTCACCCATTCCCATCCATTTCAGTTCACTGATTCCCAAGATGTCGATGTTCAATCTTGTCATCTCATGTTTGACCACATCCAGCTTGCCTTGGTTCATAGATCTTACATTCCGGGTACCTATAGAATATTGTTCTTTACAGCATCGGACCTTCTTTTCGCTTCCAGATACATCCACAGCTGAACGTCCTTTCGGCTTTGGCCCAGCCGCTTCACTCTTTCTGGAGCTACTTGGAATTGCCCTCCTCTCTTCCCCAGTAGCATATTGGATACCTTCCGACCTGAGGGGCTCATCTTCCGGCGTCATATCTTTTAGCCTTTTAACATTGTCCATGGCATTTTCTTGGCAAGGATACTGGAGTGGGTTGCCATTTCCTTCTCCAGTGGACCAGATTTTGTCAGAACTCTCTGTCATGACCTGTCCGTCTTGGGTGGCCCTGCATGGTATAGCTCATGGCTTCACTGAGTTACGCAAGCCCCTTCGCCACGACTAGGCAGTGATCCATGAAGGGGGAAAGGTTCCTCACCCATCTGAAAATGTGTCACATTTGTGTCACTAGAAATGTTGTACCCATTATTAATGGAAGAAAGTATTAGCAGAGAGTCTTTGATGGAACACAGGCTAAAGCTGTTGTTGAGATTCTTGTCTGTGAAGCAAAGAAGTACTAGCTTTCTATTACTAGAAAGGGTATTGACATTTTTCAACTTTGGCATTGAAGAAGACTCTGGAGAATTCTACTGACAGTCAAGAAAACAAACCAATGGATCATTGAACAAATCAACCCAGATTTCTCACTCAGGGCACAAGTGGCAAGGCTCAAATGATCCTATTTTAGATCCATTATGCAAAGGCTCTGGAGTGGCTCTAATGCTGGGAAAAGTGGAAAGAAAGAAAAGAAGAGGACAAGCAGCAGCAAGATAGGTGGACTCGATTACAGTGGTGATGGGTGCATCATTGGAAGAACTGAAGATTAGGAACAGATCATCATGAATGTGAATTCTAAGAGTTCACACTGTCTTGATGGCATATACTCATCAAAAGCAGTCATCACCATTACATCTTCTCCGTGTCACTGAGATACATTTTTCTGAAGGATTGGAGCATTGCTAAACCTTAACCCAAAATGAGGCATGGAAGAAGAATGGTAAAATTGTGTAAAAAGTTTGCAATTTACTTTTCCAAACACAATTTTTATATGCAGTCTTCAGTACTACCTTGAATATATTCGTCTCCATTACTGACTACACAACTATGGGGGATCTCCTGCTGAGTCAGTCATCTGTATAACTACCATTCCTTTTATGTCTGTGTTGTTCCATGATCAGGGGCAAAGCCCAACTATACTCCACCTTCAGAATACCACCGTTCCATCCTCTGTATGGGACAGGTAGACTGCATCCAGCCTGGTTGCTCTAAATACTTCTGATATAAGAGGTGTCACCTGGTTTGTCAAACTGGTTTTGTATTGATAAATCCAGTGTGAAAAACCATACAATTAAGTCACAATGTGTTGAGCATGCTACAACACTGGGAAAAATAAAAATCACATGCCACAGAGACATTGCAAAGAGACCACTCACTATAAAGAGAACACAGTGAAACAGAAGAATGAAATATAGAATTAGAACAATTATTCAACACACTTGCTATGAAAGAACTAACAAAGTTATGAATTCAGGGGCAGGGAGATGGCATTACTTGTACAATTAAGTTCTAACAAACCACACAACTGGCAAACAGCAGCAATAGATGAAATTTAAACTGGGAAAGAATGAGGAATCAGGAATATTTATATCACAAACAACATCTTTGTTATTGATTAGACAAAGCCTTGAAATGTTCTTGCTGAGTTGAGACAGGCCTAGCAGAGTGCAGAACTGTCTGCAGGAAAGAATTATGTAAGACTCAACATTTCCCTCCTCCACACAGACTCCACAAATGATGAGTCCCTGTACGCTATTGCCTCTAATTGGAAAGTAGTCATTTTAGCCGAGATATTAGAGAAATCCATCACAGATTTATTTTCATATGAAATAGGTAATCTGCCAAAATAGAATTCACAAGCATGTCATAAAATCCTTCTCAGCTCAAAAATGTAATACAGATATGCATATACTGTATTTGCAGATGTTATATACAGAAATGAATATATTTGGGAACATTGCATATAAGAAGGCCTATATACAGGAAAGTTGCAGATTTTTATAATTTTTAGCCATTCATCTTCTTCCTTTTCCTACTGTGTTGTTTATATGGATTTTTTTTTTAATGATATGGTTATTTGGATCATAACACCTATGAAAGGCCAGGGTTTGCACTGCAATGTTACTTTACCATTTTATCATTTTTGGTCATTGTGCTTTGTACTAGATGCTTATGGTTTGAATGCAAGATTTCTGCAGTTGAATTGCACTCAAAGCTTCAGAAAATCTAAATTCTCTGCTTTGCTTCAGAGAACCTCAGAAGTTTTCAAAATGGCCTTGGAATTTAGCCATACCTGACTGACATCCCTACCCAGGATGTACCCATTTAATAATATCGTATCTGTTCTAATTTAAAATACAGGGCAAGCAGACATAATTATTAATCACTGATTTCTTTGAATATCTGTTTATATAAGCAAGATTAGACACATCAGAGTCCTTTAAATGAAACTAGTTAGATTTAATAAGATCATTAGAAAGTTGCTTTCTAGCAACAGAATGTCCAGACAGAAAAACCACTAACTCTTGATGGTTGGGATTCATTATATTAAATACCCCTCCAGTTTAATCTATTCAGTCAACTGCCAGTTGACCATGAGTTGGAGGAAACAGGCATTAAAAATGGGGAACTGCCGTGTCAGAAAAGTTCTATGCTAGAGTTTTATCAGTAATGACATTCAAGTTTGAGGATATTAAATATAAGTAAAGCACAGCTAAGGCAATTACTATATTTGATATGAATAACTCAAATTGATTGAATAGAAAAACAGTTTAAATCTATTAGTTCTAAAGATCAGGTCTCTAGATAGAGAACGTGAAATTCATTAATTCTGCAAAAAGTTTCTTTGTTCTTTTTTAGTCTGTAATATTCTGTGAAGGCTGCCTTAAATTAATATCCTTCCTAAAAATGGTCATGCTTATTTGTATAATAATCAATTAAAAAATGCTTCCTTCTCCTTTTTAATGGGAATAGTTATTCATACTCCCACAAGCTCTTCACAGTGGGAGACAAAGCAGAAGTGCATTGCTCTGGAGAGATTAGAATTTGGTACTTTAATAAATTATTCAGGTTTTACCTAATCTAAATTTGCTGATCTATCCATATTCCTGAGGGTGTTGGGATTTGCAGCTCAGAATCAATAAGCCTGCAATTGTTTTTCTTTTCAGCTTTTAATCTGCTCAAAGTGCAAACTCTTGCAAGCCCCTGAAAGCTGGTGTGAACCAAAATCTGGTCCCACTGTGTAAGATCATCATCAGGACCTGTTAATTTCTGCACTAGTGACATAAAATGTCTTCCTAGCATCACCCAGCCATCACTGAAATGATGTAAGGCCTGTTTGGCACAATGGTTGGATGACTAGAAGGTGCTATAAATCACTAATGTGGATGTTGCTTCTGCCACATCACTTTCTCTGAGGAGGAAATTACTTCTACATCTTCCATATATAAAGGCAACAACCTACTAAAGTAACTTTTTTTTCATTGTCACAATGCGGTCTTTTTAAATCCCTAAGTTAAGCAACCTTAGGAGAATATCCTCTTGAATAAAAGAGAGAGACAAGAACCACTAGATTAATGGCCTCCATGGGAATTGACATTTGAGCAGATTTTTGTATTGGCTTCCAGTCTGAGAGTCAGGTCTGGACTTCTTATTGTCCTGGATGCAGGTGAAAAAAAAGTTACTTCAGTGGTTCTCCAACTCTGAAATACCATAGCTTGTGATGGAATGGAATTATGAAGGCCAGGCTCAGGGAGATAAGTGTGTTCTTAGTTCCCCGGAGGAGCGTGGGAAGTTCAAGAGGATGAGGCTGGCACCTCCCTGAGGAATTCGCGGTGTTGTGGCTGGCTGGCTTGGGAGCTAGGTTTCAGTCTGGGGAGATTTTCTGTCTAGAGGTTGTAGCTAATAAACACAGCTGAACTGAATTTGCATCGTCTCTTGGAGTTCTTTGGGCTAAACCTGACACAACTCTCTAAAATAGTACATGATTTTATGTGCAGTTCCACCTCAAATAAAATGAATTATTTCATTATTGTCAGGTTTGATCAGGAAACAGATTGTCCTTAATTAAATTTTTAATATCTATATTGTAGGGATTCTCAAACTTTGTTGATACAGCAGCTACCCACTGCAGTCTTGTGGAGGCAAAACTAGGAGCAAAGCCCAAAATGAGTTTAAGCAATGCTATCACTTTGCCTATACAAGCTGGACCAGATTGTTAAAAAGTGTGTCCTCCCACCCCACTTCCCATCCAGGTTCCCTCATGTACCCCCACGGGGCCCAACCCACTGTTTGAGGGCCCCAGATTACCGTTCTCTTCAATTAGACCAAGATTCTTTTTCTCATCAAAGATTTAAGAAATACCCAGCCATTTGCTGCTTCTAGAAGCTCTCTTATTTTTCTCACCAACAGAATGGCTTTTCTTTTCTTTAATTCTTCTGGCCTGAAAAGCAGCACCAAATATTGGCAGGGAGTGATATGAAGCAGCTGCTTCTAGTTTGCGATACCACCACAAAATAGCTTAACTTAAAAAAGAAAAGACAGGATCCTCTGTCTGTTCTTTATAAAATAACCTCCTAGTTTCAGTGGAAAAAAAAAGAATTTTCTTCGATTGATTGATTGATCATGTGTGGTCATGTCTGTGTTGATTCTTAGTGGCCACACTGAGATAGAGTTTTTTTTCTATGATGATCTGTCCCTATCATGGTCCTTCAGGCCTTCCAATGGTGCTCAATTGTTATTGCAATTGAATCCATCCGCTTGCTGCTGGTCATCCACTTCTCTTTCCTTCCATCTTCCAGCACTGACCCTTCTCCAGAGGGCTGGGTCTTCACATCATGCGTCCAAAGTATGATAATTTTTCTTCAATTAAAATAACTATAATATAAAAAATATTTATAACCCTTAATTTGCTTTTCCTAGTAGAAAGTTTCTTTCTCTTTCTTCTTTTTTCTCCCTCCCTCCCTCCCTCCCTCCCTCCCTCCCTCCCTCTCTCCCTCCTTCCTTCCTTCCTTCCTTCCTTCCTTCCTTCCTTCCTTCCTTCCTTCCTTCCTTCCTTCCTTCCTTTCTTTCTTTCTTTCTTTCTTTCTTTCTTTCTTTCTTTCTTTCTTTCTTTCTTTCTTTCTTTCTTTCTTTCTTTCTCTCTCTCTCTCTCTCTCTCTTTCTCTCTTTCTCTCTTTCTCTCTTTCTCTCTCTTTCTCTCTCTTTCTCTCTCTCTTTCTGATAAAAGCTATGGGCTTCTGCTTTTCCTGCTTACTGATTAGAGTCACATTTCATTCATTTATTCATACAAGTAGAATAATTTGCTTTATTGCATAAGAAAATAGTATTCAGAAGTCTTTGTCCACTGGCCAGTCAGGACATACCTGCAAATAGTCAAGTGGTCAAGAGGAAATATTGTGGAATCCATTATTTTAATCTTTGCTTTTTGCTAGTTCGGGTTTCATTTTCCTTACAGCTGTTTCAACATTTGATTTAACAGAAAACACACCCCTTCCTTCTCCCACCCATGGTTACTTTCTAAATTAAGTTCCATTCATCAATGTTTGCAGATTTATCCATCTATTTCTTTCCAAGAAAATGTGCCTAGGATTACAAAACTCTGTTGTGCCCATTTGCAGTTGTTCATCTATGTATTTTATGAGTACAATTCATAAGAGCAACATGCATAATTTTAATTTTTTAGGATACCTTTTGAATTTTGTTTATACATTCTTTGGTGTTTGTATGCATGTGGGAGGAAGCAGACAAGCATGGACGTGCTTAATCTAATCAGTGTAATTAAAGTAAAACAGATTAACACTGGGGAATTCTAAAACAGAGCAACGTAATATCCCCATTAATCAGACCATCTCAGATGTTTGCAAGTATTTCAAGTTGTTCACCCCCCTCCAACACTTTATGATTCTCTTTCCTCAAGGAATAGCTAGGATAGTTTTCCAAAAATAAATTTCCAGTGATATCAAAGGAAATTTGTTAAGAATGTTAGAGGAGCTGATTATTTTCAAAAGTTTCTGGAAATAGGGACTCTTTGTGCAGAATCAAGGATGTAAAATGCCCTTCCAGAATTGTTTTTTCCAATTAATGTATACGTTTAGGAAAATACTGAAAACAAGGCTGACAATAATAATTTATAGCTGATATATCATTCTTCTGAGTATTTTGGCACCATTAAATCAGGAAGCCACTGTGACCTGATTAATTTATATGTGCAAGAGAATGAAGCTCAGGTTAATGGAATAACATCATCTCTAGGTTTTCAAATGCTGGTCTGGTCTATCACAATCAAATATAAAATTGTAAGTAAAATATAGCCACTTTAATAAATCATGTCTAGAAAGCTGAACAGACCAAACCCTGTCCATCATATGCATACCTGAAGCTCTTTTTGGGGGGGGTTCTTTTCTTTATGAAGCTCACTTACAGTGTTGAGAATTGGCTGCCCAGATAGAAAACAATATTTTGGTGAAATAAACCAGTGTTGCTCAACCTCAGCAACTTGAAGATGTGTGGCCTTCAACTTCCAGAATTCCAAGAGTTGACATCCACACATCTGCAAATAGCTGAAGCTGAGAAACATTGAAATAAACTATGGAAAGGGGATGGTTCCGCAGCCTCTTCCCACACACCGTTTGTGCCCTCTCACCTGAATCCACCCCATGTTGCTCATCATTTTGGCAGGATTTCCAAATTCCCCTTTTAAATTAAAAATCATTTTGAAAACCTTCTTTTATCACATATGTCTGGGGGGGGGGGGGAAATATCCCTGATTTCTATCCCATTTCTGTTTAAAAAGATTTTAGCTGGTTAGCTTCATTGTCAATTCACGTAAGGTCAGTTGGATCAAACCATTGAAACGTACCTTGCAGATTTGGAGCAAGTTGCAGTAGTGGGTGATAATGTCTCCTTTCCTGTCCCTCCACCCCTTTTGGAGAAAGATCTGAATGCAAAGCCAATTAGCCTATGCACCTTTTCTGTCCTGATGGCTTTTTAAACTAGAGATTCTCTTTAGAATTCCAGACAAAGGAGGAATCTTACCCAGACTGTTGAGGGAATATTTAAACTGGAGTTGAAATATTATTCTTTTTTTTTTTTATAATGTTTTTTTTATTTTTACAACAAACACAAAACAAACATGAACAAACAAAAACATAAAAAGGCATAAAAAAGCATCTTCCATTTTATACCGTGTGTCAACCAGTTAAACTCGTTGGTGCCCCTTTCATAATCTTAAATTCTCATATCATCTATTCAAAATATACTTGTATACTTATCAATTAACAATTATTAATCATTCATAGCTAATCTATAAAATCATATATTACAAAAAATTTTAACTTTCAATAGGATTAGTAATACATCTCCATCTATCTATTATATGTGTATATATATAATAATTAATATCAAATTTCTATTATAAAATTTCCTAATCTATTACATTACTATATTTTCTCATCTAATCATTAATAAAAACAAATCCCGTGTCATATAAAATTGCTTATCTTCTTACTCTAATTTCAAATCTCAATTTAACTCATCTCTGCACATTCCATAATTTTGAATAACTTCCTCCTGCATAAGTACTTTTTAATTTTCCCAATTCTTAAGAGTTACAATTCTAACCAATATCAGTTACAGTATCAATTACAATTCTAACCAAGTTACAGTTCTAACCAGATTTCACTACATGTTATACAATTTTTAACTATATATCTCAGATTTATACTTTATTCCAGCGCTTGCATGATTTTGAGTTCACCCTTTTCATTCAATATCCCAAAATATCTGGCTGTTCATTCCTTTTTTCTATATTATTGGATAAGAGAAAGCAATAATAAGTGTCCTTTTGAACATTCTGCTTTTGGAAGCTTCTGTCAGTTCCATCATTGTTGTATTCCCCTGATTTTCTCTTTAAACATCCCTTATTCTTATAAGGCATTTTTTTCTTGTCTCTTTTTAAAAATATCAGAAAGATTTTCACCATTTTCTAGTAGCCATCACTCCCTCATCTCACAGTATCTCAGTCTGGCATTGTAGAGGAGATTTAAAAATGTTATACACATATTTCATTACACAGAGAGAAAAAAAAAAAGATTAGCTAACAATTGAGTGCATCCATATGCTGTGAATATTGTGTCCATGGTATTTCTTTCCCTGAAGAAGAGGTTTTCCCAAATCTTAGTCAACACACTTTGAGTAAGATTTGGTAAGAAAGCATACATTCACCATGCTTCTTTCATTTTCAACTTGTTTTGGTTTATCTTCATCTTCATCACTGTGGAGGAGTCAAAATGGCAGCTAAATTCAACACAGAATAAATTAAGGAAAAAAGGACTCTGGTGACATTATTAAGGATGACCCCCTCCTCACTATAACTCAACATTGGTTGTATTTTAACATATAATCATGTTGGAAACATTGCATCTTATGGGTATATTATTGAAAGGTAAAAGGGTTTGAAAGCAATGAATAATTTTTAGAAATAAAAATGATGTATTTTCCAGTGTTGATCATACTACCGTTTTTACACTGGCTCTTGTTGTCTCTCTTTTTGCCTATAGTCAGAATTTAGGATTTGCTCATTCTTTCACTTTCTATTTTGGTTCTCTTTCCAAGGGATAAAAAGTTCATCAGAAGAAAAGGTTCTATCTCACAGGCAGAATATGTCCTCCATCCTTAGGTACAGATCATGCTCACAATCTCCCATGCCTTAGTCACCTCCCGTTGCTCCACATGGGGCTGCCCTTCCAGGAGCTGCAACTGGTCCACAATGTAGCGGCATATGCAGTTTTGGGGGTCCCATGGTTTACCTGAGTAACACCACCGCTGCAGTGAGCGGCACTGGCTTCCAATTGCTTTCTGGCTGCAATTCAAGGTGCTGTTTATCACTTTTGAAGCCCTACATGGCACAGGGCCAGGTTGCTTGCAAGACTGCCTCTCCCTGAGGGTATCTGCCCATCCTATTAGGTTAGATAGGGTGGGTGTGCTTCAGGTCCCCTCCCTTAAATGTTGCCATCTGATAGGGCCTCAGAGATGCACCTGCTCAATGGCTGCCCCAGCCCTTTGGAACAGCCTCCCACCTGAGATCAGAGGGATCCCTACTCTTTTAGCCTTCCGGAGGGCTGTGAAGACCCTACTCTTCCCCGAGGCATTGGGCTAGAATGGGGGCTGAGCTGTGAGGATGATTGGTCTGGCCCCTGGGGGGAAGGGTACTTTTGTTTTTAATTATTTTTTTAAAATGGATTGTTGTGAGCCACAAAGAGTCATCATATGAGATACGTAGCCATATAAGACCTGTAAATCAATCAGTCAGTCAGTAGAAATCAGGGAGAACAATCCAAGGAGTCCATTTTGAGGGAACAGAAAACTGATTTTGTAACTTTGATAATGTTTAATATTCAGCAAATAAGTTAAAAACTCAAAAATCCTATGATTCAGACTCATGCAAGGAAATACATCTAGGAATTTAAAGCAATTTATTATCCTATTTTTTGGGCGATACATGAGATTCATGTGATTCAGTCCTTTTGATCCTAATATGTGTTGAGCATTCTGAATTCCATTTTGAGTACCACCAAATAATTCTTAATCCATCCTAAGAGTATTATTTCTTTTCCCCATATCATAATCATTAGTCCCAACTTCCAAATGTTATCAGTATAGGCAATGCAATTTTTTCCTGACATAGTTTTTCCCATACTGGATGATGGGAGACCTTACTAGAAGGACGTTTCCTATTGTTCTTCTGTTGTCCCAATTTTTGGACAACAATATATACATTTTTTGTCCTTGTGAGTTAGGAGGAAAAGGGTGCAACAGAAAAAGGTACAGGGACACGCTTTCAGTTGTGCCAGACTCAAACCATTATTAAAAACCCTTATTCACTGAGATTTCTTTTTGGAATCAGGTCTTTAAACCAACCATGGCTTGTATCATAGGGTTCTTGGGGTATATCCTGTTTTGATGCCAATTTTTAATGCTGTAAATGCTTTCAATCCCAAAATTCACTGCAAATTTGATGAAAATACAATGACAGGATATTACAGCCCATTCCAAGGACTGAAGCTGGCAAGGTGGGAACCAACACTATTCAAACCAGACAGAATTACTGTGTAACGTGGAAGAGGTGCATTCTAATCTTAAGGCTGGGAAAAGAATTGCCAGTAGTCCATTGATCCAAAAGGATGGGAAGAAAAGGCTTAAGATTTAAAGTCTCAGGCTGACAAATGTCTGTCTGTCTGTCTGTCTGTCTGTTTTCTCTCTCTCTCTCTTATCTTCATTAGGCAGGTCTTCTGTATGTATATGACTTTATTTATTTAAAAATACTTATATAGCGCCCCCCCCCACCAATATTGTAACCACAACCCTGGGCAATGTGCAAAACAGTAAAAACAACCCCCCCCCCCAACAATCAGATCAATTGAAACTCTATAAAAACTTATGACTTCTTGCCTGCAGTACAGTAATTCATCTAGCAGTATTGAGTCCTTGATGTTTCTGCTGTAATATAGATCCTGGATATGGGATTGAGTTTCTGGAACAGCAGAGATTTATAGCTGTCCCTGTCCTAAACCCTGACATCCATGCTGCTCTGTGATTTCGATATGCACAATAAAATAAGTATGCATCACCCTGCTAAAACTGAGATGAGTTTTAAAAACTCGGGAAAATCCTTTTTTTTCTTTTTTGGATTTCTTTTTGTATAGGTGAAAATATTATTGCCCAGTTATATACTGTAGCATTAGTTCTGTTTGTTTTCGTTCCCTGGACAGTGAATATTCCTTTCCCTTTGACGTTGAGACACTCTTATTCCCCTGCATATGACAAGGAGAGCAGGATTTAGATACAGTGAGACCCTAAAGCAAGTGTTTCTCAACCTTGGCTACTTTAAGACAGGTGGACCTCAACTCCCAGAATTCCCCAGCCAGCAAGTTGCCAAGGTTGAGAAACACTGCCCTAAACTATGGAAGTTATAGAGGCTCTATCTGGCAAGTGCTTATGGAGAATAAGACTGTGTAACGCCTGAACTTAGCAAGAATGCTGCCAAGAGGCTTCACAAACACTATCCTCTCCCCTTTTTTGTATTTTTCTGCTTGTGTTTTTTGTAGTTTGTATTGACTTTTATTCTTTTCATTTATAATTCTTAATAAAATTATTTGAAAAAAAAAAGGAACTTAATATTTACCAGGGTTTCAATGGGGCCAGGTATCTGTCAAGTTCAACCAAAAGAGGAAATGAATTCTGAAGTTCCTCAATCCAGACATTGACCAAAATTAGGATAAATTCACAGTGACATAGCTAAAAGTGTGAAAAATGAAATCTCTCTCTCTCAACAGGTAATTGTAATTTATTCAGTGAATATCATTCCAGGTGTTCTTGTTAAATCAATTTGTTTAAAATAATATGATGAGCCAAATAAGGGAAGGCCTTTCAACATTTAAATCATTCTTGGAGTTATATTAATCTTAACTAAATTTATTTTTCCCAAGGGGAAGAGAGACTTCCATCTAGCAGTGATCTTGACTTCTGATCTATTTGTTCCATCCTGGGAGGCAGGTGGCTGGATTGCTGAATTATTTGGCCTCAAAGTACTGAGGGTTAATGCCAGATCTGTTTGAAATAAGACCACCTTCACCCATGGTGGTGGATGAAACAGAAGATTTGACACTTGTTACTGAAACTTGGCTGGGCAAAAGACATCAAGGCTGGGGAGGAAGAGAGGCTTTGATCATGAGAAACATCTTACTTCTGATTAGGGACTTTGCTCCTGGGATATTAGGGTGCCAATGTCTATATGTTAGGCTCAGACAAATTGGATCTTGCTGGTACACTGACCACCCTGCTGTCCGGCAAGATCCCTCCAGGCTGCTGGAGCTGGTCTCTGGACTGGTGGTATTGGTGGATGTCAGCCTTCATGCCCTAGGAGTTGGCTCTAGCATAGCATGTGAGTTCATGGCTTTCTGGAAACCATGGGCTCATTTCAGGTAACCTCTAGCCTGCGCATGTAGGTGGTCAATTGGATTCAATTGGTTTCAAGAGAGCCCTTGGGTATATTCCCAGATCTCTGGCAGGCAATTCAGTTTGCTACTTGGTGAGTCACTGGCAACAGGAGGCAAGCTGAATGCTCAACACAATTATCCCCAAATGGCCTCTTTGGGGACGCCAATTCTGTTTGGAGCTTCAATTTACCCAAGCACCAGAAACAATGCCCAGAGCACTTGTGGAGAAATCATGCTTATAAGGGAGGTGAACCATTCTCACTTCTCCCTTATTGCATCCAGCTGCCTTGTTTAGGGTTAAAAACTCCCTTTTAAGGAGGGGGTCAGTGTTGTGATCTTGCACCTAGCTGCTGTGAAAGATTTGTGCAACATTTTGCCAACAAAGTCCCTTGGGTTTGCCAAAGTCTTGACTCCTCGGGGGCAGAGCTCTGGTGCTTTGGAATAGTACCCCAAGAGGGATGAGACTAGCTTCCTGCCTGGTCAGTTTTAGATGGATGTTAGAAACTCTTTCAAAGGGCATTACAGTTGAGTTCCTGATCATGCCATCTTCTTTCATTTTTTAGTTTTTGCCTTTTCTGTCCTTGTGATTGTAGTGGGTGATTTACTGGGTCATGATTTTATGATGTCAGTTTAAAATCTTTTATGTGGAATGTACTGTGGATGCTTAAATTCATTTTCCATATCGTAAGAGCTGCTGAGAGTTTTTGGAATGTGGCATGATACCAAGGTGATAGATAAATAAATAGATTAATAAATAAATCCTCAAAGGGATTCTAGACTGTCTAGGTCTTCTTTATCAAAACAGATGAATGTTCAAAAATACCACTGAGATCCGCATAAACAAAGATGAACATCACCTGACTTCCAGTTCTTCAATTTTGCTAGATTGTCACTGTGATCAAGTGGCATCAAATCCTATTTACTCCTCTTATGGAGTAACCAGACTCATATATTAATGAAATGGGATTAGGAATAGAGATGGCTGCTCTATCTATAAAGCAGAAAATATCAACTGCATATAATACAGTCTTATGCTCTGCCCTCTGCCTATAGTTCTGCTGCTATTTCAGAAGGTCCAGTGTATGGCAATAGCAAAATCTTTTCTTTAAAAAGAAAAAGAGAAAAAGGGACATTCTGTTCAATATAAGAGAGAAAAGTGTTAAAGACATACCTACTTCCTCCTATCTGTAGAATATGTATATGTATATGCATGTGTGTGTGTGTGTGTGTATGTATGTGTGTGTGTGTGTGTGTGTGTGTGTATATATATATAAATATATATTTATATATATATATAAAATAAAACAATAATGAACAAACCACATACTCAAAAGTATCCTGGTTAGTGAGCTAAACTTTGTAGCCCAGCGGCTTATCAAGGTTTGAAACTAAATCCTTCTCCATGGCTGAGACCACTAATTTAGATGAATTTCTGGCTTCCTTTTTTTTTTTTTTTTAAATCTGGGAATATTTACCAGGTAGCCTTCATAAGGAGGCACAAATTTTAGCACTCCCCATATGCAATTTGGAGGAATATTTCCAACAATGTTTTGAATGTATCTGCCCATAATGAACTCATGAGGCCAAGATTAATTTGTACATATGATCAATTGTCTTTCTGAGCAGCCTTTGATGGCAAACTCTGGTAAAATGATGCGCCATTATCAGAAGCTAGAGTTCTCACTCCTTATCCTTTCTATCACCTACCTACCTTCTCTGATAGGAATTGGGGTGTGTGGGATACATCTATTCTTTTGGACACACTGTATACTAGTGCCCCTCCATTTTTTCTTGCTGTCTATGATTTGCATCTCTGACAGATGAACATCCAGCCTTAAAGACATCCAGCAAAGGAGAAGTAGCAGTCTTTTCCACAGGCTGACATCTTATATCAGTGCTTCTCAACCTCAGCAACTTTAAGATGCGTGGACTTCAACTCCCAGAATTTTTAAAGCTGCTGAGGTTGAGAAGCACCTCCTTATATTGTCAGGAAGTCCTTCTGATGTCAAGTCTGAAGCTCCTTCCCTGTAGTTTTAACCCATTCTGTTCCTGCCTTCTTCCCTCTGCTGGATGAGCATAGAGGAGAACAGAAATGGCTTTGAAGAAAATATGAAGTCGTAGAATCTTAGGGTTGGAAGGGACCTTGGAGGTCACCTAGTTCAACCTCTTTCCCAGTGCAGGAATCCTCATGCCAGCCTGGAAAAACGGCTGCCCATTTTTTTTTTCTTGAAAACCTCCAGTGATGCAGCACTCTCCCCTTTACTATTCTTGTCACTCTTCTCTGCACTCTTTCCAGTCTTCAGCATCCTTTTTGTACTGCAGTGTCTAGAACTGGGCACAGTATTCCAGGTGGTCTGACCAGTGCAACGTACAGTGGTACAATTGCTTCCTGTGATCCTGACACTATATCTCTGTGATGCAGCCCAACACTGCATTAGCTCTTTTGGCAGCTATGGCATATTGCTGGCTGATGCTTAATCTGTGGTTTACCCACACACCCTGATCTTTCTCACAAGTACTACTGCTAAGCTAGGTGTCACTTATCTAACTATGTATCTGGTTTTCCCTGCCTAAGTTCAGAACCTTACATTCCTCATCACTGAACAACATTTTGTTATCCAGGGCCCAATGTTCAAGTTCCTTGTGAGTCTTGAGCCTGTCTTCTGGGGTGTTCACAATCCTCCCAGCTTTGTGTCATCTGCAAATTTTATGAGCATCCCTTCTATTCCCTCATCTAAGTCACTTATGAAGAAGTTGAAGAGTACCAGCTCAGGAGAGAACCCTGAGGTACCCCAATGCATACCTCCCTCCATGTGGAGATCAACCCATTAAGGACCACATGGTGGCTATGGTTGTTCAGCCAACTGTGAATCCATTTAGTAATGGGATCATCCTTCCCACATTGTTCAAATTTATCAAGAATGAGGCTATGGTCTACTTTATCAAATGGTTTACTGAAGTCTAAATACACCACATTCACAGCATTCCCTTGGCCCACTAATATTGTCAAAGAATAAAATGAGATTTCTATGGCATGATCTGTTTTTAACAAATCCATGCTGGCTTCTGGTAATCATCCTGTTATTTTCTGAATGCTTGCCAGCTCTCTGCTTGATGATCTTTTCTAGGATTTTCCCAGGTATTGATGTCAAGCGGATTGGTCTGTAGTTTCCTTGGTCCACTTTTTTCCTCTTTTAAAATATTGGGACAATATTTGGCTCTTCTGCACTCTTCTGACGCTTCTGTGCTCCAGGATTTCTCAAAGATTGCAGATAGTGGCTCTGAAATGACATCCACCAGTTCCTTTAACAGTCTGGTTTGTAATCCATCAGGTCCAGGAAATTTCACTTCATTTAAAACAACTAGGTGTTCTCTCACCAATTATTTACCTATTTTGATCTGCATTTCTCTTCTGCTCCCCATGGTGCAGCTTCTGACAAACAGGACCACTTTTTCCTTTTGTGAAAAGACAGATGCAAGGCAGAAAATAAGCAGTGGGTCAACTACTGTTTCCTTGATTTTCTTCTTGTTCTGCACATATTGAAAGAACCCTTTCTGGGGGTTATTTTTGGCATTCATGGCAAGCCTTGGCTCATGCTGAGCCTTAGCCTTCCTGACCCCATCCTTGCAGATTCAGACTGTTTCCTGATATTCTGCCTTTGTTACAGTATATGACCTTTTTTCCCATTTTTTAAACTTGCCCTTTTTGTTTCCCAGTTTATTTGAGGGATCTTGGTGCAACTATGCCAGTCTCACTGGGTGTCTCCCATTTTTCCCTCTTTGATACTCTCTGTGTATGGGTCTTCATGATCTCATTTTACAAAATTTCCCACCTCTCCTGAACTGTTTTCCCTTCAGGATTTCTATTAATAGAATCCTTCCTACTTTACCCCTTAGCTTGTTGAAGTCAGCTTTCTTGAAGTCTAGAACACTAATCTGGTTACCTTAAATTCTCCCTGCCTGCAGTATAGATTAGGCTTACATGGTCGGTCTCTCCCAAGGTTTTGCTACTTCCACTTCTTTAATAATTTCTTCCCTCCTATATTAGTATTAAGTCCAATATAGCTGATTCTCTAGTTCTCTTCTGCATCTTTTGGATGATGAAGTTATCTGCAAGACACATCAAGAACCTGCTGAATCTCCCGTTTGCTGCAGAATTGGATTCCCAGTTGATGTCAGGGTAGTTGAAATCCCCCATTATCACAGTGGTGTGGTTCTGGATAGTTTAGCCATCTGGTCTGTGAAGGCTATCTAAATCTTCTGCTTGGTTGGGTGGCCTGTAGTACACACCCACAACAAGGTCATTTTCCCTTAATATTCACCCAGACACTTTCAGCAGGGTTTTCATCCTTCGTGTCATGAATTTTCACACAGGTATAGTCACTCTTTACATATAATACAACTCCACCTCTGCTTTTGTTGGGTTTGTTTGAACAGATCCTATCCTTCCAGTACTGTATTCCAAACATAAGATCCATCCCATTAAGTTTCATTAATACCTACAATATCATATTTGGTCTCCTGTACTAGGACTTTAAATTCTGCCTGTTTGTTTCCCATACTTTGGGCATTGGTATACAAGCATCTGAACCCTTTAGTACTGCCCTTCTTAAGTTCCCTGAAGCATTCTTGAGCATCCTTTCCTTTTTTACACCTTCGTCCTTGTTGTAGAGTTTACTTCTTGGTCTTATGTTTTGAATGTGGTTCTAGATAATGGTCTCCCTCTCCCTACAGATGTCCTTGGCAAGATGTTTTCCAAAGACATTCATCCCAGTTTTTGTGAGGTAAGGCCCATCTCTTGCCAGAGGCCTGTAGGCAGTGAAGACCACAGTCCAGGAATCCAAAGTTTTATCAGTGACACAATCCCTTAAGCCAGTGATTCACCTCCAGAAACCTATGCTCTTTCCTTGGGTTATGATCATCAGTTGGAAATATGAATGAAAATACCACCTGGGCCCTGACCTCTTTTGCCTTCCTGCCTAGCTCCTTGTAATCTCTCAATATTCTTCCTAGGCTCCTTCTGGCAGTATCTTTGTTCCAACATGGAACAAAAGAAAAGGATAGTGGTCAGTAGGTTTTGTTTAGTTGGGTCATCCTCTCCATCACAACTTGGATGTTTACACCTGGGAGACAACATACTTCCCTTGATATCATGCCTGCTTTGTAGATTGCTAACTCTGCTCCACTGAGCAACAAGTCACCCATCACCAGCATACAACTTAAACTTCTTTGAGGGAGTTGTTGGATTCCTTGTCTCCATGGCAGTCTGATCTTCTCTCCTTTTTGTTATTGGGATACTGAGTGACACCCATCCTGAAGAACTCTGAGTCTTCCTCTAGATGGAGTGCTTGAAATTGAATGCTCAGCTGTACTGATAGGGACTATCTCCAGATTCTCTTGATCCTCTGAGTTACATGCTGCCACCTTTTCTCCTCCAAGGCTCCTGTTTTCTCTGTAATAATGTCTTCCTTCATGTTTTGTTTGTTTGTTTGTTTGGAGACATGTAGCTGATTGCCCAGAAAAACAGGATGGGGTAAGAAAGAAACTCAAGATTGCCCCACCTTACCTTTCTTTGGAATAAGAGGAGGGAAGGAGAAACATGATGAAGCTTGCAAGAATCTGCCATTACAGATTATAATATCTGTATCAACAAAGTAGAGCTTTAGTATTTCTTGTGGTGTCTATTTTTTTACCTGATCTATCTTGTAGGCTGATAATGTGAAACCTTCAGAAGGCTAGTATTGTATCTCCCTTCATTCATCTTTCCTGTAGGTTAAAAATACCCAGATCCTTCCTCATAGAGCTTGGTTTACAGGCCCCTCATCATCTTCACAGTCCTGCTCTGAACTTGTCCATTGGTCGCTCTTCCTTCTTCTTTCTTCTTCATATATATCTCTGGCATATTACAGACAGCTCCACAGATATTTTTTCTACACTGCCAAATCAGCTGCCAACAAATTTGGAATCTAGCACTAGCAGCCAACATCTAAAAGGTGCAAATCAACTTGGTGTCAGTATTGGATCTGGTCCAATTCTTTTCCTCAGCAGAGATGGAGAAAATTATGTCAAGTCAATGGTAGTGCATATGTTTTTTTAATCTACTGTTGGCTTGAAACTGCACTAAAGTCATCATTTAAGATCTCATTTAGCGTCTGCTACAAAACTTTATTTAGTACATTATGCATAAAAAACAGCAGAAAACATGGGGAAATTGATTGTGTTGACAGAGTGATGAAATACGGACATAGATGTAGATCAGAACTGCAAAACACAAAGATTGCAGAGTTTTATATATTAAAGGTGGAATCTTGCATGCAAATCTCAAAAGCTTTATTTTTCGTGGCCCCAATTTTGTCTGTATCAGTACTCAATATTCGAATTTCCTATTAAAGGGCGTGATATCATACTGTATACATGTTTGTAAATTCTTTACCTAATTCACTATTATGAACTATAAACCTCCAAGCAAGAACTAACTTACTTATTACAGTTTGGCATTTGGGAGTGTTTCTATTTAAATAAATAACTCAGGAATATATAGGTTTACTTCCTGGAATGAAGAGTGAACAGTATTAGGCAGTGAATTTTCACCTCAATTTTTTGACAGCATACCTGTTTTGGAAGATGCCCAATTCCTAGGAAATGCTCCTGGGCCTGCTTGAATCAATTCTAGAAGAGTGCCATATTCAGGGATATAGTCAGAAGTTATTCTGACTGATAATATAGCTCTACTACTTTTATTTCATATTCACTGAGAGATTCCAAAAGATATATTTTTCTCTGCCCATGAATCATGGAGGGTTAGAGTGAAATAAATTATCAGGGGAACAAAAACCAAAAGCATTGATAGGCCTTCAAATCTAAAGCAAAGCGGTCACCAGTCTGAGCATAACATGCATTGCAAATGTACCGGCTGCCTGCATGTTTTACTTTCTTGATCTGACCTTGCTCACTCAGAAGATGCACTTGCTACAGAGTGTCAGTCACTAATGAGGCCTAAAGTAATTGAGCCTGATTGAACTGGCAAGATGCTGCCTAATTATCATGATAAATGGAATTGGCTGATCAGCTATGAAGGGCAAATGGCACGGAGGACATAAAGCAAGGTCATTTAGTCAAGGAGAATGACTTATTTTACGTTGTTGTTGCTGCTGCTTTTGGCGTGGTCACTTCCAGGGATGATCTGGTCTTCCAGCTGGGCTATCCCTCTGTAACTCATGCAGAAGACAACCACTGGACAGGCACGTGGTGCCCGAAGCCCAGAAAGATGTCCACTCTTGAGCTTCAAGATGCAGACATGGCACTGGGTCGCAGCCTACTGTACATTCTTTCTACATTTTTGGCTAGTTCTTAAAAATATATTATATTGGAACTCTTATTCTTTGGTTCTTTGGGGTAGCTGGCATCTTACAAAAACAGTTGAGTAACAAGTTCATGTAAAAAAAAAAAAAGCATTGTAGTGACCCCTTAATTTCAACTTTGTGACTATGGAACCGAAATTACTTTTTTAAAATATTGATGGGTACAGATGAAGGAAAGACTGCTTTATATAGCTTTACATCCCTATATATCTTTCTGTACCTCACCAAGAGCTGATGCATGACTCTCTTCTCACCCTTTCAAATGTGTTAGGCTGAGCAATGGGGAACAATGTAATGTCACTTCATTGCTGTGTGGGGATACCACCTGTCGTGTCCAACAGGGACTCACTAAAATATATACTTTATTTTGAGTTAAGTAAAAGACACGCATCAAAATACACCTAATCCAGAATAAAAGTAGAAGCAAGAGTAGGTAAAAAAACAGCAGTGGATGTAATTTATATTCTTGTGAGTTTTCTCACCCAGGTTTATTATAGGAAACTTGGGCCATAAGGGGAAGAAAAACAATTTTTCATAAATATTGAAGGACAGCCTGAGAATTACTTATTTGATGACTACAGTGGCAATTCCTTTTCCATCAGGAGTTTTTGCTTGTTAAGTATATCTGATAAATTGTTAGAAAGCTTTTCATCACTCCTGAGGCTGTAGAAGGCGGCTAGATTCTCTTAAATGAGGCTGGAGTTTTTAAAAGAATGAGGTTTAATGAACATTATTGGGCACATTTATCTGCTAATTGCAGATTGTATTAAGGGAACAAGAATAATTATCAGTATGATCCTGACATGTTTACTGAGTAGCAAGTAAAATTATCCTATAATATTGCAGTCTAAAATTGATTGGAAGATATATTTAGGTGTATATGAAACTAGAGCATTTTTTTTCTTTCACCTTTAAAGTAAATTGCTTTTTCTTTGAAAGCAGAAAGCCAAAAGATATTTAGGCACTTTTTAAAAAAATGTAATTGGCTGGCATTATATTCTCCTTTTATTAAACATTTAAAAGGTTTACACCAACTGAAGAAACAAGAACAATAAAACTCTTCTTGGAAAAATTAGGGTACTTCTTATTAATATACTCTAAGCAGTATATTTAGCTATTAAATTATAAGTATTTTATTTCACAGGAGTGCCAGTACTCTTATAATAAACTGTAATAGAAAGAGCTGCAAGAATAAACAAAAATCAAATTAGGAGTTTCTAATTAGCTGAAAAATCTTTGTCATGAATATTGTTGTTGGAAAGGTAAATGCTAATCCTCTGAAGAAAAGAAGGAAATGCACCAGACTCAAAGTGATGGGATGTTGTTGGATTATAACTTTATAAATAAATAAAGATTAGATATAAATATGAACAGAAATCTTTGTTGCAGCCTAGAGCTCAGTTTATACATTAACACTGCATTGAGTCTTACTTGCTGACACTAATTCTGCTACTACCCCTTCAGCAGATATGGATATGCTTTTTTAGAGGAGCTTTCATACATCTTTATTCAAAGAACATATGAGATGGGACACTGGGTTGGCTGAACATTTGGGGGGGGGGTGTATGTGTGAAAGAGAGAGAGAGTGAAAGAGAAAGAGAGAGAGAGACTGTCTTCCTGATTCTGAATGAGTCAGGATTCCTTCATGTTACAATATTCTATTTGAGTGCATCTTGGCATGCTTACCAAGTACACAGTTAAAGGGATATGTAGCTATTGCAGGAAACAGAATGAGCCTTTCCCCCTCCATATGGACGGCATGGCATTCTAGTGCCCTAGACACACTTTCTAATGATCAGTATACTGTATATGCCCCAAGGCTAAACAATATCAGTGATCTATGATGAAGATACTGGGCATAAAAGAAATCAAAGGGGCAAAAAAAAAATAATAATCTAAGCAATGTTTTCAAAATTAATAAATGGTGAGTATACTTATTGGCCAATTAGGTCTGGGGTTCTGGATAAACACTATGTTAATCATGTGGCTCATTTGGTTTTGACTTAGAATGTTACATGAATCCAGCCACAATGGGTTATGGTTTAGGATGTAGGACAAACTCAGCTGTTGAATAAATCTTGGTTAAACAATGCATGGCTTAGCAGGAGGTGTGAACCTGGCCAATGCTATAGATGCTAGAACACTGCTATATTTTGTAGATGTTAACCCCCCCCCCCGAAGTCTTACTTTGCCCAAATGTCATTGGGCCTTTAATTGGCAACGCTGCTTATTTCTAATGCTACAGAATGGATCAAAAACTGATCTAACTTGAGTGTAAGCTCCATGTCCTGCTGCTACACATCTCCTTTTTCAACAAACCGAAATGGTTATAATCAAATCTCTTCCCAATTGTGCCTTTGCTGCTTAATAATGTATTATATATATGGAGACTATATGCCAGGATGACATTTTGCATAAAATCCTATAACTTGGTGTCCAAATAAAAGAATTATAACGGAAATGATTAGACCAGCTATAATAGCTAATTCAATTATGCCTGGGGAAATGTCAATATTGACACTTGCAATGATCTTGCATGTAGCTCATAGGTGTGCTTGGTTAACGCTGAGAGGAAGAGAGAGAGCAAGAGAGAGGGGATTATCTATTCTATTTTAAAATAAATCCTGAAAGGTTAAAGACAATAATACTGAAAGGATGTGATGGCAGAAAGGTCTTCAGTGCCTGAGATGGAAATTTAGAATTTCAGTAGTATTATGATCTGCAGTACATAGCAGTTCTTGTTTTCATCGTATCTTTTATTCAAAGCCTATATCTAACAAAGAATAAGAACAAGAACAATCAAAGCCTAAACCTAACAAAGAACAAGATTTAAGCTTTGATTAAGAAACACAATGAAAACAGTAACAACTACTACATATATAATTAATGTGTCATTATACGAAAGGGTTTTTTTTCTTCTGAGACAGAATTTGGACAATATTATATTGATAAGAAGAACTTTAAGTTCTCTTATCTAATAAATGAGCTAGACTACTATCTGCATGTTTAGACTAGAGAACATATCAGTGGCTATCATGTTGACCTAGAACTATGTTTATCCATTAATCACAAATTAAAATGCAAACTAGCTGGAAGGCAACAGAATATTTCCTAGGTATTTAAAGTTTGCATATGTGTCAAAACATATGCTATTGCAAGGGGTACCACAGGTTACATTATTTTCTATAGCCAAACTTTCTCAATTTTTACACTGGAATTTACAGTTTCTCGAGAAGAGAATAAAATTAATTTTGCTTCATAATCAGAACAGGACTGCCCAAGACATTTTCTTATTTGAGGGATCACCTCTTCCCAGTTTCATCTACCTGTCCCATCAGATCTGGCAGGACAGGCATGTTATGGGTCTCATCCACTAAGGAATGTCATCTAATTGGACCCAGGAAGAGAGCCTTTTTTGCCTAGTGCCTGCCCTTTGGAAAATCATCTCCCAGAACTTGGATTAGCCCTTAGCCTTCTGGTCTTTAGGAAGGGCCTGAAAATGTGGCTGAGTCATTGTCCCTGGGATTC
Organism: Python bivittatus; assembly: GCF_059951505.1. Classification (NCBI taxonomy): domain Eukaryota; kingdom Metazoa; phylum Chordata; class Lepidosauria; order Squamata; family Pythonidae; genus Python; species Python bivittatus. The sequence goes on along the minus strand of NW_028277030.1, from coordinate 62,061,907 downwards.
TGGTAGTAGGGGTGAGTCTTTTCAATGGTTGTATGAATGGGATGTATGGTTGTATTCACCTGCTGACTGTGATTATGTTTTGGGTTTAACTGAACTGTTAAGGGTGGTTTAATATGGTGGTTGGTTTGTTGCATTTATTTATATTTTTATTGTGTTTTATTGCTGTTGTTTATAATTGTTGTAAGCTGCTCAGAGTCACATATGCGAAATAAATAAAATGGGTGAAGGACAAGAGGGCATCTCATCTTTCTTTGAGCAGAAAGTCATATGAAGTTTATTTCACTATGGCAGTGGAATAGTCACCTCAATATTATACCTTCCCTTGAAAAGAAGGGCATGGCCCAGAGTTTGGGAAACTTAAAGAACAGGCAATGGCTACCATTGCTCCTACTGCAACTCTGTCCAGTGACCTTGACTTTGAATACCTTTTTTGGAAGGGGGGTGGGATAAACAATTTATTTAAAAATGCCACAGAAGTAGCTAAACCTAAGGGAAACCCAAAATGAGGTGCAGATGCTCTCTCAGCAGATTTGATACAGAGCTTCACCTTACTTAGTGGGGTGAAATTATAGTTCCAGTAACTACAGATGAGGGCCTTCAACTGCTTGTTGTTTTCCTGTTCCCATTCCCTCTGCAAACCACATTTTAGCTCCAGAATTCATAGCATTACCTGACAGAAACCTAGTACTGTAAAGGCAAGAGCAAGCTCCAAACTGAGTTGGGCTCAGCTTGACGAAGGCTAGATTGGACTACAGCAGAATCCGCTCTGCTGTGTTGAATCCAGCAGGAGTTTGCACCGAATCTTTCTCCTCCACCCTTCTGACAGAGAGAGGGATTCTGCATCCCCAGATGCCATGTGGACTCTGCAGCATTCTCAGATTGTGATCACTGAAAATTGGTAGGCATTTTCCTGCTGTTTTGAGGCAGGAAATAGACAACAAACACTGTAAGATAAGCCCTAAAGAATGCTGAACACATTTTTTTTTTTTAAAAAAGGGATAGAGTCACAAACAAGAAAAATAAAAAATCCTGTCTCTTCTCTTATCCATGATGTCGGCATACCCACCTCGCATATAATTCTACTCACTGTGGATCTTAACATCCGCAGAAAAGGGCAAATGCAGCCTCCCATCCTCTAAAGGCGGCCATCCTACCTTTTAGGAAGAGAATACACAGCTATTTTGGAACAATTAGAACTAGGTTAGTAGCTGCTGGTAGCTGCTTGTTGTCCCTGAATGTCATCCAACCCTTTAATGAAAATGACACTTTCACTCTTTAAAGCCTAATTACCCTTCTGTCTATCAACAAGAGGGTCATTTTGCTTGTTTCCTATTACTGCCTTTCCCACCAGGTATTGTTTTTTTTCTCAGTTATACAGGTAATGGAATTGACCTGTGCACTGGCTGTGAGTGCGTAGTTTTCTTCCAGATGCCATTCCCTGTTTTTATGCTCCTACAAAGCACCAGAAACCTAGAAATAGAATGAGGACTTGCCTTCAAAAAAGAACAAAACAAACAACAACAAAACCCTACGCTGGTGATAACCATAAATCTAAAGGTCTCTAAAGCACTACAACCTATCTCAGACTGGGTAAGGAGCTCAGTCACATATGAACAGTCGTTTGTGTCAATGTTTATTTGCTGCCCAGAAACAAATGGATAGTCCCATAATTTTCAACAGCTATGAAGTTTTGGTTGCTCTGTAGGCCCCAGTGTATGATATTTCTAGCATCAAGATGTGCTGGCCTTGGAGCAAATATTCCAGCCTGAATTATGGAGGTCCGGTTCTTCCAGACATACAAAAGAGCACCCAGAAGGGTAGCAGTTGCATTTCACCTCTCAAAAAGGCCCTTTTTCAACCCATTTCCTCTTGTACTTCTCATGAGTGATGGCGTTTTCTTACTGCTGTGAGCGAAATACAGGTCACTGCTTCTTTTTATGAGGGATGAAAGAGAGATATCAACAGAGACCAGTTTGGCACAAATGACTCCCCCCGATGTGTGTTAAAGTAGAATTCAGGGGGACCACGGGGTGGGTGAGAAGAAGGAACAGAAGGGAAATCAATGTTCCCACCCATCGAACAGCTAATTCTGGCAAGAATTCCAGGAGAAATATGACTCTGGCTAACATGCAATAATAGAGGAATTGATTTGCTGCGACTGACCTCGCTCTGTGTAGACCAATATGCTGGAAATGGCATGAGAATTGCTTTAAAGGATCAGGGTCCCTATAAAACAGGCAGTCACTCTTGAAAAAACACAGTTTGTTCCTTTTCAAATCATTCATCTTCTTTCTTTTCTGGCACTAAGGAATTCCTCCAATAGTTTATTGTTTGATAGCCTTCCCGCATCTGGGCTGCAAACCCACAGATTCTTTGCTGCCATCTAGTGGTTGTGGGGAGTCTTGCAGCTCAGGTATGGTATAACAAATGTTGACTCTGTATATATTCACAAAAAATCCGAGAATTTTAGGTGCCAAAATACACCCCCCAAAATTGAGTTCAATTTATCTGCAGATGGACTTATCCATGAGTATATACAGTAATACCTTTTAAAAATGTATCCCATATATACTCACAGATAAGCCCACCCACAGATAAGCTGACTCAAATTTTTAACCAAAATACCATGAAAAAATGGATAATCTGTGTATTACCCACAGATAAACCAACTGTGAAAATTAAAACATACAAAAATGTTGAAGGTCAGGTTATCCATGAGTGGCATATTTTTCACGGTATTTTGGTTAAAAATTTGAGGGTCTGCTTATCCGCAGATGGCTTTATATGCCAGTATATATGGCATCTCTGTTCTGGATTATAGTTAGGGCAGCATTTGTTCACATACTCAGTTCACATACTCAGTTCATTGCCATCTTACACATGTATACATTTATCGTTATGACCTCGACCCCTGAGGAGGTATATAAATAGTGATAGTACTCCTCATAATTTGAAGAAGAACTACATCTTATTCAGGTATGTTTATTGAACAAATGACACATACCATATAATGTAATTTAGGCTGCAGTCTATGCATATTTACCTGATAGTAGCTTCCAGTGGGCTTAGTTTTGAATAAATATGCATAGGATTGCACAGTGAACTAAAAGGCATGCCAATCTAAAAATAATTCTGGCCTTCTCAAAATTCTTTGCAAAATGTATTTCCAATGGGCGTGTTCCCTAAATTCCCCATGTGGGTTAATCACTAAAACACTAAACAATGTCATTAAGAGACCAATTTATCATTCTATAATAACTCCAATTAACACCACTCATGCAAATATTCAAGGAAGATGGAAACTATAATCCAAAACACCTAAAAAGCCAGAGTTGAGAAAGGCTGATCTGATACATAAATAGGAACTATTGCTTCTCTAGAGTTCCCTGGAAGTTTCTCAGTTTAATGACTTATACCAGTAAGTGAAAAATCCCAAATCTAGCGATGCAAACTTTCTGTAACATAAGAAGAGATAATTTACTAGCATTTAAAGGAGGTTTGATACTTCTTCCCCTGACATTAAAACAAGACTTGAAGTCAGTGAAGAAGAAGACCTGCACACGATGTCTCATCCTTGAAATCGATTTGCATCTCTACATGTTGTTGTAATACATAATGTCTTTCAACATGCAGTATCTGAAGAGGTTTATTGCAGAACTCTGTATCAGCAGTTACTACTAATATACAGGGAGCCAAGCTATTTCTTTTAGTGCAGTGAGATCCGTGCAGAATAATAAGCAGGGTGGCATAATACAAGCAACCATCAAAAGGTTACCTTTTAGTAAATTATATTCTGGCTACTCCTGGTTCCTTCTTTCTCATTTGTGCCCGCTCACGTGCACAATGCACATATGCTGTGGTATGGAAAGGAAGACAGGAGGAGGAAAGGTGGGTGGGATGTAACCCCCCTGAACACTTTAATAAAGTGTTACATCATGTGACAGAGCACACAGGCAACTGGAGAAGACAAGGCTCAGCAAAGTGACATTGAGAGCTTTCAGAAATGCGTGCTGTGTTCACGGTAAAGAAGAGCCATTGATGTCTGCCACAATCTGTAGCCATAGCTCTGAAATTGTTTTTCTCCTCCCACAGCTCCCTGTATATCAGGGGAAACTTAGAAATGAGCAAGAGAAACCTTCTTTTTTTATTAAAAAAAAAAAAAACTAGGCCATAGGATTGGGTAAGTTCATATTATTATGAGCTGCTGCCTCCCCACCCTTTTTTTCTTTTCAAAGGAAATGAAGTGGAGGGGGGAGCTATTCCGTGCCTGTTTGGATCTGCCCCCATTGCGTATCAGCAGTGGGCTAGCCCTTATACATAATTCATGCAATCAAAAGTTTGCAACTGTGCAAAATTGTGGACCCCACATCCTGTGCCTTCAGATCGACTTCTTGGAAGTCATAAGAACTTCAGCCCGGCTCACTCAGCAACCATAAACTGACGTGCTAATGAAGCTGCCTGAACTGTACCACCGAGAGTTGTTTAATCAGACTCTGTTTTTAATTTTGGCCGTCTGACAGGTGGCCAAAAGTGTTGTGGGAGGGGAGGAAAAAAGAAATAGCCACATCATTGCCAAGCTTGGTAAAAAGAGCAGACAAAGGCATTTTAGCTAGGTCCTTTATAAGTGTGGAAATGGAAAGTAAGTTTTTTAAAAGAGGAATCTGTAGGTGGTAACAAAAAAAGGAAAAAAAAGTTCACTGTCAGATTGAGTAATACGCCACTGAAAGGATTGCCTCACATATCAGATACTATTATATGTGTGATTGCTAATGCCTTAATAATGTCATATTTTGCTTTTTGTTGTATTGTTCTTCTTATAGTTTTTCACAGCTTTCTGTCAAGCAGTTCTTATTTTAGCATTCCAAGAATACAGGACTCCGGTCTAGATGGATGGGCAACAAATCCTTCCATCTTTACTAATGTTGGAGTTTTCTTCTAGGAGGGCCACGCTGGACAGCTCTGTGCAGGGCTGCACTCCTGGGACACCCAAGAAACTTCCCTTTCTACCTGATAGGAATCTGTCCTGGAAGTCTGTGGAAATCTCTGGACTAAAACTGAGGAGGGGCATCCTTAAAAATTGCATCTCTCAGGTGGTGGAAATATCCCATGAGGAGAAAAATTGCAACTTTCCTTCTGTCTCATCTTTTGATGAATAGAAAGAATCACACCAGTTTCATAAGACTTTTATAGGATACTAATCGCTAAAATAGAAGTCTGTGCTGTAAGGGCACATCTGCCCATCACCCTAATTTCAGTTTTAGAATGCCTGGCTATCCATTCCAGAAAAACTCTGCTTGATGTAGACTTCCTTTCATCCACAGCCCAGGGCTGAAACCAGCTTGCTTTTTCTTCTTTTTTTCTCCAAATCAAAGTAAATGTTTTCTCTTTTCTCCGAAAAGGCATTGCTATTTGCATGGCATGCGGTGCTCTGGCAGCAATTCAGCTGATGACATGACAGGGGGTGGGATCTGTCCTCTTCCTATTGACCTTGTGAGCAGGTGTGAGCATGTCCCCTCTGCTCCACTGGCCTGTGGTGGGTAGTGGTTGAGCAGCAGGGGAGAATATGACTTAGTCACCCTCCCCTTCCAGTAATCTAAGTGTTCGGTCAGCAAATTATAAGCAATGGTAGTAATGGCTTAAGTGTCACTCCTGCAGGGGATCTCCACCACACACTGAAGGTAGGTAGCCACATCAGCAGATCAAGGCTGATGCTGGAGTGACTGAACTGGCCAATGTCACTGCTGTATGCAGGCAGCTGGTACAGCTGGATTCATGCTGCATCAGGGAAATATATTGTGGGACATAGCTGCACTGGGTGAAGCAAGAGCACCACTCTCCAGGATCTGTTGATCTGCCATGCAAGGGATCTCATAGATTCCCCATCCAGTGTGACACTGCTCATGCTGGCAAGTTGTACCCACACTGCCCCACAGCACATTCCTTTCACTTCAGCCAGCACCTGTGTCATTCCTGTGTGGCAGGTTGACAGGTCATGTGGGGAAGGGACTTCTCAGTAAAACAGGAGGGGGGCTTGCTTTTGGAAGCCAGCCCCCCTTCCCAAACAGGTTGTGACAGGTGGCTAAGCCCGCCATTCTAGATGTCTGTTAAACAAAACTCCTCCCTCTGCATCAGTCCCACTTCAGATTAGGGAGAGTGATTGGTGGATTTTCCTGGTGGCAGGAAAACCCATCAACCACTCTACCTTCACGTGCTCTGCACCACCTGCTGGCCTCATTCATGAAACCCCCATACATGACCCTCTTCACCAGTGTTCCTCAACCATGGCAACTCTAAGATGGGTGGACTTCAACTCCCAGAATTCCTCAGCCAGCTGTCAACTGGCTTCCAAATAATTCCCAGGAAATTAAAACAAATAAACAAATCCAGGTGGAAGATGGCAAAAAGAAATTCAGACAGAGAAAGGAGAAGGAAAAAATGCTTTAATAATTCCTTCTAAGCAAAAAAATAGGCTGGTAGCCAATCTGCTCTTGGCAGGTAATTAGCAACTGCCAGCACAAAGCAAACTGGCCAGAGTGGCTAGCTTGTCTTTTGCTGCAAGGAACAAGATGTAGCATCTGAGCATGTGAAGGGATGTCACTACACAAGCCCCGCCCTGTTTGATCAGAGAAAAGACAATATCTATGTTTATTGCTGACTGGAAACCCCTTATGAATTTTTTGTGTAAAACATTAAAGAATGAATTTATGATCTATAATTTCAGCAATTAGATAGGATAGATTACAGAAAGAAAAAAGTCACGATATAACTTTAGAGAAAGAGGGAAATCTACAATTGCATTGGAAGCCGCTTCTTTACATCTTTTTTCTTTCTTTTCTATTTTTCTTCTACCTCTTCTCTTCTCTTCTCTTCTCTTCTCTTCTCTTCTCTTCTCTTCTCTTCTCTTCTCTTCTCTTCTCTTCTCTTCTCTTCTCTTCTCTTCTCTTCTCTTCTCTTCTCCTCCCCTCCCCTCCCCTCCCCTCCCCTCCCTTCCCCTCCCCCTCCACACTTCTCACTCTATTTTAGTTTGTATTAATTATTACTCTTGTTTTTAAAACTTTCAATAAAATTATATTAAAAAAAAAACTACACAAGCCCCGCCCTAACATAAAGGAGGGGCTTGAGCAGTGACATAATTGCAGGGTGAGACTGTCATAACTTGTTTGGTTATGCTGCAGGTATCCCTGCAAGGCAGAGTTCAGACTAGCTGTAGAGATGGAGCAGATATACGCTGGCATACTTTTAGTTGCCCCATGGACTGGAAGACATTAAACCGGCTGTCTGAATGGACCATAAGCTTGGCTGGTGTTGTGTGCTCCAGATGACTCCAGAATCCCTTGAGCCTATTTCTTCTTAATAGGATGTTATCAATAATTAGCTGCAGTGTTTCAACTACTTTTCCTATCCTGTTATGTGCTCATGTTCCTTCACCTGAACTTGCTTTCTAGGATTCTGCTTTTTATTTTTTAAAAATAAATTGTGCTTTAAAGTTTCTCTGTCATTCTGTGGAGATATTTGGGACCTTGAGCAGTCAGATCAACGGCCATGTTATCTTTTTCATCAAGAATCTTTAGAGGTATGGTATAACTCTTTAGTATCTCTTGGCCTCACATTCTAATTTTTGTTGTTGAAAAAGAACAACTTTTTCAATATTAATTATAATAGAAATAATATAGAGTTAATACCCCACTTGAAAGAGTTAGGAATACAGGGGTCTCCACAAGATATGATCAAAAAAGTCAAGATGACAATCATGACAGAGATCTGATTGCATCATCTTGACTTTTTTGACTATAATGTAGTGATTATGGCTGGGGAGATCCAGGGTTAAGTCCACCCTCTGCCACAGGATATCCCTGGGTAACTTTGGGTTAATCACCTTCTCTCAGTCCAATCTACTTCCTAGGGTTTTTGTTGTGGGCAAAAATTGGTGAAGTAAGTGCTATTTGCTGAGTACCTGGAGAAAAGGTGAGATGGAAGCCAACCATCCAAACATTACCAACATTTGAGAAGATTGCCACGATCTTGTGAGATTTTGGTGATTCTGCAATCAATGAAGCCTGAGAACATGGACTCATGAGAAGTTGAAGAAAAGTAACTGAAATCTTATGACATATGATCTTGTAAGATTTAGGGGTTTTTGTTTGTGTGGAGGTGGGGGTATTGGCGCACCCCAGCTGTGGCCGAAGATTGCAAGATGATGCCCAGGAGTAGAAAAACCAAGTGCTGTAGTTAACAGCTGAATCTGCCAACAGTCCACACTACAAAATGTTTATATTCTATGCAGATTTAGTAGCAAATCTCTTTAAACTCAGTGGGATTTCTAGAGGCTATGTATCTGTTTCATGGAAACCTATATATTTTTGTTTTGTTTTGTTTTGTTTTGTTTTTCAGATTAGGCCTCACTTTGATTTTTTGTTTTGTTTTGATATATTTCAATTTAAGACTGGAATCACCAAACAATAGCAGTATAAAAATAAAAAATCTTTATCAAAATATTGAGGTAGAAGCTCACAAAAATAAGTTTTAAATTAATTTTTATTAAAGAGTTTTTTTGCAAAGTAAAAACAATACACATTTAAAGAGAAAAATAAAGTAAAAGAAAAGTGGTAAGCCAATAGAAAAGAAATGGAAAAATAGAAAGAAGGAAGGAAGGAAGGAAGGAAGGAAGGAAGGAAGGAAGGAAGGAAGGAAGGAAGGAAGGAAGGAAGGAAGAGATATAAAGAAATGGCTTCTGATCTTCTTTGCAACAGTTACAAATGCATTTATATTTTATCATCTTTCTAAGGTTACATCATGGCTCCCTTCTTTCCATATTCTACCCTTTCTAATCATCAAACCTATAAATCACAAGTTCATTTTTTTTCTGTTTTCAACAAAAAGTCCATAAAGGGTTTCCAATTACTAACAAATGTAGTTATTGTCTCTTCCCTGATCAAACTTTCAGTTTTGCCATCGCTGCAAATTCTGTCATCTTCATCAACCATTCCTCCATTGTGGATATTTCAGTCTTTCCATCTTTGTGCATATAATAATCTCACTGCAGTTACTATGCACAAAAACAGTCAACCATAAGTCTCTTCTAGTTGTCTGTCCATTAGTCTCAGCAAGAAAAGTTCTGGTTTCAGTTGAATGTTAATCTTTAAAAACTTTTGTATCACTGTGTGTATTTGAACCTAAACTCTAGTCTTTTTACAAGTCCACTAAGCATGGTAAAAGGATCTTTCATGTTTTCCACATTTCCAACATAGATTTGAGGTACTTTTATACATTCTAAAAAGTTTTTCTGGTATCCTATACTAATAATACATCATATTATGGTTGGTCACACAGTCAGCCAGTTGTTTAGACTGGATTTGGCATTTTTATCCACCTATCGAGTCCTTCCCAAGGACTTGGGATAGGCAGATGTTGTTGTTTGATGGTGTTAAAGGTATCGTCGCAGGATATAAACCGTTCCAAGTAAAGCTGCCTTTTGCAATGGACTGATGGTGATTTTGTCGATGCCAATGGTCTTCAAGTGGTGCTCCAGCTGTTTTGGGATTACACCTAAGGCACCTATTACTACTGGTACTATCTTTGCTTTCTTTTGCCAAATTCATTCTACTTCTATTATTATTATTATTATTATTATTATTATTATTAACATTTATTTTGTAAAATCTTTCTTTTAAAGTATAACATAAGAGAATTTCAATCCTTTCAGCCATATATTTTCCCACTGATCCATCTCTGTGTTATAACCAAAGTTCTTAGCCCATTTTATCATATACTCTTTCACTTGTTCTTCTTCCATTTCAAATTTCAGTAAAAGCTTATACATTTTAGCAATTACAAATTAATTTGTACATAATTCAGTTTCAAATTCTGTCTTGTGTTGTTCAATTCCAAATGTTCTTTTGTCCACTTCAAATCTTTCTCTTAGCTGAACATATGAAAACCAGAAGCTCACAAAAATATTGAGGGGACATGTGCCAAGGATGAGGAACAGAGACCCATCAAAACAAATTCTGCAAAAACTAATTATTCATGTACAACAGTGCCTCAAATTATATCTTGTAGAACTTTGAACACAGCATGGATTTCCACACTCATGTTTAATATCAAATATAAGCCTTCTGACTCTTTTTTTTTTTTTCCAAAGAAGGATTCTCCTCCTCCTCCTTCATAGCTTCATTTCTTGATTAGTTGGTTTGTATTTCAAATTAAAACAATACAATCCTTCTCCAAATGCAACAGAAATGCTTAGGGTTTCCATGCTGTAATGTATACATAGTGTGAAGGAAGAGGGGTTATAGAGTTTATTCTATACTATGCAATTTTACAGAATCTAACTTGCTCACAGAAACTGTAAAATCTTTGGGCTAATTTGTCCTATTTCATCTGTGGTAGGCAAGCAATACTACATGTCCCCCTAACTTTGGCTTGAGGATGACTGGCTAAAAGTTCTTGAGGGACACATCTGCATGACACAATCTTCCTATCTTTTCCAGCCAGCTCACATGGTTTTCTTCTGAACTGTAGTTGGCGTTTTCCATCTTCTCCTGATGCAAGACTTGCTATTGGCCTGATGGCTGGGGTTTCAGAGGCAACCTGGCTAATAATTCAACAGGAGGCTGGATCTGCCTATCTGTTATTGGCTGCTTCCAGCTACAGTCAGCACAGCCTCTCCTCTCTAGCCATCTGCAGTGGGAGTGAAAATATGACTCCGAAGTCCTATCTACTCTCCCTCCCAAATCCTCTGCATAGCATCTTGGCAACCCTGGAGGATTTTCCTACTGTGCACAAGCTGCCACAAGCTGCAAGTGTCCCCTGGGGGGGATCTCCCAGAATCCTCCTACTTCACCCAATATTAGCCCCCCACCCATGTGGGGCTATCAGCCCCTCCTGCTTTACCAGAACAGCCCTTAGCACCTCTGCCACCCCATTCTCATATCTCAGGAGATGCAGGTGACCCATGGGCTGGTGTAGGGGCTTCCTGGTAAAGCAGGCAGAGAAAGCCTCCACCCTGTAAATTCTGACTGATGGGTAGACATACTGCTCTAGGCATCTGTCAAAACAAAACTTGCCTCCTCCCCATCCCCGCTTTATGTTGTCAAGAGTGATTGGCAGCAGGCAATCCATCATCTTAACTTAATAGTGGAGAAGAAACCAGCTATGTAGACAAACCAATTTATGCTGGCATCCCACGGTTTGGAGGACAGCATGTTCACTGGCTGTCTGGATGTGCCCTTTGTATGTAGTGAGTGTCTGCTAGGAGACATCCACTGCATACAATATGTGCTGTGGTAGGAAAGTCCTCTTATTTGCAATGTGTCTGTGCACTTTGTTTCAGCACAACTTGCAGAGGAGCATCTATTTCCAGTGTAGTGAATAAAATCTTTATCTATCTCTTCAAAATGAATTAGGTATAGATAGAGGACTACAGATGAAGGACCATTTTACTGAATTTGGGACAGCTCCTTTTGACCCAGGTTGCATTGCATAGGACTCATGAAGTCCCACGGAGATGAAAGACCAAAGTCTTTATTATTTTTACATGGAATGAATGTTTTGGACTCAAATAGAAGGCTTTTTATGGCATATCCTTTCCCTAGGCCAGGGATCATCTAGAGATGCTTAATTGAGCCATTTCATGCGATTGAATAAGACATGTTATACAAAGCTTTAACAACTGGAAATTACAATAATTAATTGTGCAAATAACAGCTCATGTGAATGGTCTACCTGAGAAACAGGAATTCAGAACCTAGGAAAAAAGAAACAAAAATTCAAAATTGTAAAGGAAAGGAAGCATAGCTTTCTGTTTCATTTCCTTCACCGTTCCAGAGAATAGTCAGCTGATCTGGGTGGTTAGGCTGCCAGTAATGCATGACACTTTGTGCACTGGGATGGAAGAATGATTACTGCTTGCCACCCCTTCCCAGGAACACCTCTCCCAGTGTTTCTCAACCTTGGCGACTTTAAGATGTGTGGACTTCAACTCCCAGAATTCCCTAGTCAGCAAAGCTGGCTGAGGAATTCTGGGTGTTGAAGTCCATACATCTTAAAGTCGCCAAGGTTGAGAAATACTGACCTCTCCAGTGTGCAGATGGTGTGAATGGATGTGATTGCACGCTCTGGAAATTATACCTGTTCTTGTAGTTTGTAATTAGACAAGAGAGAAAAAAAAATGTGGGAGAGACAGGAACAGGCAAGAATTTGCACTAGAAGCACAAGATGCTCCCATTAGTCTCTGACAAATATCACATTTGTCATTATGTATGCTGTCTATTGAGAGTCAAAGGCACCAGTTTCCTTTTTTTGTTGTTGTTCAGCCATGACTCCAGTTACCTGCAACTGTTTGAGCAGCGTGACTGGTTACCAGAAGTTCTATACACTTTGCAACCCATCTCTATACTTCTGAGGCAAAACCTGGTGAATGGGGAGGGGGGATTTTTTTTTAAATCATATACTTGAAGGCAAGGTGAAACTTTGTACTGCCTGAAATCCAGAAACTGAGTTAAGGGTTCTGGCCCTTAGCTAACAATGTCTATGATAGCAAGCCCCACGTTTTATATAGGGGGTACTACTAGCACTTAATAAATATTTTTATGAACGCACACAAGCAAAAAAAAACATGGGGGCTGCATGCAGTCCAATTCCTTAGGCTGCAAACTGCATATCCAATGACTATTTTTAATAGACACATTTCATAAAACTCTCATGATTTTTTTTCCTTAAAAAAATGTCCTGATGTGTGGCTGCAATTTGAAGGCAATTTTCTTTGCTGCTTTAAACCTTACTTATGAATCCCCCTATTTGTGTTCATTCTCCCAGCCCACCAGCCTGTCCTTACAATTGGTCCTGCTCTTTTTTTCCCCGGTACATTTCAGTGAAGTTTCATATTGTTAGTCCACTGCCGGGGGCTGTGAATTTGAACAAATCAAATCCCAAATGTCAAGAAAATAACCCACTGAGAAAAGCCTTTATTTTATACTATTAACTTTGGGTTGTGCCCTCTCAGCAATATCAACGGAAAGGACATGAAATTAGGGTGATTACTTCAGCTGCTGGTCCAGGAGTTAAGAAGTGAACACTTTGTTACAATGTTTGCAGTGTACTCAGAGTCACAGGGATGAGAACATATGGCTCAGTTGGGTTTTCATTCATCTGAATGGTCTGGTGAAAGACCAAGCCTTGACACTGAATAGCAACAGGAAAATATAGTGGTAACGACCGCTGCAAATCTGGCATTCAAGCTTTCTTTGTGCAAATATTTTCAGCACAGCTAACAGTGGCTGCAGTATTTGAAATATTTGAAACATTTCTTTAGGCATGGGAAGAACTTAATAAAGCAATTTCTTTTCTTTCTGACTAGGTATTGAAACAGAATAAAAGAAGCCCCTCTTTTACAGGTCCCTACTCCATAAAATACAATGGGAAAAATCCTTTTGACTGGGTGACTTTCACAATCACTTATTTAATTAATCAATTAAATAATTAATTAATTTCTATAGCCGCCCATCTCAACCAAGTGACTCTGGGTGGTGAACTTGTTCCCTTGAAAGAAAGAAAGAAAGAAAGAAAGAAAGAAAGAAAGAAAGAAAGAAAGAAAGAAAGAAAGAAAGAAAGAAAGAAAGATTATTAACTGAGCAAATAGCAGTGCTCCTGAAACTTATTTAAGATAAGATACAGTCACACTGAGGAAACAGCTACCTTCAGAATATTAACCATTGTAAAATAACCCAAATGCTTGTAATTTGAGAATGAAGTTTATTTTCAGTTCATACGAAATGAATGTAAACTTAGTATAATAAACATCTCTTCCTCTATGGTTTCCTACTTATTGTTAGCAAATAAGTGTTTAAAACTGAACTAGCTACAGGACTAGGATAGATACAAACAATTATAGTAAAAATCTTTTACTGCCACTTAAAATGTTGTTGCGATTTTCTTTTTCTAACTTTATATCTAAGAAACATCAATACTCTTGTGCCAAAATGTTTATAGGAATGGGTCATGTATTATGACCACCTTCTTGATTTAACATTTCAAACATGAACTTACAGCTATCTTCATAAGACTATAGATTTAAACTCAGTCAGAAGCCTGACTTGAATCATGGTACAGAAATAGATGCCCTATAATTTTTTTATTTTTTGGGGGGGTAAGTGTACACTAAGGTGACATTTCTGAAAACACATGTAGAAAATGACTGCTGTTTGTGTGTGATGGAAATATAGTAGAGCTGGAAAGATTCCATTTTTGGGTGGTTGGGAGGGTGGGGGATCCTGTTGCAACAGTCCGAACTGAGACAAAGCTGTACAGACAAAGATTTACTGTAATTGTAGTAGAATAACTTTCTGCTTGAAAAATCTCTACCTTGCACACATTCTACTATCTAGCACTGGCGTGGCAACACAGTTATTGCTAATTCAGCAGCATGAGCCAACTCTCAGTACTGCAGTGTGAGAAGAGTCCTACTCCCTCTATTGTATAAGAGCAAACATGACCTGATTCCTATCAGAAATCTTGGGACTCCAAGATACAGCATTCACTTTATCCATTCGGAACTACGCTAGAATTCTTTCTACACACTACTATATGCCGGGGAAGGCTAAAAACAGAGCTCTTTTTGTGTTTCTCCTGCAACTAATGACTATATTTTAAAAAATGACAGGTATCTAATGAATAATAGGGTAAAGGGAATACTAAAATGAAGGAGTTCAGCTGAAAGGTTAGCAATTAAAAGCTTATCTGTGCTCCCGGCTTATGATTTAATGCTGCTCTGCTAGTAACACAGTACAACTTGAGGCATTTGAATTATTTTGGAAACTTGTAATAACAAGGCAGATTTAATTAGCAATCATTAGTAGAATGCATGACAATGTCTTGTTTACACACAGATTATTGTTTAAGTCAATGTCAGAAAAACAATTACATGCTTTAACACTTCAGAGGAAAAAATGCATTATTTATGGAAATGATGGATTCTTTTGAGTAAAGCCCTCATTCGGCAAACAATCAGCCACTTGAATCCAACAGTCCATAATGTAATAGTAATTGTAAATCTAAATGGGTATATTATATGGCAAGCCAGCTCCATAGTTAATAGAATTCAGACATCGCTGCAGCTATTGTTGCTCTTGCAAGATTCCCAAGAGGGAATTCGCTTGATGCTAAGTTGAAGTCCTACAAGTAATAACCCCATGCTGGGAGAGCTCGCCAGTTCTTCAATTAAAAGTGATTCTACTAGGATTTCACTGGGAACAACTGAGTGGCTGGCAAATCTGTATTACACACGGGTGTTTCCAAACATTGCTCCTTTTGATATCCCTGTTATATAGAAAATGGCACCATTCCACATAATTCCTCCAAGCATACAATGAGAAAAAGCCTTTTTAATGTGGAATGCCTCACTGCATCAGAAAACCTACCACAGTCTCCACAGACTACCAGAGAGATGTTTTCAAGAAGACAGAAGGTAAATGTAGACTTCAGCTGGCAAATTGTTTCCTCTGGAACAAAGAAGAAAGGTTCCTGGAGGAAAACAGTCTACATTTTTAGCATGTGAGAGCTTGCTTAAAATGTATGCTTTGCCACCCCCATCTCCCCCCTACCCAAACTGAAATATTACTTATGGGCCATCTTCACCCATCCAGTCACCTTCATAACTAATTTCCCCCTTGCCATCCTTGTTGGGATTTCTATCATTTTCATGTTCCTTTTAGCTCACTAAGCCCAATCTTCACATTCAATAGATATGCCTCTAATACTTTACCCGGCTATAATTTACCTGAACTCACTGCTTTCTTGTATATATTGTTATATTTTTATGAGAGTTACATGAAGTGGGCTGCAAAAATGAAGATTACCACTTTCACCTTGCTGCCATCTGGTGGTTGTCTGGATTATTGCAATGCAGATCTGGTGGCCATATTTCTATCTCACCTTTCCTCTAGGAAATCAAGGAAGTTCTTCTTTTTAACACTACAGACTCCCTGTGGAATAGATGAGGATAAGAAATAAGGACTGGCCCAAAGTCAATCAAGAGCTAGTTTCCCTCGAATTTGCTTAACAAAATCAATTACATAATGTGCAAAGCTTAGTAACTCCTTCTCTCTTTCTCTCTCTCTCTGCACATAAGTGCTATGTTGTCTTACAATGTTGTGTCAACAGAGTCCAGTTAATCTGTGTTACCTTAGCATATTGCATGGACAAGGTCCACTTTCTTCTGACCATCACCCTCCCCACCCCCATGGATTAATTAATTCATTATCGTACTTTAAGATGGACATTTTTGTCAATAAAGAAATCAACTCTACAAAATGGGGATGGAGAGGGATTAACTGAAAATTGCATAGAAACTGACTGGCTCCTAACCCTTAAAGGATTCTTACTTTTATCCTACTTCTATGTTCTTGTAAAAGCTGGTCTGACTCTTCACTCTTCCTGCCCCCTTTCAGGTTAGCCAACAAGATTCTTATAGCAGTTGAATGAAAAAGTCCACAAGAAAGTAAGGGGGAAAAACCCCCCTTGCTACCCATGCTTGCCACTGAGAATGGAAAGACCTTTCTCTGTAACTTTGTTCAGGGAATCTGATTGCATGTTGCACTGAATCTACCAACAGTGGCAAAGAGCCCCTCTGCTCCCCAAATCCACAGCAGTGATATCAGTGAAAATCTGATCTCCATGAGGACAGCATGACTGCCTGCAGCAGGAAGCTCAGTGACATTTCCTGTAAGGATGACTCTTCCCTTTTCCCATGTCCAGTTCTATATGTGAATCACCAAATATGATTTGTGGCCAGCACAGAAACATCTTTTGCCAGCCTTCTGGGCCACAGGAAGCTCCATTTGCATGTTTACCAGTGACCTTTTGGATGATCTGTTAAATTTGAGGCTGTATTCTACAAAAAGGCATCAGTAATTAATGACATTTAAGTTCTAATAAATAAGCTATAAAAAGAGTGAGATCAGGACCTACAACAGATAGATATCAATGGGTTATGTCCTCTTATACACACAGAACCTATAGAAAAATAGCAGTGACAATTGTATGTAAGAAGTGTGTAATGTAAGCAAGCATGGTTAATCAATAATCTTCTCAATGTATTCAATAACTGTAAATCATGATACTCAAGAACTGAAAAAAATCACTCTAGTTTCTTTTTTGCTCTTTGTTATCACACTAATCCCTCTTCATTTGCAGATTCTGCATTTCTGAATGGCATGAGTTATGGTCCTTCCTTTAAATTCCTGGGGTGCTGCCATGAAAATTCTGCAACTTCCCACTTTCATTCCACACTAACCAAGGTTCAACATATGTGGTACAAGCCACACTGGTTAGCATTTTTCAGGCTTTGTTTAATTAATTAATTAATTTTATTTATAATTTAAATTTCTAAGGCTGCCCACTCATGGATAACTCTAGGAGGCCTACAAAGATGAACGATGATGCATGATTAATGAAGTTCATGTGCTCCCCACATTTCCTGGATGCTTGCCTCCCATTGACTGTGTGAAAAAGTAGATTACTAAGTTTTACGGCTGAATGGGGATTTGAATATGGAAAGCCTCGCTCCTAGCACAGAACTACTTTTATTATGTTGGATAGAGAAGGAAGGAAGGAAGGAAGGAAGGAAGGAAGGAAGGAAGGAAGGAAGGAAGGAAGGAAGGAAGGAAGGGAGGGAGGAAGGAGGGAGGGAGGGAGGGAGGGAGGGAGGGAGGGAAGGAAGGAAGGAAGGAAGGAAGGAAGGAAGGAAGGAAGGAAGGAAGGAAGGAAGGAAGGAAGGAAGGATTTTTTAAAAACGTCTTCCACTGACAGGAATCACTTTATCTCCTTCCACACACGTTTTACATCTGCTCTACATTACTTTCTGAGATGCATGATAAGATGGAGGAGAACTAATAAAGTTCTCAAGAAAAGTTACTAGTTCTCATCCATCTTATTGTGCATCTCAGAAAGTAATGAACTTTCAAGCTATTGGGAAATGGAGATAGGCATAATCCCCTCTATTACAGCTTCTCAGTAAGGCAGATGCCAGGAACTGGCTTCTTCATGCCTAAGTGTTATTACAATACCACTGCTCAGTAAATCAACTCACAGGCTTGAAACCTGAAGCCTGGCTGATGAGAACCCCACCTTGCTTTGCAGTGCAGGCAACTGCCCACATTATAAAACCTTTAGCTGCTGTTAGCTATTTTAATCTGATGTTTGAACAACCGCCCATCAACTTTGCCAGTGTGGATTTATAGATTTAATCTCTGAGGGAGAATGATTCCAGCAGGAACTTTAAACCTGAAAAGCAATGCCCATATTCTCTCATGTATTGATCTTGAATCTGTTATTTGCGTGTACTTTTAGTGTGCTATTAGAAGGTCTTCTAAGAAATCTGAAAGGTACACTTACTTACCATAAAGCGTATAAATGGTTTGTCATCAGGGGAAAGCATTAGGTGCTATGTTTGACTGAGATATGGTGCTTTGAAATACTCTGGTGGGTTCTATTGTTCTTCTGCTTAAGATCAAGGAAAGAATAAGTTATGTGTAAGTGGCAAACCCCCCCTAGAGTCAAGTTCAGTGCCTGGTGACTACACAGATGCATCAATTTAGTTTTCTTTGCAACAATAGAGAAATGGTTTGCCACCGCTACCTTCTGGGATTTGACTTCCAGTCTAGTCTAGAGCTTTGGGCTTCTGTGGTGGTCTTCCCTCCAAAAACTAACCAGTTCTAACCTTGATTCACTTTTTTGGAGCTCAGCCATGTTTGCTAGGTGCAGAGAAATGCCCTAATTGGCTAGTAAAGGTTAAACCATGTTTTGTTTTGTTTTTTAAATTGAGACATAGATCTTCTCATTTTCATGCATCATTCTCTTGACTAGTCTTCCTAATTTGGTATTGTGTCTTTGGCATTCAGACTCAGAACTTAATGATTTATGAGTTGCTCCCCAGTTTTTTTTTTTTAATCTGTGGATAATTATAGTTCTGTTGTAAATGTGTAACAGAAGACAAAATCAAAACAAAACTAGTCCTTGTACTTGATCCATTTCTGATAAAATGCTTCTGATAAAACATCAAATTACATGATGTTGATTAATTGTATCTGATTAATTTCTAATAATAAACCAGTATCAAATATTATTACAATGCTATTGGATTGTTCAGTGCAATAGCCATATTGCTAGTTATCCTGAATATCTGAGAAAGGCTGAGAGGTCTTCATGCAGTTTTAGATTCATGCCATTTCAGCTTCATACCACTGGCTTCAACAAGATCAAATTCTGGATATAGTTAACCCCCTCCCCTCCCCTCCCCTCCCCTCCCAATAGTTTAGCTTCCTTCACTTATCCTTCTCTCACAATTCTGTTCATACCAAACTCAGAAGTAAGAAACATTTCCACATATCCTCTGAGCTACACCTACTGTTGTTCAGCTAGACTTCTGTTAACACAATGAGACTTTCTTTTCTCTCCTCCTTTAGGCAGGCTTAGGAGCTGTGGGAGTGAGACAAAGATGAATGAGGAGTGGAATCCATGCAGCCAGTGCTAGGTATTCAGTTTGTGGATGGCTACCATTATATGAATGTCCAGCAGGGAAATTCTCTCCAAAATGGCTGGACAGATATTAAGACAGATTTGTTGGGCTAATATGAAGAGTTCTTTGGGGGGGGGGGGAGAAACTAGATCCTGACACAGAATGGAAAGGTAGAATTGCTTAATGAAGCAATGATTTTAATAATGCCACACCTTTTAATCCCTCTTGTGATCACATGTTTCCCTCGGTATTATTCTAAATCCATTGGCCATCCTAAACCTTTCTCCTTCTCCTTCATCAAGTACAGTTTTTGAGTGGCATTACTTTAGCCTTCTCTCTTTTGAGTGGTTCTCCAGGTTCCTTTGGAAAATGGATCATGTAACACCAAAAGCCAACAGGGTATGCAATGAGAATGACAAAGCTGATGATGAGAACAATGTTCCTCTGAAAGCTTTCCATGGGCACAGGAGAAAAGAAAGGTCAGGAGGATTTAGGGAAAAATATACACATTCAGGTACTACTTCTGAAGACCAGGCACTATGAAGGTGAATTTGGAAAGTGGGTGAGCTTGAACTGCCATTAACCTTCCTATTTCTTCTACATGGAATGGCTGTGAAAACACTCAGGGCTGTGGAGTAGAGTAATGTTATATACTTCTCTAATGTCTCAACTAACTAGGAATTCCATCTTGAATATGGCTCCTAAAGTAAATGTGGGTACAAAGCATACTCTGAATCTTCTTATAGTGAGGGGTAGGCTTGTATTCAGAAACTTTATTTCAGTAAAAGGCCAGAAGCAACATCCTATGTTATAGGTTATCAAAGATAATTAGCTGAAAGTAAGAAGAAGAAATTGTAGCAATTTGTTAGGAAGACTAGATTGAACCTAAATTGTTTCACTGGTATACGTGATGTGTATGGATTTCTTAAAAGCCATTTGGCTAGATAGGAGCATTTTGCTACATTTATGATTGTCACACAAGTACTTATATTGCTTCAATAGTACAAAAAGAAAACATACTATTCTGGCTACATTTTGTACAAGAGGAAGGAAATTAACACACACATATAATATGGACTTTTCATCTGATATAAGTTGGATCAATCTTTATTTGACAAATGTGAAAGGAAGAAAAGTGACCCATAAAGTGCCTACTTGGGCTGGACAATCTTATTCATAATAATAAATAATCAATTAAATCAGTGGCATGTTTCTACCCTTTCAGGCATCCTATATTCTGCCATTTTATGAGTCATCTCAGTGTCCCTAATATTTGGTTTGACTTAATTTCATTTATTCTTTGGCAACTACTTTGGATGCAAACACAACTGGAAATGATTATGATACATACCATGAATGTATAGTCTAAAATCCATCCTACTGCAATCTGTGGGATTTACTCCCACATAAGTATGGATAGGACTGCACAGCCTTAACTCTTTCACTGAAATCAAGGATGCCTCAGCTCAGCTATATGTGTTTGGGGAGCATGACCCATCTGATGCAAAGGAGATTTCTTCTGAGAGGTATTGAACAAAAACATCCCACCTCCATTTCTTCCTGCAAAAGTAGGGGTCAATGAAAGGCAGAGAAGGGCTAACTTTATGGGCAGGAGTTTAAGACAGCACTTCTTCCTGTGTAGCTGCTTGTCAATGCTTCATATGACAGGTGGCAATAAAACTTTCATTTCTGTTGAAACAAGGAAAAATAGGTAAGTAGCTTTGTTGGTGAACATTATTACCATATACATATACAGAATATAAGTCATATACAGAAGAGGTTCTGCATACAGCATCGCATAGGAAATCTGATACATCTCTCTTTGTGTTTATGAGAGCCAGTGTGATGTAGTGATTAAGGTGTTGGAGTAGAAGCCAGGAGACCGAAGTACTAGTCCTGCCTTAGGCATGGAAACCAGCTGGATAACTTTGGGTCCATCACTCTGTCTCTGCCCTAGACTGGGAAGTTGAAAAACATCTGTCTACCAACCTGCAGTGGACCAGTATGAGAGATTATGGAAATAATGGCCTTCATCCTTCAATGGATTGATTGATGATGATGATGACGACCACAACTCTCTCTCTTTCTCTCTGTGATTCCTAGAATCAAATCTTGGGCCACTAAACAGCTGCCTCTGATATGAGATTAGGGGCTCTTGCATTACTAGCTTCAACCTTGCCATTTTTTCTACCCAAATGTTTGGGGGTAACGCTCTGTCATCACATGGGCTTTGGGATAAGACTCCAAGTAAGAATTTTGTAAGGATGACATTCCCCATTTTCTACCATAACATTTCTACATTTCTGCCTCCCTCCGACCTTTTCCAGCCAATTCTGCATAAAAATTCAAGGGCAGGGGGTTGTTGGTCTCCATGTTCTCTCTTGAACATTCTCAAGAAGAAAGAATTATAGGCATAATTTTGCTGAAATGGGCTCCCTCCCTCCCAATTTACAGTTGTTCTTTTGAGAGATATATACAAAATGTACCAGGTCTGTCTCCCAGTGCCTATCAGGTGGGGAGATGGAGTAACATTTTAATATTCACTAGAGTATGTATCGGCAGATAGGGAGATCTGGACTTCCCTTTTCAGCATTCCTTCCAAACTAAGAAAGCTACCACTTTCTGCTGTTCAGTTATTATCTTAAAAACAATTGAGCCAGGTCAAAACTAAAAGCACAAACTGAAATGTACTCGAATGTCTTAGGAGTAATCCTTCAAACTCTTTGTTATCTGATGAAATGAAAATATTCTGTTTACAATGTTTAAAAAAATGCAAATATATGCTTTCTTTAGCTGGAAAATAATTTTGGTTCTGCTGGAGAAGCAACTAAAATAAAGGAGGCTGTATTTTATTTACTTTGCAAGTATTCTTTCTATCATGTCTTTAATACAGATGGCAGCTTTGAACAACTGAAAAAAGGGACACCTTCTCTCCAAGATATTATAATAATCTCTCTCTTTTTAAAATGTAGCTAATTATTCTAGTCATTTACATCTTCCCACAAATTAAATGAGCTATGATTTAAACTTTTAATTTTGTCTGCAGCATAAAGTGAAAATAGAGGACATATAGGTTGAAGTGGATTGTAACAGGCACAACATTTGATTGATTTCCACTCACAGAAATTGGTGTGACATAAAGAATAAGCCTAGTCATTGTATAGCTCAACTGATGACTTATAGTACCATCTAGGCCGTGAAAGAATGCAAATAGGGATGCTAGAGAAATAATATTGGCCACTTCTATAAACTAGGTTTGTGCCGGGTACAATAACCCTGAACAACTGACCCCATGAGGAAACATCCCCCTGCGAAAAAAAACTCACCACCATTTTTTTCAGTTATAGGTTGAGCCAACATCCATAGCAGTGACATTGAAAACTGTGACATAAAGATGTAATTATGTGAATTATCAGTGAGTATTGCTATCATGTCAATCTCGGCTGAGTTCAAAAGGCTAAGCAGGTTTGGACCTGGTTAAAATTTGGATGGAGACCAGTAGGAAATTCCAGGGATGCAGGCTAGATTACACATTTAAAAAATAAATCTTTTTTTAAAAAAGGCAATGACAAACCACTTCTGTATGGTTGTCAAGAAAACTACATAGGTAAGTCCATGATGTTATTAGCATTTGAGTTTACCTAGAAGATTTTGATATTGCTATAAAAATAAAGTTTGTCAGTTAAATGTTACTAAAATTCCATGACAACCCCAAAAAGCATTTATTTATTCATTCATTTATTTAGAAGACTTATATGGGTGCCTGTCTTACACACAGTCATCCTGGACAGCTCACTCCCATACTAGCCCAACACCTGGAGGAAAAGCAGGTCTTCACAGCCCTCTGGAAGGTTAAGAGGTAGGGACCCTCTGGATCTCAGGAGGAGCTCTTCTAAAGAGCTGGGGCCTCTACAAAGAAGACATGCCTCCCAGGTCCCACCAGATGACGATGTTTAAGAGAAGGGACCTGGAGCATGTCCACCCTATCTGACCTGGTGCCATTCAGGGCTTTAAAGGTGATAACCAGCACCCTGAATTGTACCTGTAAAGAAACTGTACATCAATGCAGCTTGCACAGCAGTGGTGTAACACAGGCAAACTGTGGGGCACCCAGGACTCCATGCAACAATACATCCTGCATCAAGAGTAACTTCTGGGTGATCTTCAAGGGCAGTGCCATGTACAGCATGTTGAAGACTAAGGACCAACAAGACCTACTGGTCCAGGAATGGGTGCACTTAGCACAAGGTGAATTTATGCAAAGCCCCCCTTAGCCACAGTTGCAGCCTGCTCCTTGAACAGGACTTGTGAGTTCAAGAGGACCCCCAAATTGCACATGAATCCTGTCTGGGGGACTGCTACCCCATCAAGAGTCAAAGATGATAAGTCACTGGACTCTGGCGGGGACGGGGAAAGCAAACATCCAAAGCCACTCTATCTTGCAAGGATTGAGTCGCAGCTGGTTTCTCCCCATCCAGACCCTCACAGCCTCCACGCATTGAGCAAGCCTCTGAATGGCATCATCTGCCCAGCCTGGGTGGAGATGTATAACTAACATCTGCATACAAATGATACCACATTCCATGCCACTGACTGAACTCACCCAACAGCTTCATGTAGTTAAATAGGACTGGTAAGAGACCCAAACCCTGGGGCAAATTAGTGTGGGTAGGCAGTGCCATTTCTTACAGCCTGGAAGCTCCTCCTCTGGCTTTCTTCTATAAATTCAGCTTTCTGGAGAAGCCAAGTAATAAATGTCTTATTAAATTAACTCCCTGCATCTCCATATGGTAGTCATCTAATAAGAAGCACCTAGTAAGATGGGAATAACTTATAACAATAATGTATGTTTTAATGATTCATGGATAGATTAAAAAATCAACTACATAAAATCTAGCATAGGATAGTTAGGCAACATTTCATCTAAACCCATTGCAATTTTCTCATTTTACTGGAGCAATCAATGAAATATGGAGTTAAGAATAAAAAGGCAGGCTATATGTGGAAGCAGAGAGTTCCTATGGTTATAAACAATGTACTTCAACTTAGAAGATTCAACAATTTTTTGAAAATTTGTTGAACAAAATATTTATTAGCATCCAATACAACAGGGACTATTTCTATTGGGTGTGCCAGATAGCTTCGGAATGACTGCTATCCCTTTAACGCATATTCCGAACTCCTACTTATTAGAACTACTTTTAGATCATGCTTCCAGTGAACTGTAGTCTCATCTGTGGAATATGTGAAGAAGAGTATGCTTAAGTATGGGACAACATGTCATAGATTAATGATGAAGAAACCCTCTATTTGCAAGATGAAGCTACCAATCTACTTCAGTCTGACTCCAAAGGCAGACTTCTTAAGGCAAACTGGATGCAGAAGGCAAAGCAAATACAAAGGGAAAATAAAGCAGAAGCACAAGGATTCTAGTTGATAAACTCGGCTCAGCAACCAAGGTTCAAAGGCAAGGTAGAAAAATGGTCAAGGCAAAATGGTCAAAAAATCAAGGAGTCAGTGTAGCTGTGACACGTAAAAACAAATTGTAATGTCTGAAACAACTTTAGAACTTAGCTAAAGCCTTAAACACCCCTGCTCTCAGTCTCCATCCAGATCCAGCCAATGTCTATCAGATCAAATTTTATGATCTGTCCCTTCAAGGCCACTTGATACTTATGAGCAGGGTTATTCTATTGCAAGCTTCTCCCTGCAAACTTGTTCTCCCTGTTCTTCCACCTCATCAAAGACCCTGATATGGTATTTTTTTCCATCATTATCAAAAAACTGCCACTCATCCTAATTCTGTAGGAATAAAGGAAAGATATTCAAGTGACAGAAGGTGAAACACAAATCCATATATAGAAAAACCCATTTCTGCAATTTTCCTTCTTTTTAGACAATGCTGAAACAGTGAATTGGCTCTGACATGAATGTGCTTTGTATAGTATGGTATGTGCATGGTATAATTGAAGGGATTTATATCCACATAAAGTGGGTTGTTTTTTAAATAAATGTGTGGATTTCAGGCCAGTGACTCCACACCAACACTATAAGATGCACATTAATTTCACTGCCATTCATTTATTCATTCATCCTGCTTTCCAGTCGACTGAATGCTCCTCATACCTAATGAAAAAAACAAAAACAAGATAAAACACAAGATTAAAGCAAAACATTTAAATCACAAATGCAAAAATATTAGCACTTAAAAGATGTGGCTAAACTATTTCTTAACTATATTCTAAAGATTGAGAGAATGGAGGCCAAAAAGTGCATTCTGTAACCTGGGAGTGACACAGGAAGATCCATTTTCCTTACATTGTTCATATATCTATATTTCTATATCTCAATGGTCCTTGAATCCAGTTGTGTATATGAAGCATTATATTTTCTTTCCATTTTCTCCAAAGAGTTTGATTAACTGCTAGTATTATATTGTAACCACGCAGGGTGACTTTTTAGTAAATTTCTCTTGCCCAGAATGTACCTACTGAAATGTGGGAACAGCCAACCATATATCTAGAATCATGTATGAGAAGGACAGCAATGCAGGGCAGCTGAAAGTGGACCAGAAGAAATACCCAAGCAGCAACTTAGACCTTTCCACGTGTAAAGGTGGTGCTGTTCTCAAAAAGCATGGCTGTTGCATGTACTTTGAAGCCACTAGGTTTTTAAGAATTCAATGAAAGCTGAGCTTCTTAACTCTAGAAGTGGCTCAGGTTAAGTCTAGAGGAAAAACTGCAACCTAGTTTCTCAACATTTCCCCTGAAACTGCAGGATAAAGTACCCTCCCATTGGAAGAAACTCCTGCCTTGTTCCACCTCCCACTTCTGGGATCCTCCTCCCTCTAGAAGCTAAGATGTGAGGATGCTACTTGGTGATGGATGGCAAAGCCACTGGAGCAAAGGAAAAGATGTGTGGAAGTGTCATCTATCTATATACTACTAAAACTCTCATTGTCTTTATCTGTTTGTCTGTTTGTACCCTCAAGTTAGCCCAGATGGTGCATTATACCACAACAATTTTTGAATCAAGGTACCTGAAATCTGCTAACTTAAAGAATGCGTAAAAAATCCCAGACCCATTACTGCTGTGGAATTGAAATTTCCACAATGTTCAGACCACTTTTCTTCACAAAGTTGTGGCCATTGCAGCATCCCTGTAGTCACGTGATAGTGATTTCTAACACTCCCTGCCAGCTTCCCACAAGCAAAGTCAATGTGGAAACTGCCAGGAAGTCGGAAATCACTCCTGCTCCCACTTCATTTTTGCCTGCTTGTGGTCATTCTGTTTATCTGTTTAGGTAAGTAAATATTGACTTATTATTTAAGTTTGTTTGCCACTACAATTATTTTTCTATCTATGATAGATACTCTTCTTAGATGATGATGGGAGTGTCCAGCACTGGGGTAAAAAAAATGGTCAGCCTAAAATGTAATGTTCATTCTGATCACATCAGACTGCACTACCTTTCTCTCAAAGGATGACCCAATGCGTCACAGGGTTGTCTAGTTAGCTCTATTAATGTATAAATTCTGCAGCAGAAACTACAATGGGTAGGTTCAAATCATCTCAGATTTTAGGATGATGGCCTTGCCTTTACACAACTGCTGCCATCTCCTTGATAAAAGAAAGACTAAATGATGAACTATCCTTTCTTTCATCTCCAGGTAACCAATAACTCATTTATGGTTTCAATTCACTGTCAAACTTCTTATTATCCAGCCCTGCTAGAAATCATCACTGGGGAGTGTGAGATTCTTCCTCTCCCAACAACAATGGCATCAAATCCTTAACAAGATTTGCTACAATATAGTATGCGATGAATACATTTTAAAAAGTCATGAAAACACAGGCAGCTTTATTGCTTTGCCTTATTGCTTCTTATCTTATCCATTCTTTTATCTCTGCACAGTGGCCTTTCGTAACATTTTTTTAACATTTTGTGAAATGCACAAACACCACAGTGGAGATGTAAAGATCCCTTAAGATATAAAACCTATTTAATTCAGTAACTGAATGTATCCAGTGAATAGCAGTTTAACCATTATCTTAGGAAGATCTACACAGTCCTGAGCTGAGTTCATATAGCCTCTTGGAGAACTCTAGTCTCAGTTCTGTATCTGTAGAATGGAAACAAGGTTGCTGTAAGTACGGATGAGACACACACATCAAGTAGGCTGGTTATTAGCTTATTTACAAGCTATATTAAAATGTTGGTTTTAAATGAATTAATTGAAGCATTGCTAATGACAATTCCACCATTATCAATCTGTCTGCACTTTAAGATCAGTAATGATGACTCTTTGTGAGTGTTTTAGAAGGCTGTTAAAGGGCCTTTTTTATGGTGGTACCACATCTCTGGAATGGGTCACCATTTGGTTACATCAAGCCCCTTCACAGCTGACCTTACTAAATGTTTTTCTTTTACTGAATTTCATTAGTTTGTTTTGTGTTTGTTTTGACTACTGATAATGTATGTGATGTCATGACACAATTACATAATTGTTCCATCTGCATGATTGTTATTTTGATGTAATTGTGGCTTCTTATGGAAGCCACTGATCCCATGCCATATAAATTACCAAAATTAGGGGACTTCTAATGAAGCATAGTCCCCTCATTTACAATACTGCACTGACATTTTTAAAGAAAAATATCATATCTGCCTTATCATGTTGGGAAGTAGAAGGCAATCAGGGGAAAAGATTAATGATTATTTCCAACTACTAACGGGTTGGGTCACAGCTGCAAGAATAAGCGAGAAGCTGAATTCTGTTTTGTTTTGATGTCTTTTTTTTTTCTCTTCCATTTTGTTTTTACTGGTTTTGTTTCTGATTTTAATTGATGGGGGTTCAGGGCAGCATTTTAACTAACACTATTTACCTGTGAGCTACCCAGATAACTTTTTGTTACCAGGTGAGGAATAAATCAAGAAATCACTGATGGTTTTGCTTCATTTTGTGCTTTTGAGAACAGGAAAGGATCGGTTATATTTAATGAGCACCTCTAAAAATGCAAACTTCTAGAAATCCCCATTAGGTGAGTATATTCATTACCTCAGCTTTTTGAAAGGCAAACCAGTAAACACTAGCTGGCAATCACAGCTCCTCTTCCCTTTAGATTAAATAGCAAGAGAGGAATTTGATGGAAGCGTTTGCACTTTTGAGTTTCTCTGAAGAGCAGGAGCAAGCTGAGGTCAAGCAAAGAAACAAATCTAAGTGCCCCTATTTCTGCCATAAATTGTGGGATGAAGTCTAGTATCCAGGAAGTAATCAAACCGATGAAAATCTCTAGGTGCAACAGATGCCTAGAGAAAGAGTGGGGTTAGAGTTTGATTTTATTTTGTATGAGTTCAAATGCTTGATTTCCTTCAAAGATATTTTTTTCTCTTGGTTAGGCCTGCCTACCCATTATTCCCTTGTTCATCTTGTCTCTTTGAAGCCTAATCCTCTTCTTAATGCCTAACACCCATCGATGCTTTCTTTGCTGTGTGGATTCTTAATAAATTGTAAATGCTATTTTAAACTTCTAGTTCTGGACACAAATCTGTGTCTGGGGATTACAATCAGAAGGCTTAGGCCTCTCCTAATTGGCTTAAGGCAGTGTTGTCCAAACTTGGCCACTTTAAGATGAGTGGACTTCAACTCCCAGAAGTCCCCAGCCAGCCATGGCTCCCAACTTCTGGAAGTTGAAGTCCACTCATCTTAAAGTGGCCAAGTTTGGACAACACTGCCTTAAGGTATCCTTATCTTCCTCAGATAGCAGAAAGGTGAAGACATTTTCTTTCTTTGGCTCTGTTCCTACAACTCAGGTTGAGGAAAGAAAATGAGGGTTATGGCAGTACATCTGGATGAAGGCACTCAAAGCCGCATCACCTTGGGCTGTCTCAGTTGAGTAGGGATGGCTCAGTGACAGGGAGCCTGATACAGTATTTACAGTATATTCAGGTTAATCAGCATGTTCACTTATGTTTACTTGTTATGGGGATTTTACAAGAATTTTATATAAAATACATATATCTTTATGAACTAACATAGGAAAATGGACTTTATGGTGGACAAATAAGAAAGCAAGAATAATTAACCCTGACAGACCTGCCTATCCCAAGATTTTCTTGGTTTGACCTCCTGTAGTTTCTTATTTATGATTGGAGTTCAAAACTCTGGCTCTGCTGTTATGCCCATTCTTTCAAGATTTACACTGCTTTGGGAAAAGTAAGAACATGGGACAAGGAAAATAATAAAATAACATAAATAAAATAAAATAAAATAAAATAAAATAAATAGAAGACAGATTTTGCTTTTTGAATCCCATTGCTTTTGCTTTTGCTTCTCTCTCTCTCTCTCTCACACACACACACACAGATATATACCAGTGATTCCTTATGATGTTGTATTACCTATTGAGTATACCATGATAACTGAATCTCCCATGATATTCTCAGGGCAAATAGATCTGACACCCTGACAAGATTTTCTAAACTACAGTAAATAGCACATTGAATTCCTTGAAATTTAAACAAAGCAGGTATTGCTGTTGATATGGTTCCATCAGTTTTAGGGAAGCCACATAGTTTAAATATTTATAAAAAAGAAAGATGCCATGGTACAGCAAGCATGCACATTTGAATAATTACTGTTTTTGGATGTTGTAAATAGCTGTTATGTTGACATTTACATATGCAAAAGTGGTCTGATAAATACAACATTTCTTTTGGATATGTCAGTGAAATTAGCCTCAAGAAGGTGTAATGTTTTCTTTAAAAACAAATCCATCTGACATTTCCTCAACATGAGCAATTCAATACATGCACACTCCTAATCATAAGTCATTTGTGCTAGGTCAAAGGGAGCAGATAAGAGAGTCAAATTTTTCCAGGCTTAGCTTCAGGTATGAGCTCATTCTGACTGATATTTATCTTAATTGTGTTTTGAAATGGAGTACTAGCAAAGGCAGGCACGCAGTTATTTAACTGAAATTAGAAAGTTTTAAAGACATAGGAGACGACAGTCATTTGCTTCAGATGCTGAAGTTTTAGGTTCAGAGTCTGCAATTATATTCCATTTCAGTTCACAGGGTTGGGGTAATTTGTTAGTGTCTGCTCATAGCAGTTCAATCTAGTTTGTCCATTGGATCTGAATATGTAAAGACATATCCCAATTTGCATTGATCAGAAATAGACATAGTAGAAACCTATCAAAAAGTAATTGGCAAAATGCATGTTCAGAAATGAATAGCAGCTTTCCAAAGCTGGTGGGAATTTCTCCGCAGTTCAGATTTTTGAAAGACTCATCCTACTGCAGCTGCAACAATTGTATTCTAGATCTGATTTTCTCATAATTGTGATCAATTTGGCTGGTGTGGCAATTTACCTTCCAAATTTGAAGCATATTAAATATCATTGTTTCAGTACATTTCTCCCCTTGGCTACTACAGCATTGTTTTCCTTTCTGGATAATAATGAAGTAAAATATTTGTTTTGCTTTTGGTAATATTTGTATTTACAAGGACAAGTTAGTCCAATAACCTTTTTTGCATTTTTAAAATTGCACTAACTTAAGTAATTTTTGTGCATATTTTGGGGAATGCAACTTGTCTTCATATATGTATCTAGTAAGCATTTTGTCCAGATAGATAGATAGATAGATAGATAGATAGATAGATAGATAGATAGATAGATAGTATGTATATTTTATATATAAATTGTAGTGCTGGTGGTTTGACTGGAAGATTGGTGGAAAGGAATTGGATAGAGGTGTTTACCTCTTTCCCTTTCACCTTAGGTATGTGGTAAATAAAGCTTTTATTACCATGTAATAGTTGAGCATATAATACAGAATTAAGGAAGTGTTAATTTTAGTCACTAAAGGGTTATACTTAGGTTATACTTTGTTTTGCCGGGTCCTTGGTGGGCCATCTGTATAGAGTAGGATGATCTTTCTCATTGTCAGTTCAGAAATGTTGGGAAACAGATACTCCTTAATTCTAAAATGGGCTTATGATGGTTTCATGAGACAAAGTATTCCAAGGGCAGGATAAGATGAACTTGTTCTTGGCAAACTCCAGTGAGATGAGACCATTGAAAAGGGGTGTGAGTAACTGGGGTTCAGAGTCTATATAAGCTACTCAAAATTCGCATGGGCTTTGATGCAGACCTAACCAGAAGAGTGCTACATGTTTGCTGCCTTCAAAGGAGTCCACCCACTATCATTTCTTTGGGATTGCCTGACTGGCAGAAGGGGCATAAAGTCTTTTTTTCCTTTGTCTTATTGTATTAAATATTCCTTGATTGCTGTCTTATGTTATGTTGTTATGCTATTTTCTTATACTGCCTTGGAATAAAGTCTTAAGTACTTATACTGTGTGGTTATTGCTTCCAAATGCAAAAGATCCTGTGACCTAGCCCTGCTAGGCTGGAGACAGAGCAGTACATAACCTTCCCAACTGGACTCCTTTTTGCACGCAATTTTCCTAATAAGCACATGAAATATGCAAATTTAATTGTGAAATTGTTTTGCAAAATTCAGCAACAATAATAAAAAAAGAGAATTACATTTTGATTAGGGTTTGGGCATATTCATCTTAAAATCACATGGATAAATTCATACTCAAGTCACCTGAGCATTCCCATCTGATCAAGAATTATCCAATGTACAGGTATGCTGTGCTGTGCTATGTAAACAAAAAAGTGAATTACATTCACTTACAAGTTGATGTAACTGAGGACAAGTGGTCGAATGGCAATTGACAATGATGTTGAAAGTGAATAACACCAGCAGCATTTAAAGGCATTTTTTCCCCGTATTTGCTGTTGAAATAATAACATAGAGTAACTTTACCACAACTCAGCATTTGACACAAGATGTTGCAAAGTGCCTATTATGGCATTTTCTGACTTCTTCCCTGCTCAGTTTTGAATTGTGAGTAAAAACACATTACATCAGAAGTATCCATTAGAGTTTCTTTTTCACTGAGCTGCTATCTAAACAAGCAAAAAGCACTTTTCAATGACTTCAACCTAAATTGAACCTTAGAGCCTTGTATGCTTATTTCAACAAATATAAAAAATTGAATTGTGCAGCAGATAGCCAGCAATTTTTTTTTTTTGCCCTGTAAAAGTTCAAAATAGCTCCATGACGACTTCAGAAAACTTAAAAAAAATATTTTCATATTAAGAATCCTCAAACCTGAAAATGTTGTGGAGAGGGAGACTAAAAGCTTGGCCTTGTCTCTATCCTTCCCCATCTTCATCTGTGTGGTGTCATATAGTACCAGGGGTATAAAAACAAATCAACAAAATCCCTAGAAATTGAAAGTGGCTGAACAACAATGTCTTTCTTTGACTTTAACTTCATCTTTCCATATGTTTGCTAGATGGGCAACCCCTATAAAAAGAGATTCTGGCTTGTCACTGATGATGTCCCATTCTTTTCCTACCTATACATAGCTAGGTGGAACCTTAGAATCGTAGGAGATCAGAAGTCCAGGAACCGGATAAATTCTTACACTAAGCCTTGTTAAGGCATTCAGTTGAATGACTGGCAGATTTTAACTAGTTGGAGAACGGGGATGCAGTGGAGGCCTTGCTCACTATCCTGAACTTCCATGCATTCAACTGAGGCAGAAGGAAAGGTATACATACCAATGTTCATTTGGATATGAGTACACCTTTCTATGCAGTTTGGGACCACAGTAAAGCAGGGAGTTTACCTGCCTTTCAAAAAAGCTGTTTAAGGCAACAGGAGTTTACCTGCCCTTCCTAATTTCAGTTGAATGCATGGACATTTGGGATAGTAGAGGCAGGACTGTACACACACAGTATGCCACATTCTGTGAGCCATTCATGCATTCACCAGAATGCTTGGGGAGAGTTCTAGAGACCTACAGAAGTAGGGTCCAGGTGCTGGTGGCAGTGATGGGGAAAGTCCTTGTTGTTGAGGCCAAGGCTCCACTCCCCTTTCTACAAGGTTTGTCCATATAGTAATGCATGGAGGATGCTATTTTAGAGTAGACCCTGCTGTTTATATATGGTATATACTTTGCCTCTTCATGCAAAAAATGGACTAATCTTACATTGTGTTTATGAACCTTTGCTTTGTTTGTAACAGGGCAGTGTCACAAGCCATGAGGTCATATTAATACTGAATCAAAAACAATGAATGCAAAATAGGACACCTTCTCTGTTTATGTTTAGCAGGACAGTACTCTGTGTTTTGAAATACCTTACAATAGTCAGTAAATGGGTTCTTAGCAAATCTCATACAATGGACTAAACCTCTGTATTCTTTTTTGGCATTGCTTCAGCAGATCTAGCTGAAGATATTTTTCTGATTGAAGTTCTGCTTCTTACCCCATTCCTCACCTCACATTGCTATGGCCAATCTTCTAATAAATTTCTCTATACCACTTGGCTACTAGTCCCTGCACTCACCAGTGGCACATCATGATAGTCCCTGAAGCAGGTTGCATGACCTTTGTATCTTGTATGGCTATCTGTGAATCCCATGTGAAGTAAGAGATTTAGGTCCTAATTGTGCATTATATGCAGGTAAGAGCAAAGAAAAGATTCAGAGTGGATATTCAGTGCATTGTTCACCCAGCAATGCCCTAGACCAAATCTCCCAGCTGCTTTTCTCCAAAGCCACTTCATACGACTTAAGTTTTGGAGTGAATAGAACTATTTGAAGGATTTAATATCAATCTGGCCTAACATTTTAATTTTCACTATTTTTACATTCTTGCTATAGTATTTTTTAAAAATTCAGATACTTATTGTAAAGAAGACTTTCCACCCCCACACAAATCCTAAACTTGATTTTCTTTGTAAAGTAACCATCACAATCCAAATGACACTGTAAAATAATGCAAGCTGGAAGTGAGGAATCTGCATGGTTTCAGCCATGTTTTGAATTTGAGTTAAGATTAGGCTTTTAAAAAATGATCAGAATAGCTGAACATTTAAGAATTCAGCTTGGATGTTTGTTTTCATGCTTTTTTAGGCTTTCAGAGAAATCTTTGACAAGCTCTTTATGTTAAAAGAAATTTAAAGCTCCTTTGAAATTCCCTGAGCTGCTTAAAGATCTCATCAAAAGATGCTCATGTTGTAGCAAGAAGAGTTTGAAGAATTATGCCTTAAAGTTTTACCAGAGTTCCCAGCTTTTTTTCTTTTTTGTTTCTTATGAAATGGAACTCGAGCTTTCTGCTGCGTTCAGAATAATATAAAGAACCATGAGAGAGAGATTCTTATATATAAACAACAGTATAATATAAGAAAGATGGGGAAAAGGAAATAAATCCATCCAATGGGTCATCTTCTTTTCCCTTTAGGCAGAGGCAAATGTAAGTAATGAATGATACATAACAAATATATGAACCATTCTTTGATTATTTGGCTCCACTTTCATTGTCTCCCATTGTGCACGTTTCTGAACGAGCCATTTCATTCTATGGAATTGACTAAATTGCTTACTGCTAGATCTGCTATTTGGATCACTTTTCTCTTTGCACTGGCTAAAAAGAAATCTCTGTGTTTCTTTGTAAAGCTTTTTGCAGCAAACAGAGTGTCCACTGGTCACAATGGCAGGATTTGCCCCATTTAGTTGGTAAGCAATGGGTGCACATATCCTTTTTTATTTCCTGATAATCTTCACATGAACTCTACAGGCTAAGTCTTGATTATTATGATCTCCTTATGAAAGAGTTGAAATGAGAACTACTTATAATGCTCAGCAATAAATTCATAAATTCAGTTTGGAGAACTTCTCAAGTTATAACTTAAAGTTTGCCATTACAAAATCTGCCAGCTTCAATAAGGCCTATGACTTAAGGTGTTAGACATGGACCAGGCAGACCCAGATTCAAATACACCTTTAGCCATCGAAGCTTACTGGGTGACTTTGGACAGTTGCTATCTTTTAGCCCAAATTAGCCCCATAGAATTGTTGCAATGATGTTGTTGTTGATGATTATGGTAATAATAGACTATAGAGTGCTATGCCTAAAACTTTGAGGTCATGGAGGAAAAATAGCATAAATGAATAAAAAGCTAAATATATCATAGTGAACATATGATAGCACTTATATGCATGGTAATATAAACATACTCCATTGATTCTGCATGAATTAGAAAAGTCACTGAGGGTACTGTAACCTAATTGTATGCAAGACTCAATGTGGATCACTGTTATTTATAAAGCTTCTCTAGAAGCTTCTGGATATGTGAGAAGAATGTGTGGAGAGCCAACTAAAAGCCTAGTTGATTGTCAGCTGTGGGTTAAAGATGACAGTTGGGAATGTTGCATTGGGAAGAAAGTTTGTGTGTGAATAGTTGATGGTTTCTGTATATCACCATTTGATTCAGGTTAGCCCACATTTGATTCTGAAATCTGACTGAAAATGCTTTGATGTGAAAGGATAAATATCTTTATTAATGGAGCTTGAATGTGTGTGTGTGAGAGAAAGAATTATATGTATTAGAGGTGACTAACTCACCTTCTATCTAGTTTATGTGAGTATCACATGTATTCATTTCATAGGTCATTCTATCAAAGTTCTACATTATTCAATAGATCATAAAAAATGCAAGAAAATTTGCATTTATATTTATTTATTTATTGCAAAAATTTATGTTCCACTTGATTCACCAGGCACTAGGTAGCTTTTATAAATCATACAGTAAATCTATAACAATAAACAACAATATATAATGTAAAAACAATATGCAGCTATCCGCAGTTAAAACTCTTCCTCACCAAATGCTCTATGGATGTCAGCCATGTAGGACAAACCAGATAGGAAACATGACCAGATGAGCTAATTCTATTTTATTGTAAACCTTCATTGACAGAATCTTGCAAGTCTGAAAGTACATTTCTCTCCCCATCTCCTTTACTGCCCAAGAAACTAGGGAAGGTCTCTTCTGAGCCTCTTGCCCCACCTACTATCCAGCTGTGGGCTATGCTGTCTCTTGTCTGACTGTTCCCTTGGCAGCATCTCTTGGCCCAGTCTCCCAAGGTCTTTCCCACATACCATTACAATGGAAGAGAATTATTTTCACCATTCCTTTTTTTAAAAAAATGGGTGGGGGCCAATCTGACTTTGGTTCTTCAGTGAACTATTGCAGTTAATGTCATCCTTCAAGTCCCTTCATCTCTAATTTCTCAGGAAGTAGATATTCAAAGCATCTCTTCCTGGTTAGACTGCATAGGGCAGGTAAATTCCATCTGGAGAAGATGTTCTCCCAGTCGGCAAGAGCCAAAGCCATAGGGGCTTCATAGGTATGAGCCCTTTGAGATAGGCCAGGTCAAGAAACAGGCATGGCAAGGATTCCAGGAATGGTCTTTATTTTAGTAAGGTAGATTAGCAGAATCTTGAAAGCCGCTCCAAGTTCCAGATCAAGGCAGCATTATTTTGAGTTTCTTTCTCATTCTTCCCTCTGTCTCAGGACTGTGTAATCTCTTCTCCAAGTTCTCCCTTAATGGCTTGTTCCTTCCATCCCCTCTTAACAGCTCTCTCATACCTCCCCCAGGGTCAGCTCTGCATTCCTTTATAATAGGTAATGTTCATTCCTTTGAATTGTTTTCAGAAGCTTTCTGGCAGCCGATACAGATCCTAAAAGATAGGTGCTATATTCCTATGAAGCTTTCTCTAACATAAACAATTTGTTCTTGCCTTGTGCACGTCTTTCTTGAATCTATACACTTTTTAAGATGCAGCTTTTCTCAGGATCTGCATTTTTGTATGCAACCTTCTCAACCATACAGTGTACATAATTTCTATTCAGAATTTGAACTGAGAAAAATTTGGAGCTGGATACTTGCAGACGGCATGAATATTTAGAGATGAACATGTAGAGATTCCAGCACCCATTTTCTGGAGATGAACTCTGGGACTGATTTCTCTCACTTCTGTAATGTGTTTGCACACACAAGTACCCTCTTCAATTACTACTGTTTTTGCCTTGTTTGTGAATAAGTTTCATTTATGATAATAAGCAGAGGAAAACCTGGTGGAGAGCACTGTGAAACGATAAACTATATGAGTCAGAAGGAACCTCATGAATACACCTTGTCCAGTCTTTGCTTAGTGATGGAATCTGCTACATCATCCAGTTCCTGTTTGCAAACCTCCAGCAAGTTTATAGGCAGATTGTTCCGCTGCTTAAAGTTCTTATTGTCAGGAAATTCCTCCTAATTTTTAGCCCAAAACTTTTTAAAATGTCAACTTGTTGGTATTTGTCCTG
The DNA here is from genome assembly GCF_059951505.1 of Python bivittatus. Lineage (NCBI taxonomy): Eukaryota > Metazoa > Chordata > Lepidosauria > Squamata > Pythonidae > Python > Python bivittatus. The sequence continues at coordinate 62,024,150 of NW_028277030.1, read as the reverse complement.
CTCTCACTTTCAACAGGAATAGATCTGACCCCTCTTGCATGTGGCTGCTTTTTAGATATTTGCAGACTGTTGTCATAACTGCCCGTCACCTTCTCTTTTAAAAACTAGACATGCCCACCTCTTTTAAACAGTCCTCTTCAGGCACAGTTTATTGATCTCTTTTAGTAGTTCTCCTCTAAAACAGCCCAACTTCACTATGTCATTTTTTAAATGTAGTTCACAGTACTCTGACTGTAGTCTCACCAACACAGAGTTCAATAGAACTATTACTTTAAATGGTGTGCATGCAGTACAAACTGTTGATATTTTTACCTCATGTATCACACTGCTTTTTCATGTTCAGCTGGGGGTCCACTGGCACTCCTAGATCTCCCTAAGCCTATGCATTTGATTTTCTCACCCCTATATAGGACCTTACCCTTGTTATGTTATAGATCTTCCTGTTGTATTTCCCCAACGTTTAAGCCTGTCAAGGTCATTTTGAATTATGATTTTGTCTTCTAAGGTGTTAGGAAGTCTCCCTGATTGGTGCTGTCTACAAATCTGACAAGCATCCTTTCCATTCCATCATCAAGGTAAAAAATCCTAGACAACACAGAACTAAGGATGGACCCCTGAAGAACCCCACCTGAGATTTCCTTCTAGGATGAGGCAGAACCATTTATGAATACTCAGTAGGTGGAGTTGTTCAACCAGAATCAAATCTTTATCACACTAGACTATATTTATCCATCTTGTCCATGAGGATATCATGAGAGACCCTGTCAAATATTTTAATGAGATCAAGGTACATTACATCTACAGCATTCCCTTGTTGTACCAAACTGCAGTAGGTACTTTGTCATAAAAAAACAGTAAAGTTGGTCTGACATGACTTGTTCTTGAGAAACCTATTCAGGCTCCTGTAATGGCAGCGCTAGCTTCTAAATTCTCACAGACATGTTGCTTGGCAGTCTGCTTGAGGACCTTGCTGGTTATAGAAGTCAAAATAACTGGTCTGTAATTTCTCCAGTCCTCTTTCTTCACCTTTTGGAAAGCATAGTTTTGGTGCACCAGTTTTAACAGACAAAAGTTTAAAGAGAGGATTTCTTTTTTTTTCCACAGGTGAACATCAAGAAGTATGCAGATGAGACTGTCATCCTTCCAGAAAGTTGTCAAAGAGTGTTACTGTAATTTGACAAGCAGCATTACAAAGGCTGACAGCTGCTCTGAAGATGTCTGTAGAAAGAAATGAAAGCTTTTTGCATTGTTTTATGAAAACACTTGAACCATTCAAGGGCAATGTAAACTGGCTTGATTTTCTCATATTGTGTTGTATTGGGCAGAGATTATTCCTTCCAATCATAATATTACTCAAGTAGCTTTTAAAAGGAGTAGACGTGTCTATCAGTAGTTTGTATTTGCAAATGAAAACGAAAGCAAAATCCCAGTTCGGCTTTTGCTCTTCACTCCTTCTTATGATGACTTTGATATTTTATATGTTATAAAGAAAATACAGAGAAGACAAGTCTATCTAACGCCCACAGAATTATCTGTTGTAAATGAAAGGTAGCATTTCACTAGAAGGCAAGGTGATCTTTATGTGTGTGTATGTGTATGTATGTACTGTATATGTGTATGTGTGTGTGTGTATGTATGTACTTGCCACTTGTGGAAGCTGTCTTGAGTTGCAAGGACTGGATATGGGCACAAGTTCAAGAGTGGAATCACCATCAGCCACCTCCTCTACATGGATGACATCAAGCTGTATGCTAAGAGTGAATGAGACATTGACTCAGAGATCCACCTGACACAGATCTACAGTGAGGACATTGGGATGTCATTTGGACTGGAGAAGTGTGGCTGGATGGTAGTAAAGAGAGGGAAGGTAGTTAAGACTGATGGGGTGGAATTACCAGTGGGCCACATAGCAGACATAGAGACCAGCTACAAGTACCTTGGAATCCCACAGTCACATTGGAACCACGATGAGGAGGCAAGGAAGACAGCAACATCCAAATACCATCAAAGGATAAGACAGGTCCTGAACAGCCAGCTCAATGGGAAGACCATCAACACATATGCCCTGCCAGTCATCAGATACCCTGCTGGCAGAGTGAGCTGGCCAAAGGACATGGAGGCTCCTTTTGAGGAGGCTCCTTTGAGGAGCTTCATGAAGTGAAGACCCAGAAGCTCCTCACAATGCATGGAGGTTTCCACCCCAAGTCCAATGCCCAGAGATTGTACACCAGCCACAAAGAGGGCGGGTGGGGTCTGATGAGTGTCAAAGCCACTGTCCTGGATGAAACCTGGAGCATCCAGGAATATATCACTAAGATGGCACCCAAAGATGAGCTGCTGAGAGAATGCCTCAGGCAGCAGCACACATGGGTTGAAGTTCAAATGGAGGAAGTACCATGGCAAGACAAGGGGATGGACCATCGACAGACAACTGAGGTGGCTGACATTGGGAAATCCTACCAGTGGCTGGAAAGGGGTGGACTAAAAAACCGCACTGAGGCACTGATCATAGCAGCACAAGGACAGGCACTAAGCACCAGATCCATAGAAGCAGGGATCTACCACGCTAGACAGGACCCATGGTGCAGGTTGTGCAAAGAAGCCTCAGAAACAGTCCAACACATAGTGGCAGGGTGTAAGATGTAGGCAGGAACAGCATATACTGAATGACACAACCAAGTAGTTGGTATTGTGTACAGGGACATCTGGACAGTATATGGGCTAGACCTTCTGAAATCCAGATTGGAGATTCCACAGAATAACAGGGGTAAGATCCTGTGGGACTTCAAGATTCAAATGGACAGGCAGATACTGGCCAATCAACCAAACATCATGGTAGTAGACAAGGACCAGAAGACAGCGGTGGTGATAGATGTATTGGGCCAAGTGACAGCAACATCAGGAAGAAGGAGTATGAGAAGCTGGAGAAGTACCAGGGCCTGAAGGAGGAACTAGAGAGGATGTGGAAAGTAAAGGCCAAAGTGGTCCCAGTGGTGGTAGGAGCACTCGGGGCCATGACTCCTAAGCTTGGAGAGTGGCTCCAACAGATCCCAGGAACATCATCAGAGCTCTCTGTGCAGAAGAGTGCAGTGCTAGGAACAGCTAAGATACTGCATAGAACCCTCAAACTCCCAGGCCTCTGGTACAGGACCCGAGACTGAGGGAGACACATACCACCCATAGGGGTGAGAGGGGATTCTTTTTATTTGTTGTTGTTGTTTCCCCTGAATCATATTGGATTCTACATGGTGGCATGATGTTTGTGGTTCCTTTCTCTATTGTTTAAAAATCAAGTACTTCTCTTTTAGTATTATGTGGACCAATTTACACACTACACACTGGGTAGATATTATAACTTTAATCTTTTTAAAAAGTATATTTAAATAACCTTTTTGTGGCCAGGAGTCCTAAAGTTTTTCAGCCTTTGAAGGTTGCAAGGGACATGATGGTGAGGCACTGTTGTCAACAAAGAAATAAGGGGTTATTTTTCAGCACTTTTTTAAAAAAATGAGTTTTTTAAAAATAAGTGCTTAACAGATGCTTATGATAAAGCCTTAAAAATATTTTACTATTTATTCATTTTTGGTTATACTTAGGAGCAACACATTCTGAATGCACTTTGAAATTATATTTAAAAAATACTAGTTATGCAGAATTTTGTCTCCCTTCATCCAAAACCACTGTCAAAGTGTTACAGTGACTAAAAAAAATGTTTTTTTAAATTTTGTTATTATTTGATCTGGATGTTAAAGAAAAGGTGTGTGGGTGTGTGGGTGTGTCTGTCTGTCTGTCTGTCTGTCTGTCTCTCCATCCATCCATCCATCCATCCATCCATCCATCCATCCATCCATCCATCCATCCATCCATCCATCTGTTTCTCTTTCTGTCTGTTGCCTGGTTTCAAGCCTTCAGCTCCACCACTCCCTTCAGTTTCTCAGCTCAGTACAATTATCCTCCCCCTTTCAGTTAATTGCTGCCTCCTTCATAATATACATTTTCCTTTCTTGAAAGCCTTTATGGTTCATCTATAAACTCATTATAAAAAACTCAGTGGAATAACACTTATTTTCTTATTTCCTTTTTTAGTTTCTATCTGGGCAAAAGTTTTTAGTTCAGGTTCTGGTAGTAAATTTTGGTAGTATTTTGGACAGACCCCATGCTGGCAGGTAGCAGAAATCTCCTAAAAATGTACATTGATTTGAGCATGTGTACATATGTCTGTACGTGCTTTTTAAAGAGCTAGCCCAGTATTCCATTTCTTTGGTTTTTTCCCCATATTTTTTAAACCAGCACCCTTTTGTAAACCATCTCCCTTCCTGATACATTCACAAGTGAGAAGATCCATGAGAATGAGTCTACATTGCCATAGCTTTCTGAATGTTGCCCATTGCCTACCTTCTTTTGAACAATAAGACAAAGCGCGGGACATCCAAATCTAATTTAAAGAATAAAACTTTATATTTACAACTACAATAGATAAATTGGACGTAACTCAAAAAAGGCAAAATGCAAGATGTAAAAAGGTCACAGTAGAGTCTTTTAAATGATTGGGATATTAACTATAATTAATTAATTTAAAATTAATTAGATTAACTGAAGCAGTATAGATTTATATTTAATCAACTTTTTAAAAATAATTTCATTGAAGTTTTTAGTAAACATAGTAAAAACTAATACAAACTAAACTAGAAGGGAAAAAAAAGTAAAAGAAAGTTCAGAAGGTGCAGGGAAAAGAAAAACAAAAGAAAAAAGGAGAAGAGAAAAGGAAAAAAGAATCAAAGACAATATAAAGAAGTGGCTTCCAATCTTCATCACACCAAGCATAAACTAATATAGTAACTTTTCATCCTCTTTTAAAATTACAAATAAAAAACTCTTCTTCCTTCTAACTTTTATCTATATGCAATCCACAAATTGTACTCTTTTCAGTCCTAGTTCAGCAAAAAGTTCATTAGGAGTTACCAGAAATGTCAAACAAATTGTCAGAGTCTGCACACTCAGTTCCCAAGTTTAGTAAATCCACTGGACTCTGTTTGGTTCCATCAAAGATTTCTTTATTGAGAAGCAGCATACAGCATCTATAGATTGTTGAGTCTAAATTTCCCTAGCCTAAAGCTTTCCCTTTTAACCCCTCCCCCCCTTCTTCTCTACTTTCCCACTTGAAATTCTTCGCGCCTCGTCCCTGGTCTCACAACGGGTTGACCTTGCTGGAGCCTCTAACTAAGATAATGTTTGCACCTGGCTCTGGTTGTTTTCATTCTTCCTCCCTCCTGACTTTTATGGCAGGAATCAGCAAGCGGGCATACAATTCACATTAAAACTAACATTTAACCCTATTAGCTATACATCACTATTCTACATTTTAACTCTACTTTCTATCAGCTTTGATTAGTAGCTTGCGCAGATCCTGACACAAATAGTTTATCCATGATCAAATAGTCCAACTCTATATTCCTTCTTTTTGCTCTTCACAATCTTTCATCAATGTTTGGCATTCAAGAGGAGTCTTCAAAGCTTTCACCAGCCAACTTTGTAAATCCCATAAAGAGGCACTGTCCAGGATTTCTGGTCACAGCTGTTCCATGTCCAAACCTTTTTCCTGATTTGTCTTTTGTATTCCCATATCAATTTTGTTGTCTTCCATGCCTTCAAATTCTATAATGTCTGTGTTAGGTAGGAGTTGCTTTTTAAAATGTTTATCGTTGTCTTCTAAAAGTTTAACTATTGAAATCTGTAAATTCTGAGATATTAGTTATTAATATTTCAGCCCATGTAAAAAACTCTTTAAGATAAGAAAAAGTTATAGCTGGCTTTGCTATTTTAACTCTTTTCTTCCTGGTCCTTTAGTTCCCTCCAGTATTCACTTGCAACCTTCATCAAGTCTCAGTTCCTATGTGGGTTTAGTTCCATTTCAGTTGTTTCCCATAAGTATATTATTTAATTATATTCTTGTTTTTCAAGTTTTACAGCAAAAATAACCAATATTCCAAATCTCTCTGGTCTCCCTGTCTATTTAAAACTTTCTTTTTTTTCTTTTTTTCTTATTGTATATTTAAAACTCTTAAGTCTCTGTTTAAAATTCCTAAAATCCAAAGAAGAAGGTAAAACTCACCAGGTGTCAAATTAAGCTCACTGTTTTGAAGGTCTCTAATGTCCATAAAGTAGTTAAATTGACCATTTCTGAATGTGATTAGAAAGTGAGCTGGCTTAGTGTTTTTATTAAAGCCTCCATTGCTGCTGAGAGCAAAGATGTCGTCTCCCTCGGCTCCTGGCACTCAAACCTCTGGAGACTGCTATTTTATGGTCCCCTTGCAAGGAGCTGCTATTCAGAGCGCTTGTGGGTGATCTCCTGTTCTTTCCTTCTCCAGAGAGATTTCGAAGAACTGGTCTACTTTCCGGTCCTTCATTTTTTTCACAGCTGTCATCATCTCTGCTCTTTCAGAGACATCTTCAATCAGCTGTAACTCACCTGGAAGTCCTCGTATTTAACCAATTTTTAAAATGTTGCTTGCAAATGTTATTTATATTAGGACATGTAGTAAAAGATTGCTTAGGTCTTGCTTGCAAGTGTTTGTTTACTATAAATAGCTTCATCAAGTTCCCAAATCTGCTTTGAGCAGCAAAGCATAGGTTGCCTACAGTCCTATCTATCTTTTAGGAAGTCTCATTGAACTTTGATTTGTTAGTTTGATGATTTATTTATTTTTTTGATGCTATGACCAAGAGTGATGGGATAACAATGGAACAACTGAGGTCTTGTTCAAAAGGAGCCTGAACAAAACTTGTATATTAAGTTGCCTATTAAAAGAAAACTCAAATAACTACTACCTTAAAGAATGGAAACCATTGATGGACTACTTGCAAAATGCAGGTGGGGTGAAGTTTACATGGGGATTTGAAGATTAGATTATAAATGTAATGGGACATATTTAGACAAAGAATTATTCATATTTAATGTATTAAAAACTAGCACTTATGATAGCCTAGTTCTAAGACCAGAGATAGATTGGAAGTTGTCTATTTTCCAAATCTTTTTTTCTTTTACTTTACCTCACCTTTTCTTTTCCTTTTCTTTATATTTTGTATTTCAATTTTTTTTTCATTTCTAACTTTTAAATATGTATCTTTAAAATTTCAATAAAATATTATAAAAAAAACCCCTTGTATATTAAGGATATTTGAACAAGGAATTAAATGGACCATCTGTCTTACTCCGAGGGCCATAACTAAACAAAAATTATTTGAAGAATATACACTAGGTCTCTTCTCTCTGCGCATCTGCATAGGCTGACATATGAGAAATTCTACACAGGGAATTGGTGCTTTAAAGTCTGGAACCAGAGAAAAGAACTGAGGTGAAGATATAAAACACCTGCATTTTTCTCCAATTAAAAAGCATGAAATTTACCTTTGTTTATAGCACCCTCATCTGACCATGGAGGAATACATATTTTCTATTTACTAGTGAATTGTAAGATAACTACATTATGGTTATTTAAATACTTTTGATTTAATGTATTTGTTGGAATATTAGTACTTTCTCACATAGCTCTATTGTAATTTTATATTTTGTAATAAAGGAAGAAGTTTATTTTAATAAAAACAGACAAGAGAAACTCTAAACTGTATCTATATTCACTAACTTTAAAACTGGCATCAACATTAGCTTTGATACTTATCAGCGGCTATCTATCTATCTATCTATCTATCTATCTATCTATCTATCTATCTATCTATTTTATTGATGTATTTTAGAATTATTGGTATTTTAAACTTCTAATTTTAAACAAAGCTTTCTAAGGCTCCAAATGAAAGATACAGTCCAGCCTAGGAATTAAAAAAAAATGTTTGATGCAAATAACAGAACACTTGAAGTAGAAAAAATGATTTGGTAACTGGTAAGAAAATCTAGATACAAGATAAACTATACAGATGCATGTGATCAAATAATTTAGTAAGTTTTGATCCAACTATCAATAATGTCATTAGTAATTGATAAATCCAAAGAAGTAATCAGTGGCTATGAGAATCCAGAGAAATAGTTAAATTGGGGGGAGGGGAATCATCAGAAATTCAGTGGCAAGTTAGTTCACTAGATATGACAGTTATGTTACTGAGAGAAGTTGCTGTTTCTAAAATGCTGACTCAGACAAGAAAAGGATATATAAACCTGACGATTTCTTTAACCCTTTGAGCCTTTCTCTGAAGGTGCAGAGGCTTTCTAATATTTTCCTCAGTTGACACAAAGAAACACTTAAAAACTTTTCTTAACTTTTTTTCTTAACTTTATCCTGATGGATCTCTGTACTTTGGAACTTTCATTTGAAAACTATTTTAAGCAAGAGTGGCAAATGTTATTTTTTTCCCCTTTATCATTAAATATTTAGAAGGCTTAAGTGTGTTTAAGGGCTGGCAAGAGTTGAAATTTAATATATCTTTCTAGGTTTGAACTAATCTGCCTTTTTCTACTGAAAATGCTTTGATAAGTTTCTACTTTACAATTGATTATAATATAATCATTTTAGTGAAATAACTGCAATTGCTTCATATGATTAATCTTTTTATTACATTGAGATGGATTCCTTAATATGCTTCAGATGGATGAATAATCTTATATCATGTTTTCATAGTTTTTCTATGACATGTTTTTCAATATATTCTCAATTGATTTTCCTTTTTGTGCAATCTTGATTCAGTGTTAGTGTTTGACTTGCAGTACATCACAGAAATTCTAAAAATCATAGATTTTTAACATCTAAATCCAGTGCGCGTTTTGGCTTATATTCAAAATAGCAAAGTTTATAAAAAATTTGCAGCAAGCACATTTCTTCATCCCTCAAAGGCAAGCCATAAATTAAGGTAGGATACTGATGACTAGATTTCCAGCATACTTTTCTCCATCTGAAAGCACTATGAATTGGATCAGGAGGAAGGGAGAGAGCAAGAGAGATTAATCCATTCTTTACACAGAATGTTCATGTTGTTCACCAACAAAGTTGCATTGTATTGGCCATTGGTAACTTCTTCCTGGCAAACCACACAATGGGAAGAGATACTTTGTTTTGTGTTTAAACATTTTTATTGTAAACTGATTTGCATTTGCTCACACAGAAAGCAGGTTAATAATTAAGCCTGATTTCCCTTCTCCTTCCTGGAACCATGGCTTTGGACCAATTCAGAACCATACAGATGCTTTTAGTGGTAGGAAAAATACATGAATCTCCCATGTAAAGTGTTTCTGAGTCCCACTGTCTCACTGAAAATGGTTAGCTTAGGTTGGATTATGCTGTTTGTAATTGTCCTTAAGCTGGGCTTTCATTTTCCCAAGTAACATTAGATTCCACTCCTCCTTTTCCTTTAGGAAACAGCCATTTATAATTGTTCGAACTGAGAGTTTAAACATGGCATGTACATAGACTTACACAAATCAGATTAATATTTGAAAAAGGAGGGTCCTTTCTGCAACCTCATTAAACCATGAAGCCTTCTGAAGATTGCCTGGCAATCCATCTGTCAAGACTTTCAAGGTCACCAATGTCAACTTAGAAAACTCTGTAAACTGGAAAGGTACCCAGGAGGAAAATTAAATGAAGCTGCTTCTATCTGAACTGAAAGGTAAGTGAAGTCCACCTTTTCTGCTTGTTCGAGGGAGAGCTATCCCCATCTGACACACTGGCTTCAAATAGCATTACTGTGTCACGATAGCATTCAGTTCCTCTTGAGTGAAGCTGGAGATGACAGGCCTCCTGCTTGCTTTCAGCTCTCCGATGAGCTGCCTGCATAAATATCTGCTTGGGGAGATCATACCAGATGGAAAGCACAGACTTCACTTATTGAGAGGAAAATCCTTCTGAAATGAATAAAGAAAAATGTTAACATGCTTGGAGGAGAGTGAGCTCATCCTTATTCCATAAACTAAATAATTATTTCTAAGGAAGAAATATTTGCCCTAAACAAGCAGTTTTCAATTATGCCCACTAGCATATTATGTTAGCATACCCCCCACAAATTATAAAAGTAATCTGGAATCAAGATGCCAGCTTGATCAGTGTCAAACAAGACATGGATTTCAAAAGACGCATATGCAAGGTTTCTTTTGGTTTCTATAGCATCAGTACAAAGCACTCTTTTGGGTGACAGATGTGGGAATTTCCCCCCTTTCTACACCCAGAAGCACAACTGAGATGTGATCTAAATGTGGGCACGTGAGGTTCAGGTTGGTTGACTTCAATTTCTAACATCCTTCACCTCTGGCTTTGTTGGCATTCGTTGATGAGAGCTGTAACTCTGGGATATCTGTAGGACTACATTTTGCTTATCCTTAATATAAATGATACTCCATTTTTGGTAGCCTGTGTCCATTTACATGTGGTTGTAGGTCCAAAATCAACATCTTTCCTATCATACATACTTCTTTTCCTGAAAGTCTTCCAACACTGCATGTTCCAATATAATGATGTCATAATGTTACAAAATAGGCACAAAAAAATCAATTACTGCTGAAGAGGTTTGTTGAATGAATAATCTAGTATCTGTAAAATTCAGTTACAGCAGTTTGGCAGGTGTCAGGAAATACAATTGCTTTGGCATTAAAAAATGCTTTACACTCTGTATGAAGAAAATTCTTACACATGTTCCAGCTCATTTTTTAAAATGTTGGATTGAACAATATTCTTATGAAGCATATATTTTTCATTCACAGACATCTATCTGTTATGGGTGGTGTTCAATCTGAGACCATAAGAAGAGAGGGGAAACAAATCCTGATACATGAGAAGACCTTTGGAAAAGGTGGAATTCAAGCTGAGTTGTTGAAGTGTGGCAAGATCAGTTTGGTACATGACTTCCTGCTATATTGCCTGAAGGAAAGCGTAATAGTAACTATTAACATGATCATGAGCTATTATTTTGCTTCCTCCAGGCTGGAATCAGTTGAGCAGCACTTGTAAGATTGTAAATCCAGCAGACAAAGGCATAGGCATAAATACAGTCCAAGGTCAAAGAGAATAGAGTTTCTATTATTGCCAGAATTTAGTGAGCAATATTCTTTAAAAGAATGAGCAAGGCTGGAGGTCTTCTAAAAAGCTTCACAACAGGAAGTTGATATACCATGGTTTTAAAAAGAACCACAGATAGGACATGCACATTTGAACTATAATGAAAAGTTGCCTCAGCACCAGTCTGCAGGTGGTATCTTCAACACAGGAAGTTGTCAGTCTCTCTTACAAACAGCTGGCATCAGGGTATTCCTGGGTAGACCTGCCTGTCTCTGCAACTCAGCAGTTCTGTTATTTCCTGCTTTTTTACTCTTCACATGGAAGATTGCATTTTTGTAAGTTAGATAGATGAAAGTTAAAGTCTGAATCACAATGGTCAGGAATGGTAGGTCCAAATGTTACCACTGTTGCAAGGGCTGGGAGTTTTTTTGCTTGATTTCCCAATGACCGTATCTTGATTGAAGCTCAGGGAAAGGCTGTGCATTTGCTGTGTGCACGGCTATTATTGGCTTATTCAGGCTGAGTAGTAATTGATAGGCCTAGGTAAACTTGTTAGTAAATATTCTTCTAGATTTGCTCCTTGGAACTACAAAGTAGCCATACTTACTCAAAGGCATGGCAAGGCCTTCCAAGGTATCTTGGGTGCTTCCTTTGGGACAACCACTCTGCTTAATCTTCTTCATAGTGTTGAGAAATGCATCCAGAAGTGGAGTGCCTTATTGAAGGATATGACAGACTAGTGATACCTGAAGGTGCTTCCTATGAATCCAAGAATCACAAGCATGGATAGAACATGTTTTGGATCTGCTGATGGTAAGAATACTGTAGGGGAGACATGTATTGGGTTTAAATCAGCCTAAGGGATTATTAGCAAAGGGAAAGGATGACAGTACTCAATAACTGTAAGACAGGATAAACCACCTGGAGTGTTTGTAATTAACAGCACAATATTTTATTAATCTTTGTTTATGTAAGTTTACTTCTCCTTTTTAAAGGATCCATGAGTAATGTACAGAATATTGAAAACAATGAAGGTATGATAATTAAATCCTTCTGTGAATGCTAAAAAAATACTATCCAACACAACAGACATCTGTATTTTGGCCACAGGATGTTTATCAGACAAATTATGTGTGAACAAATATTCTATTTAAAATTGCTGTCTTTCCTTAGGCTTTTTCCTGCAATGCTGCCACATGAGATTAACTTTTCACTTTTGCTTCTATAGGAAACTATTGCACACCTTAATAAAGAAATTTCTATATGAAGACTGTCTCCTCTGTAAGGTCATATTGATAATGGTTGGGGATGTATTCCATGTTTCACCCCAGCTATGAGAAAATCACAACAGCAAAATAAGGAATTCTAATGGCTTATGATAACTATAGGGTTTTGTTTTGTTTTTTGTGGCAAGTATAAATTCTAGTGACTTTAACTGAATGTGAGAAATTTGGTTCACAATTTAATTTAAATCTTAATTTTGCACCTTTGAAGCAACATGTACACTGAAATGCAAATACTCTTTGAAAGTACAAATTCTCCAAATGCTTCAGTTCAATTCTCTACTTATAACAATATCAATAATACATCATGCATATATTAAGGGAAAGGGTGCACAAAAATTATGCTATGGGAAATGACTTGTTCCCCCACCCGCAACAAAGAAGGTACATTCTGTAGAAATACAAATGAGACTGTGTATAAATGTTTGTGCATTTGCATACTGATGCTGAACGTGAAACAAAATCATATTTAGGACTAGAAAAAGAATAGATCATTGACTATTTCTTCCATGAGTCCATGGTGTCTTCCAGTGCAAGAGGAGGAACTCCATCACAGGACATGCTGGAGAAGTAGCTACTACTGGGGTCTTATGAAGTGAGGCTGCAGTTATCTTGATCTGAACCAAAGAGCAGAACTGGATAAAGATTCCTGAGCTTTCAGTGTGTATGCTATTGCAATAGGTCCTAAGATGCTTCATAATTTTGGCATCTTTCAGATGTCCCTGACCAGAATAATCTTTCAATCTGTTCTCAGACATTAAAAAAAAAATCAGGCCAGCTTGAACACGTGAACAGCAGGTAAGATATCTGCAATCACATTCCAAATGGCATTCATTATGGTGAGAAAGTAAGTGCCTAAGAAACCCTGTCCCAAAGCCTGCCCCAAATATTAAAATACTATTAAAATGTTTATAAACCTGAATTAATAGATGTTGACATTGCAATTGAGAAACATTGGCTTGTGGCATGAACATCTGGCGTCACATATTCTTGGATGGCAAAGAAAAATTTGACATGAATTGAACTCCAGAATGAGATTAAAGATAAAAAATGGAAATTCAATCATTTTCTTTCTTTGAAGACTATCAGCCAGTTCTGCGGCAAGTCCAAATCCCAAGAATCCAGAGTTTGCCTCTTCATCTACTGGAGGAAATGTAATCTAAATGAATCAAAGTCTTTATTCCTGTGGCAGAACTAATACAAATGTTAAATGTACTGTAACTATCTGCTGCTGTAAAACATTGTTATTGTTTTTTGATTGATTACGTGCCATCAAGTCGTTGTCTACCCTTACTGACCACATAGATATATTTTCTCCATGATGATCTGTCCCTAACCTGGCCCTTCAACTCTCCCAATAATGTTCCCTGTATTTGCCACTGTAACTAAGTCCATCCACCTTGCTGCTGGTCGCCCTCTTTCCTTCCACCTTTCCCAGCATTAGAGCCTTCTCCAGAAAGCTACAGTAGGTCTTCACATAATGTGTCCAAAGTATGATTTTAGCACTTCTTTTTTTCTGTGTTGTTGTCACCTAGCACAACTTGCTGAATATTTGGGATGGTGAGGGCAAGAGATTAAGGGAGGAACTTAAAGTGATCTTGGTTAGGATTAATTGCTATCATCAAAATGAATGTGCTACCCAAGATAAACTATCTATTCCAAATGGTGCCAATCAAAATTTCAGAGAGAACCTTACAAGAATGGCAAGAAACTCTCAGTAAATTTATATGGAGTGGGAAAAGAATAAAAAAAAAAAACATCCTGCAAGATTCCAAAGAGAGAGATGGTCTTGCCCTTCCAAATTTTAAAGTGTATCATAAAGCAAGCTGCTTGGCATAGATAGCAGAGTAGATAAAATCCCTCAAAAGCAGAATGGCAATTTTGGAAGGAGATGGCTTAGTCAATGGAGTTCATAGATATTTATGGTATAGAGATACAAAGGAAGATAAAATTTGAAATGACACATTATTAGACAAAATTTGATAAAAGCATGGAAATCTACAAAGGGAATAATAAGCCTAACAATTTCCCCTCTAACTTCTCCCTCAAATGCTTTTCATGTTGGAGACAACTACAAGAAAAATGTAATTACATATGCAGATATGGTTCAGTCAAACTCTATGGGTAGATTAAAAACACAGCAAGAACTACTTAGCAAAGGCCAGAAGATACCATGGTTGATGTATTTACAAATTGCTAGAAGGATAAAATCAGATCTCAAGATGGAAGGAGGGATATTAAGAAAAAGTGCTCATACAAAACCACACAATCTGTTAGGACATATAGGAAAACTTTGACTTAGATATGATACAGAGACAGAAGAAACAAAAAACTGTATGTGGATGAAAATGTTTAAAGAAACAGTTACAGCACAGCAATGGGAAGAATTATGGATTAAATCTATAAAATTTACACCAAGTTATAACTTAAAGGAAAATTGGTACAAAATGTTCTACAGATGGTATACAACTCCATCGATAATATCTAAGATAGACAAATCATACAGTAAAGAATGTTGGAAATGCCATGAAACAGAAGGAACATTTTTATCAGATGTGGTGGACATGTAAAACACACACACACACACACACACACACACACAAAGTACTAGAAAGACATACATAGTACAATGCAGAAAATTTTGGAATTTAAATATGAAATGAAACCACAACTTTTTTTACTAGGTATAATCTCAGAAAAAGTCAACAAGAAACACCAAAATTTAATGAGATATATGCTTACAGCAGTGAGAATGAACAAAAGCAGTGAGAATAAACAACAATAGAGATAAACATTTACACACTATTAAAAAACAACATTACACACTATTAAAAAAAAGAAAAAAAAAGGAAACAAAAAGACTAGAACACCTTCTTGCCAGCAATCAACACCCAGATAAGCCAGGTTTAACATGAGGATTAACACCAGACAATCAAGCAGTAAACAATATCCTAATCAAGGAACTACCAAGGGGAAAAAACAAAAACAAAACCCCCATCCCCACCAACACTAGCAGGGCAAGCTACTGTATATAAACAGAGAGCAAACTCCACTGCCTTCTAGCACTGAAGATACTACCTAGCTGGGTAATGAAATGTTTGCAAGAAAACAGCCAAGCTCAGAGAACCCCAAGGACTCCACAATGACAATAAATGTTGCTCAGCATTGGACGAAAGATACAGTCTGACAATATCTAATTGGAAATTTAAACTTGGAGAATATGCAGCAATGGTAAAACTAACAGCATATATTCACAACAGAAGTTTAACCACATTTAAGCAAGAATGGTCCCCATACATACAACACATCATGCAGCATGGCAAATATAAACATTTACAGGCTGGCTTCTAAGGGGGCTTAAATGCCTACAATATGAAAAATTAGCAGATGCAAAAAAAAAGGGGGGGGGATTAGAAATCCAATGGTTCTTTTTCTTTTTTTCTTTTTAACTATTTTTTGGAATTTTAATTTTTGTTAAATTTGTTTGGTGTACCTACTTTTTCTCCTTTTTATTACTCTATCCATCCATCCATCCATCCATCCATCCATCCATCCATCCATCCATCCATCGGGATTTCAATACCATGTAATCAGCTTAAGACTGAAACTTTCATTGTACAACAAATACTTTGATGTAATATGTAGCAGTTTCTTTTTTTTTTAATGTTATACTCAATTTTGTATTAAAAAATCAAATAATTTTATGCTTGTAATATTGATATCCTAAATTGTAATTAATACTGATAAACTATTTCTTTTTATTCCTGCATTCTCCCAGCTCCTTGGATTCCACCACAGCATCTTGGAACCATTTTCTTATGCTCTTCAGGTTATCTGAGGGAGAACTTTGCCACTCTTCTGCACAGTAGCCTCCCCCCCCGCCCCCCCCCCCCCACAACAAAATGAAGGCATCGAGGCCAGAAATCAGGACATAGGCTGGAGCACCCATCATCTCATCTTGCTGGAGGAAGATTGCTCAGTTCCTTGGCAGCAAGCATAAGGTTGTCTGGGTAGCCCAAAATGAGATTCTGAGAGTTTGTATATGTGACAGTGGGACTTTGTGATCCACTAAGTGGATCATGAATCTGTGAAGATTTCCATCACACCCTGTCCAGATATTTTTTTTTTTTTTTTTTTTTTACAACAAACACATACAAACAATAACATAAAGAACATTAAAAAAAACCATCTTCCATTTTAAACCGTGTGTCAGCCAGTTACCAATCATTTGTGCCATCCTTTCATAGTCTTCACTCATCATTTATATAGAATCTCATGTCATCTATCTAACATATATTTATATATTTATCAATTATCAATTATTATTCATTTGTTACTAGTCTATAACACCAGCTTTCATAATAAGATTTATATCATTTTTATCCATTGATTATATATATATATATATATATATATATAGTAATTTATATCAGTTTGTCAAGTTTCTATTATATAATTTGCTGATCTATTACATTACTATATCTTTTCATCCAACCATTGATAAAACAGATCCCATATCATATAGAATTGTTTATCTTCTTGCTCTCTAATTTCAAATGTTAATTTACTCATCTCTGCACATTCCATAATTTTCTTAATAACTTCCTCCTGCATAGGTACTTTTTCATTTTTCCAGTTTTTAGCAAATACAATTCTAGCCGCTGTCAAAACATTTACAATCAAATATTTCAGTTCTTTACTATATGTTTCAGGTATAATTCCTAATAGAAATGTCTCTGGTTTAAAGTCTATATGTTGTTTTGTCATTTTTTCCAACCATGTGTGGATTTTAATCCAATATCTTTTAGCTTCTGGACATGTCCACCACATATGGTAATATGTACCGGGCTTCTGATGACACTTCCAACATTTATCAGACTTGTTCTTATACATTCTCGCAATCCTTGCTGGAGGTAAATGCCACCTGTAAAACATCTTATACAAGTTTTCTTTATATGCAGTTGACATTGTCATTTTATAGTTTTGAGACCATAGTTTTTGCCACTTCTCTAAATCAATTCCATATCCAAAATTTTTCCCCCATGCAATCATTGTATCTTTAACCTGTTCTTCCTCCATCTTAAATTCTAGTAAATGTCCATAAAGTTTTTTAATCACCTTTTCATCAGTGCCCATCAAAATTTTATCTAAAACAGTCAGCTCATCATAGATACCTTCTGTTTTAAAATCTTTATCAAATCTAGATTGTATTTGCAAATATGAAAACCAGTTCATTTTTATACCTTGTTCTTCTAACGCTTGCATAGTTTTAAGTTCACCCTTTTCATTCAATATCTCAGTATATCTAACTGTTTGTTCCTTTTTATATGTTATTGGATAAGAAAAAGCTTCAATAGTGGATATCCATCGTGGAACTTTTAAATAATATTGTCTTCTTATCTTCTCCCAGTTTAAAAACAATGCCTCTCGAATATAGTGCCTTCTAAAGTAGCCCTGTGTTTTCGTTCCCTTATACCATAAGAAAGCATGCCAGCCCAACAACAGGTCATGTCCCTCTAAAGTCAATAGTCTATTATTTCTTAAAGTTATCCAGTCCTTTACCCACATCAGATTTGTCGCCTGATAGTATAATTCCCAATTAGGCAAGGCAAACCCACCTCTTACTCTTGCATCTTGTAGTAATTTAAGCTTTATTCTTGCTTTTTTGCCCTGCCAGATATATTTCAATACAATTTTATTTAAATCATCAAAAAACTCTTTCCCTAAACGAATTGGAATTGTCTGGAATAAATATAACATCCTAGGCAATATATTCATCTTGATAGTGGATATTCTCCCAGTCATTGATAATTGTAAATTCTCCCATTTTGTCAGATCTATTACAATCTGTCGTTTAAGTTTAAGATAATTATCCTCCTTCAATGT